>NW_005370710.1:2091026-2121056 GCF_000412655.1 Myotis brandtii
GTGGAGGGCAGAGGCGCAGCCAGGCCCAGCTGTGCCCCCTCCTTCGGCTCTGCTTTTCAGGGTTCCTGTCCTCAAACGGAGGGCGGGGAAGGGGCGCGACGGACCTGCAGAAAGTTAGCTACCTGGACCCACAGGGTGTGGGGGCGTCGCTTCCCCGAGGAGGGAAGGCACTGGGCAGGGACCCAGCTGATGCCAGGCCCGGGGCTGGGTGTCTGGAGGGGAGTCGCCCCGGGAACCCCTGTACAGCGCGGCATGGACTCGGGGGCGACTGCGTGCCAGGGCGATTCTCCGATCCCGGGGTTTGGCTGGTTGCGGGAAGAAATAAGAGGGGAGGGGCCTCGTCGGTCTTTATTTAGAGCCCACGAGCTGCCGTGACTCAGTCTTCGCCGCGCCCGCCCGCGCGGGCTTGTCCCCCTCGGGCCGAGTCTGGGATTACCCTAGAGAGATGGCCGCGCTTCTTCCACCTCTGGGATGACAGCCGGAGCCCTCGCTTACTGGGAGGCTGGCTGTCCAACTGGTTTGGCTGCAGGAATGATGCAAACGCGGCTCCCTCATTGGAGAAAACAGGCGACATGTGACTGTGAGTCCTCGCACTAATGGAGCAAGGATGAGTAAGACGTGGAGGGAAGGCATGAGCACAAGTCCAAGTTTCCTTTGAAGAATGTTGCATATCAGTATAAACAAGCTCACCTATCGGCCTCTTGTTGTACTATCATTTCCCCCCCTTGAGATGACTATGTTTCAACAGGTGCAGCAGGGTGGAATGTGTCTCTAATGCCACTAAAATTAATGAGGGCAACTTTGGACCAACTCTCCCTGTTATGACTTTAATATACTTGATTTCTTTAAACATATTTTTATTGATTTCAGAGAGGAAGGAAGAGAGAGAGAAACATCAATGATGAGAGAGAATCATTGATTGGCTGCCTCCTGCACACTCCCCACTGGGGATCAAGCCCACAACCAGGGCATGTGCCCTTGACTGGAATCGAACCCGGGACCTTCAGTCCGCAGGCTGACGCTCTACCCACTGAGCCAAACCAGCTAGGGCAGGACCTTAATATACTGCGGGAAAGATCAGCCTGGGTGCCTGTGAGCTCAGTTAACGGGACATTCTGTGATAGTCCTGTATATAAGACTTGGAATCTCCTTGTAGTACATCCTATCCTGTTGACAAGACTGAATTAATTTATAGTGTAGATAGGTGTATTGCTACAAGCAGTGTGTTTGTTGCCGGGCAGTAGTTATGTTTGGGAAACCTCAACAAAACTTTAGCCAATCTTCGAGGGACTCAAACAGCGCAGCTTAAAAGAAAGCGTGACTGTGAAGTCGGGCAGCCCTGGGTTTGCATCTGGCTCTGCCGCTTTGCAGCCTGGTATCCTCTCGGTCGCTGCTTTCTCACCTGCTAAGTGGAGATAATAATATGTTTCTTGCCCGAACTGGTTTGGCTCAGTGGATGGAGCATTGGCTTGTGGGCACATCCCCAGTTGGGGGGTGTGGGAGGCAGCTGATCGATGTTTCTCTCATCGATGTTTCTGGCTTTCTATCCCTCTCCCTTCCTCTCTGTAATAAATCAATAAAATATATATTTAAAATAATAATAATAATAATAATAATATGTTTCCTACAGAGTTGCTCTGAGGGGTAATGGAATGACATGCGTGACGTGACTAGCATCATGCTGCCCACAGAAGGCGCTAGGTCAATGGTGACTGGGTTTTACTTGTCGTGGGTGCAGCCCTTTAATGCAGAAACATTGAGAAGGGAATTCACTGGGGTCATTTCCTTCTCTGAATCTGTGTGTCCCGCTGTGGGCTGCAGTAGTGGGTTTATGGAGTGAGGCAGGTAATCCCATTACCTCACATCCCTCCCACCCCCATTTTAAAAATTGTATTATTTTTAACAACAACAAAACTTCTGGAAAGCTGTTGAACTCAGAATGCACCAGTGGTTCCACTGTTATTTTAACACTTGAGGCCCGGTTGCACTAAATTCGTGCACTGCAGTGGTGGGGGGGGTCCCTCTGCCCGGCCTGAGCCCTCTCACAGTCTGGGAGCCCTGCCATGGATTGCCCCAAAGAGGTAGGCCCCACCCACCACAGCCTGCAGGTGGGTGGCCTGGGCCTCCCTCTTTGGGACCATCATGGAGCCCCGAGATTGATCGCCCACCAGCTGGTGGCCTTGGCCTCCCTGTGCAGGGAGGTCATGGGGCGATGGCCAGGCCCCCAACCAATCGCATCACACCTGCCTTGGCTGGCCTGGCATCAGTGGGTGTCATAGTGTGGTCGTCTGGACGGTCGTTCTGCTGTTTGGCCGTTTGGTTGGTTTGCATATTATGCTTTTATTATTATAGATTAGACTATTGGCTATTGGCTAAGATGCTGGGAGAAAAATGAAACCTCCGTAAATGACATACTTTTTCTTTTTAAACCTCAGACTCGAACCTAATCTGTGATTCACATAGACCAGTGGTCGGCAAACTCATTAGTCAGCAGAGCCAAATATCAACAGTACAACGATTGAAATTCCTTTTGAGAGCCAAATTTTTTAAATTTAAACTATATAGGTAGGTACATTGTTATTAATTTAATTAGGGTACTCCTAAAGCTTAGGAAGAGCCACACTCAAGGGGCCAAAGAGCCTCATGTGGCTCGCGAGCCGCAGTTTGCCGACCACGGACATAGACTATATTGAGGGCGAGGAAAAGGTTAGTAATTAACGGTGATTTTACAGAATTTTAGATAGAAAGTGTGTCCAAAATAGTAAATTTTGCATTATCTTTTTCGAAAAAAATCAATTTTATGTCTTTTGTATTTTGTATAAATGTTTGTTTTATAGGCTCAAAAATACATATGTGTTGAGCACTGTGTCACTTTTACTCAAATTCAACAAGTACCTTCTCAAATATGAAGGCAAATTTCTTTGGGTAAAAATCAATCTTTTGTAAACATCAAATTAAAATGTGGCAGTATTTCTGTCTTAAAAGTTTAAAAAATCTAATAGATGTTATTTAACTTACTCAAATGGCTTGTGAAGCTGACATACTTATATATAGGAGTTGGTTCATTCTGAAATGTTTACCTACAGAGTTTCACTCCTAGAATGCGTATTCCTGTGATTTTAAAACTGAAATGACATCATTTTACCTACTGTTCTGTGTAGAGGCACTTGATGCACATGGTGTTCCCTTGTTTTAGACGTTGGAAAAGAAACACCTCTAGTCTGTAATGCTCTGATGGTGCTGGGGACGAGACAGTGCCCGTTGCTAAATGTTCTGACAGTTATTGCGTAATACGTCATGTGCCCTATATGTGTAATGTATGTTGAGCAATCATTATTTTTAACTGAGGCTTTAGATGGGTCATGGGATAGTTGCTAAGAAATGTTTAACAGGATCTACCAAAATGTTATAGGTTAAGTTTTGTAGATATTGTGTATTTTTTAAATGAATAGTATAAAATTTTGTTTACAATTTTGTGAAGTGTTATACCACAAAGGTTAATCCAATGAAAAGTGTATTACTGCTGAGAATTAGGGAAAGGAGATATTTGGGAAGATTATAGAAATATTAACCTGGAATCATTTGTTTGTTTGCTTGTTTGTTTTTAATCCTCACCCGAGGATATTTTCCCTCCTTTGATTTCTAGAGAGCGTGGAAGGGGGAGAGAGAGAAACATTGACGTGAGAGAGACACACCAATCAGCTGCCTCCTACAGGTACCCCAACTGGAGATGGGGAACCTACAACCTAGGTACATTGCCTTTGACCGGGAATCGAACCCAGGACCCTACAGTCCGAGGGCTGATGCTCTATTTACTGGGAAAAACTGGCCAGGGCATGGAATTATTTTTTTAAGAATTTGTAGAAACCTCAATTAAGTGGTCTAATTTTCCCTCACTTGATAGATGTAGCTAGGAGACCCAGTATTCCTCACACAAAGCTAATGAGTAGAGAGAGCATTGGCACCCAGGGCCAGTGCACTTCCTGCTTCTCCCGTCTGCCTCTGCAGATCCAGTTGAGGTTAGAATCACAAAGCTGTGAATTAGATCTCAATCCTTAAAAATCTCTTTATATGTAAATATGCTCCTCTTACGAGTCTGGAGAGCATTATTTCAGTGTTTGGGGTAAGAATGGCCACAATAGTTCTTAATGAAATTTGCTGTGGCTCATTCTAAAGTTGAACAAATCTGAACCTTTGCTGGGACACCAGCCTTTCCGTGGGGGGTTCTTTAACAGCTTGAGCTGCGGAGCCTGAGGTCCTGCCAGGGAGCCTCTCTCCAGGGTTCCTTACCCCCTCCCTGCCCCATCATATTTTCCCAGCAGACCCCACACCTCCAAAGCCCGAGTTCTCACTGGGAAGCGGTTCCAGTGCAATAGTGCATTTAAATACTGACCTGGGACATTTCACACCATAAAGCACTTTCCAAGTTTCTCAAAGATAAAGTGATGGTCGCTGACCATGGATACAAAATGCCATTAGTAGACATTTAAAAAGAATCGTGTAAAGTAAAAGACACCACCTGCCCCCACATCCAAGGCTGACTTCTGTCAACATTTCAGAGTGGTTTCTTTTGTCCTTTGTAAATGTGTGCATCCAAACGCCCTTTTTACGTTTTGAGATGATACATCTTTCATGTGTGTATCCTGACTTGTTTTCTTTTAGTTACAGTGTGTGCATTTTTCTACAGCTAAAACCACTTTTTCCATTTCTTAGGCACTGTTTATTTTTTTCCAGTCTTATTGAGAAATAATTGACATGCATTGCTGTATAAGTTTAAGGCATACAGCATGATAGTTTCATTTACATGCATTGTGAAATGGTTACCACTTTGGGTTCAGCTAACATGTTCTCCTATCTATCTATCTATCTATTTATCTATCTATCTATATATATAAGCCTAAGCAACCATCCAACCATTCCACCCGTAGCTATGATGCTCACTGACCACAAGGGGGCAGACACTCGACGCACAGGCATGGAAAAATGGAACAGACTGATGAATCTCAGAGAGAAGGGGGCAAGGGGGAAGGCGGGAAGAGATTAACCAAAGATCTTATATGCACATTAAAGGCCCAGTGCACGGATTCGTGCACCAGTGCAGTCCCTTGGCCTGACCTGCAGGGATCAGGCCAAAACCAGCAGTCCAACATCCCCTGAGGGGTCCCAGATTGCAAGAGGGTGCAGGCCAGGCCGAGGGACCCCATCGGTGCACGAATCCGTGCACCGGGCCTCTAGTAGAACAATAAAAGGAAGAAAGAAAAGGAAAAAAGTTCTCCTTATGATGAGAACTCTCAGGCTTTCCCTCAGCAAGAGCAGTGTTGGCTGGTGTCATTATGTTGTATATTAATCACATACCCATGACTAGATGCAAGTTTGTGCCTTTGACCACCTTCTTCCACTTCTCCCTCCCTCCACCCTCTGCATCTGGTAACCACAAGTCTCATCTTTTTTTCTATGTGTTTTGGGGGGTTTTGTTTGTTTTGTTTGTTTTGTTTTGCTTTTCAGATTTAGTGAGATCCTCCAGTATTTGTCTTTCTCTGTCTAACATTTCATTCGGCGTAATGTGCTAAAGGTCCATCCATGTTGTCACAAATGGTAGGATGTCTTCATTATTTATGGCTGAGTAATGGTCATTATGTATGTACCACACTTCTCTGTGCACTCACCCATCAATAGAACACTTAGGTGGTTTCCATGTCTTGGCCACTGTAACTAATGCTGCTATGAACATGGGGATGCGGTGTCTTCATTATGACTTAGTTTGCATTTCCTTTAGGTCTTTTCCCAGAAGTGGAATATCTAGATCATATGGTGCTTTTATTGGGAATTTTTTGAGGATCCTCCATACTGTTTCCCATAGTGGCTGTACCGGTTTACAATCCCACCAACAGAGCACAGAGGTTCCCTTTTCTCCACATCCAAGCCAGCATTAGTTATTTCTTGTCTTTTTGATGATGGCCATTCTAACAGGTTGAGTATCAATATCTCATTGTGGTTTTAATTTGCATTTCCTTAATGACTAGTGATATTAAGCAGCTTTTCATGTATCTGTTGGCCTTTCATATGTCTTTGGAGAAATGTCTATTCAGGTCTTTGGCCTGTTTTGTTTTGTTTTAAGTATATTTTTATTGGTTTCGGAGAGGAAGGAAGAGAGAGAGAAACATCAGTGATGAGAGAGAATCATGGATCGGCTGCCTCCTGCACGCCCCCCACTGGGGATCGAGCCCGAAACCTGGGCATGTGCCCTGACCAGGAATCAAACTGTGATCCCCTGGTTCATAAGTCCATGCTTAACCACTGAGCCACACCAGCCGGGCATGCCTGTTTTTAATTGCCTTATTAGCTGTTGGGTTGTTTTGTTTTGTTTTGCTGTTGAGTTGTATGAGTTCTTTTAATATTTGGGGTATTAATCCCTCATGAGATATGTGGTTTGCAAATACTTTTTACCATTCCGTAAGTTGTCTCTTCACTCTGTGGATGGTTTCCTGTGCTGTGCAGAGCTTTTTAGCTTGATGTAGTCCCCCTGGGTAATTTTTTATTCTGTTGCTGGTGCTTTAGGTATCATATCCAAAAAACTGTCACCAAGACTCATGTCAAGGAGCTTTATTTCTGTTTTCTTACAGAGTTTTATGATTTCAAGCTTACATTTAAATCTTTAATCCATTTTAAGTTCATTTTTGTGAGCGGTGTGAAACATGGGCTTCATTCTTTTACATGTGAATACACATATGATGAATATACACTTATCACAGCATCACTTATTGAAGAGACCGTGTTCTTGGCTCCCTTGTCAAGTATTTGTTGACTGCACATGCTTGGGTTTATTTCTGGGCTCTCGAGTCTGTTCCATTGGTCTATTTGCCTATTTTTATGCCAGAATTACTGTTTTGATGACTATAGCTTTATAGTATAGCTTGAAATCAGGAAATGTGATGTCTCCTGCTTTGTTTTTTCTCAGAACTTCTTTGACAAGTTGGGTCTTTTGTGGGTCCCTATAAATTTTAGAAGAGAGTAAAGCTGTTTTGAATGCCTTCATAATTTGTTACGGCACCTCTTGTGGATATCTCACAATATATTTGATCATTTCCTCGTTATTGGACATTGGTATCCGGGGTTTTGCGGTTGTACGTCAATTCGATCTGCATTTCCTGAGGATGGGTTCCAGAGTTGGCATGGCTGGGGTCAAAGGATGTGAGTCTATTTCATATCAGGTGGCCACTTTGCAGAAAACACATTCCTGCTAAGAAGGTCTTCTGAACAGATTTCATATATAAAGTTGGACTTCAATTAAGAACTTTGTCCTTTGATATTTTTAGGGCAAAACATATTTAGTTTGTTGATAAAGTGAAATACAGCAGCAGTATTTTAAAAGTATCTTATTAGATAACTAGAGGCCCGGTGCACGTGCACCAGTGGGGTCCCTCAGCCTGGCCTGTGCCCTCTTGCAATCCGGGACCCCTCGGGAGTTGCAGGGATCGGCAGTCCGACACCCCCCGAGGGATGTAGTAGTGCGCAAAGCGGCAGGCGGCCAGGGAGGAGCCATTGCTGCTTCTTGGTAAGCTCGCTGAGCAGTGCTTCCCCTGTGGGAGCGCACTGACCACCAGGGGGCAGCTCCTGCGTTGATCAACTGGTCGCTTAGGCTTTTATATATATAAACTAGAGGCCCGGTGCACGTAATTTGTGCACAGTGGGGGGAGGTGTTCCTCAGCCCAGCTTGCACCCTCTCCAATCTGGGACCCCTCGAGGGATCAGGCCTAAACGGGCAGTTGAACATCCCTCTCACAATCCAGGACTGCTGGCTCCCAACCGCTTGCCTGCCTGCCTGCCTGATTGCCCCTAACCACTCTCCTGCCAGCCTGATTGACACCTAACTGCTCCCCTGCCGGCCCGATCGCCCCCAACTGCCCTCCCCTGCTGGCCCAGTCACCCCTAACTGCCCTTCCCTGCTGGCCTGATTGCCCCTAACTGCCCTCCCCTGCAGGCCTGGTCACCCCTAACTGCCCTCTCCTGCAGGCCTGATCGCCCCAACTGCCCTCCCCTGCTGACCATCTTGTGTCCACATGGGGGCGGCCATCTTTTGTGTTGGAGTGATGGTCAATTTGCATATTACTCTTTTATTAGATAGGATTGCTCTGGCTCCGCATTTAATGTTTTAAGAAGTAAACTTTGCAATCAAGCCATATAAATAAAACTCATTTCCTTTAGCTATCACAGTCTAATTAGTTTTAAACTTACTGGTGGATTGCGTTAGGAGTTTATCTTCCAGAATTCTGACATATTTCCATGTGATCTGCTTTTTTGGCATGGTGTAGGGAGTTAAAAAAATATTCTTTATGAAATCAGAGTCTAAGAAAGTCTGCCAAGTAGACCATTTTTGAAGCTATAGTATATGAATTTTTTAAATTGTATGACTTGAGTATCGTTTATAATTATAAAAATTGATTCATGCCCTAGCAGGTGTGACTCAGTTGTTTGAGTGTCATCCCATGTACTGACAGGTCACGGGTTTGATTCCAAGTCAGGGCACATGCCCTGGTTGTGGGCTCAATGCCCGGGTTTCGGGCTCCATCCCCAGTAGGTGGCATGCAAGAGGCATCTGATTGATGATGTTTCTATCTCTCTTACCCCCCCCCCCCAAAATAAACAAAAAGGGCGAAAGAGGCCAGGGGCTACCTTTAAAAAAATAAAAAGACACAGTTGAGGGCAAGAAATTGTGTGGCATGAAGGAGAAAACGAAAGGCTGGAGAAGTCGATGGAATCCGCCCCCACAAGGCCACGGCTAGCCGGGGTCTGCAGGCACGGGAGCCACTGCAGGTCTTCATGCCAGGGCTGAAGGGAGACCTGTGCTTTCAAAGGGTGGGTCTAGTTGTAGTGCAGAGCCTGTGGGGAAGGGGATCGATTACAAGGTCTGTGTGGCTGAGAGGCGGAGGGAGGGTGAGGACTGACGGGAAGACGAGTGTTGTTCTGGAGGTAGAATGGGTACAGGTTAGCAGTTGGATCAGGTGCAGGGCAAAGGGAATTTGTAGTCTAAGACCTTTTTAAGAATTGGGGTGAGTGGCGGGGAATATGATTTTTCGATCAACAAGTAGCGGATATGGGGTGGAGCCGGGGGATGGGTTTAGAAGAGAAAGGGGTTGTGGGGCAGCATGTACTCTGCAGTTAATGCTGACGGATGCTGCTGGGGGGGGGCATTGATGCTGAATTTGAATACAGAGTGACCCAAACTGTGCATTAAAATGCCATCAATGCATGTCTTTACCCTCAGGCGGAGCAGGAGCCGCAGTAGATGTAGTGAGACAAGTCGTTGAGAACCAGCCTGGTTTCTCCCGGAAAGAACGGGTTGTGGGGTGTTCTCGTCCCAGCTTGCTGGGCTCAGCCGGCCTCCCTGCTGCTGATTGCTCGGCGGCGTTTTGTGCGCAGGACTCAGTGGCTGCTCTCTGCTCCTCGCCTGCCCGAGCTGGCTTGGCTTCCCTGTGGTGCGGGCGCTCATTGTGCCCAGAGCACAGGCTGCCCTCCGTGGTCCTAACCAGTCCTCCAGGCCCTAACCAGGTCCTAACCAGTCCTCCAGGCCCTAACCAGGTCCTAACCAGTCCTCCAGGCCCTAACCAGTCCCTAACCAGGCCTCCAGGCCCTAACCAGGTCCTAACCAGGCCTCCAGGCCCTAACCAGGCCTCCAGGCCCTAACCAGGTCCTAACCAGGCCTCCAGGCCCTAACCAGGCCTCCAGGCCTCCAGGCGGCTGGACCGAGGCCGGGTTCCGGGCTCACTTACTCGCAGCCCTGGAGCTTTTGCTCTGATTGAAGAGGCCTGTTTCTGGCTTCGTGTCGTGTCTCTCTGCTAAGAGGGAAGTGTGAGCCCGAGGCAGTGCCTGGCATCAGGACAGCTGCTCTGGGGCTTTCTGGGGTGCGGGGTGAACATGTGAGTGTTGGGTTCGGAGCACCCTTTTCCTTTCGGGCTCCATTGCTGATCATTGCACCGTGCGGTTGAAAAGACGAAGTGTGGTGCTCAGTCTTCATATTCCGGGGGGCGGTTGGGTGTCTGCTCACAGACCCACTCGGCGCGGTCCGCTGTGGGTGTGAGTGCTCAGGCAGGAAGCGGCAGCACCTCCTGCATGTGGCGCTCTTAAGGTAGTGACCACAAAGGTGGCTTCTGACAGCTACTGTATTTTGTTAGAGGACATTTATTGGGTAAGTCACAGGTATAAAAAGTAATTCCCAGAAGAAATGGGCTTAGGAAGGGCCCTTGGTGCTGGGAGTGAGGAAGCTGATGGTACCGTGCCTGGGGCAGGGTGTGGGGGAGGGACAGCACTGGGTCCTCCATCCTAAGGGTTGCCTTTTTGTTTGTTTGTTTGTATTTTTTTAAATCCTCACCCAAGGATATTTTTCCGTTGAATTTTAGAGAGAGTGGGAGGGAGGGGGAGAGACAGAGAGAGAAAACATTGATGTGAGAGAAACACATCGATTGGTTGCCTCCTGCACGCACCCCAACCAGGGCCTAACAATCAGCCTGCAATTGAGATGCATGCCCTTGACCTGGGAGCCAACTCTGGACTCTTCAGGCCTCAGGCGAATGCTCTGTCCACTGAGCCATACCAGCTAGGGCAGCGGTTCTCAACCTGTGGGTCGCGACCCCTTTCACAGGGGTCGCCTAAGACCATCCTGCATCTCAGATATTTACATGACGATTCATAACAGTAGCAACATTACAGTTATGAAGTAGCAACAAAAATAATTTTATGGTTGGGTCACAACGTGAGGAACTGTATTTAAAGGGCCAGAAGGTTGAGAACCACTGGGCTAGGGCCTTCCTAAGGGTGTTGAGGGCGGAGGTGTTAGGGGAGGGCCCAGGGAAAGCTCTTATAGAATCTTCACAGCCCTCCAGGTGTGTGCGTTCAGGGTTGTGGTCTCCACTGGTGATTGGCCGCACTGGGGCCGGGAGGACATCATTCAGTGCCGCAGGCCCTGACGTCAGCAGTGGCTGGTTTTGCTGCTTTTCTGGGCCTGGAGCTGGAATACAACTGAGGTCTAGACGTTATCTCTAGGGAGGAGAGGTCAGGGGGTCCAAACCGCATGACCAGCCATATGCGAGGGGGAGAGGTCACCCGGGGGCGAGTCCCACCTACAATTGATTGCTAGGCGCCTGGTGGGTTAAGCTACTTACCCTTGCTCCTGAGGAATAATAGTGCAAATCATTTACTATGAAGTGTCCTTGGTTTGGGAAGATGGGATTTAGGCTGCAGGCTGCTGTTGAACTCTCAGTTTCCCTATTCTGCTTGTCCTGGCTTACTAGCCTGCACATTTATATAACTTCTTTCAAGATTTCTCTTTACCAACCTATAGCTTTCACTAACCTTCCTACAACTTTCACACACCTTTTTACCCATTCAGAAACAACCAGTTTTATTTTTTTTTTAATTATATTTATTGATTTCAGAGAGGAAGGGAGAGGGAGAGATAGAAACATCCATGATGAGAGAGAATCATTGATTGGCTGCCTCGTGCACCCCCCACACTAGGGATCGAGCCCGCAACCTGAGCATGTGCCCTTGACTGGAATCGAACCTGAGACCCTTGAGTCCACAAGCCAATGCTCTATCCACTGAGCCAAACCAGCTAGGGCAGAAACAACCAGTTTTAGAACAATTCACTTTTTTTCCTTCAAAATATATTTCCACACCTTATACATTCTTTTACCAAAACCATACAATTCCTTTCCAATTTAATTAGAATTATTAACTCTTAGAAACCTCAATTTTCAATAACAAAAAAAGGCAAACAACCAGCATTCCTTAGATTGATTTTTATGAACATACTAGAGGCCCGATGCACGAAATTCATGCAAGAGTACGCCTTCCTTCCCCCGGCTGCCGGCACTGGCTTCCCTCCGGCCCTGGCTTCGTCCAGAATGATGTCCTGTCTAATTAGCATATTATGCTTTTATTATTATAGATTTTAAACATTCTGTTTTAAGAAACGTACCTTCAACAAAGCACAAGACATTACATCAACAGTCCCAAATACATTTTACAGATTTTATGCAATAAAACGCCAAAAGCAGGTGACCCTAAGGCTTGTCTAGCAATGACTTAACAGTTGATATTAGTTCATTTGTTTGCTAAGGTGGCTAAGGTTTGTTTTGTTTTTTCCTTTCAATAAGGATTTCCTCCCAGAAACTTGTATTTTAAAAGATGGTCTAGACCCGTGGTCGGCAAACTGCGGCTCTTTGGCCCCTTGAGTGTGACTCTTCCACAAAATACCACGTGCGGGCGCGCATGTACAGTGCGATTGAAATGTTGTAATGTACCCCGCGAATCACAGAAGGACGCCTCAAGAAGTCGAATTAAAGAGTCACATTTATTGCAATCTGGGACTATGAGGGACCATTCCCCAAACCTCATAGTAACAAGATGGTCGCAGCTCCAAGGTTATATAGGCAAAAAATCACAGAGGTATTGATTACATCCCAGGGTTTGGAATGAGGAACCTGGTTCGCAAAAAAGCAGTTTACAGAAGCAGAATTAAGCATGTTAATTACAGTTTTGGGTCTCGGGGTCAAACACATTATCTAGAGCCCTCGGGTCTGGAATGAGGAACCTGGTTTGCAAAAAGCAGTTTACAGAAGCAGAAACAGCATGTTATCTAAATTGCAGTTTTGGGTCTAGAGCCCTCTGACCTTGGGATAACTGTGCTGTCCTTCCCAGGTAAAGGAAAATGTGCTTTCTAAGACCAGTATGACCACAACCCATGGGATATTCACATTACAATCAATAAGGCATTTAATCCAATGGGATGATGTATATAATTCAGAAAATCAAAATAACCTGTCCATTGTTAAAGCAAATAGGTACATAAGCCAAATAGCAGGGTTAAAGTTAAACTATAATTTCTGCCTGAGATGGTTGCTACCATACTTCAGAAACTTCATGGCCCATGCGCAGAAGTCAGTATTTTGTGGAAGAGTCACACTCAAGGGACCAAAGAGCCGCATGTGGCTCGCGAGCCGCAGTTTGCCGACCACTGGTCTAGACCAGAGTTTTTGCCAGGTGTTTTGCATTTCAAAGGTCCTAGGACTTGGGTTTCAATCCAAGTTACCGCTGTGGGTGATATGACATTTGGGGATTAGGGCTGGGAGCATGTGCTCCAGTTAGATGGGGGTGAGATGCCCCTCCCCCGGCCCCTGCACTCAAGTGAGCAGCGAGTGGGGGTTCCGCTCCCAGGGAATGGCAGGTTCCTGAGTCCCAGGACAGGGACTCGGCATTCGGGACCAGGCTCTGATTCTGGATAAGGGCTTCTGCCACAGGGAGAAAGGAACTAAAATCACAGACAGCCCTTGGCCGTAATCCACTACAGGTGTGCTGTGATGTCTGGGGCAGCCTGCTGCAAAGGTTGCTGTTTGTTTGGTGTGTCTTCCTGGAGGTAAATTTGCTTGTAGTTGCTAGTTTGGGCTTGGCTAGAAGAGACTGGTTGCTCTGAGTTGGCATTTTACTGCATATGCTATAGACCAGCGGTCGCCAACTGGTCGTCCAAGGACCACCCGTGGCCCGTGAGGCCCGAAAGGTTGGCGACCGCCGCTGTAGACTACGAGCCTCGCATTTATTTGCGACCTCTCAGTTGACCATCGAGTTGTATTTTGTTGTTGCTGTTGAACAAGCTAACGTTCACTTCAAGCTTCTGCACAAATAGTGACCCTTGCTTCCTATCACCAACACCCTAAGCGCCTGGAGCATTCCACTGCGTAGAAAGTGGCATTGGGGCTTTGAAGTTGACACCTGGGTTCAAATCCCAGTTAGGCCATTATTTAGCAGCTGTGTGTGACCTTGGGACCTTGACCTCAAGCTTCCTTTTCTATAAAATGAGGTCAGTAAAGTGAACGGTGTTGTGCTGCTATCATCACTATTATTATTAACTAGAGGCCTGGTGCATGAAATCCGTGCACTGGGGGGGGGAGGTCCTCAGCCTGGCCTGCTCCCTCTCGCAGTCAGGGACCCCTCACTCCTTACCGTCCACCTGCTCACTGCTCCTTTCCACTTGGCTTGCTGCTCCTTGCCGCTGCTCCTTACCGCTTCCGCAGAGGCAGGAGAGGTTCCCGCCACCACCGCTGCGCTCGCCAGCCATGAGCCCAGCTTGTGGCTGAGCGGCACTCCCCCTGTGGGAGCGTACTCACCACCAGGGGGCAGCTCCTGCGTTGAGAGTCTACCCCCTGGTGGTCAGTGCACAACATAGCGACTGGTCATTCCGCCGTTTGGTCAATTTGCATATTAGGGTTTTATTATATAGGAGGATAGGATAGTCTACGTCAGCAACATGTATCCTAGCTAATAACAGTGACGTCGTCTTGCTGCAGTGGTCGCATTTAACTGGAAAACATCCTTGTTGCTCCTGCTCTTCCTGGGCTCCAAATGCCTGCCAAGCTCCCGCCAGGTGGTAACAAGTGGGGGTATAGGCAGCTCCTGAATAAATAATGATGTTAGCATCGAGAAGGCTCTGCAGTTTGGAACCTGAGCAGTGTACAGCGACTCAGTATTTCAGGACTGCCCATCATTGAAGAGCTGAGTTTCCGTGTGAAGCAGTGCTGATCACACTGATGGACTAATGGGTGTTGAGTGTTTCTTCAGAGACACCCAGAGAAGCCCGAGGTGGCACTCGGCCATGACAGAACGTGGTCCGCGGTGGCATTTTCTGTCCACGCCCCTGCTGCCAGGGGAGCTGGCGGGCGTGGAAGCAGAGGTGTTACAGCTGTGTGAACAGAGCTAAAGATGGCATAAAGTCCAGTCTTAATTGATGTTAGGGAATTAGTAACTTTAATATTTTAAAAAGTAAACAGTGTTAGTAAGCACAGTGTGGGGGAGCACAAAGCAATCCACATGATGTTGTTAGCGGTGGGGATGAGGTTGCAAATCCTGGCCTCTGGTTAATAGTAACAGTGACGATCGCAGCATAACACCATTCACTTTACCGTGGATGAGGTTGCAAATCCATGAAGCAGAAAAGTGCTCCCAGCAGGCACCACAGTCTAATAAGTGGCCCCAGGTTCAGTGGATCCTGAGAAGCAGCTCGCTTCCTCCAGGGCCACCCCCAGCCGTGTGCACAGACATTCTCCTGCTTCCACTACTGTTGTGGCGGATGCCTAGCCTGGTCTCTAGGTGAGGCGGGAGGACTGCCTGTCTGGTTCACGTGCGGGGGGGAGGAGGGGGGGTGCTGGTAGCTTCCTTCATCCTCCAGGTAGAGAGGAGAGCAGGGACCAGCCGTGCGTGCTGTCACCTGGCATGACGCGCCGGATCCTGGGTCACATGTGGAGGATCTTTCACTCCTGACACTTGAGGGTTTGAGCAGCAGTAAGAGTCGTGGGTTCAAGTCTAAACGACAAGGCAGGTTCTGCGTAGCTTCTCAGTGGTGTCTCTGGCATTTTCATTGCAGGCCTGAGTGGCCACCAGTGGGCGTGCGGCGTCCGGGAGCAGTGACGCTGTTTCCGGGAAGTAGGATGAGGCAGACACGGGGATCGTGTGAGATGTTCATCACCAGTTAGGCTCTTCCCAGCCCAGAGAGCCGCTCTGTCTGACTTCCCGCAGAGAAGTGGAGCTGATCGGGAAGCAGAAGTGGTTAAGGGGTGACAGCGAGGCATCCGAGTGAGTCCGCTCACTTCCCGCGGGCGTCCTGTCTCCCGGGGTTAGGGCGTGAGGTGCAGAGCAAGCCGGCTCCCTGGTCGCTCTCGTTTGGAGGTGCCGGTGGCTGTGACATCTTGGCACCGGCTTTCTGTGCAGAGTGCAGTCAGCTTGTGTGCTCCTCTTTGGGGGCCGCGCACGGTGGTTTAGAGAATCAGCTTTTGGTTCTATGATTTTCTTCTATGGGTTTTCTGTTTTCAGTATTATTAATATTTACGGCTCTTAATGTTTTCTTTTAGTATTTTTTATTGAGTTTAGAGGGAGAGAGAGAAATATTGATGTGAGAAACATCGATCACCTGCCTCCTGCATGTCCCCTACTGGGGATCAAACCTGAAACCAGACATGTGCCCTGACCTGGAATCAAACCAGTGATCTTTAGGTGCCTGGGACAACACTCAACAGCCAGGGCTGCTGTCTAAGTGGTACAGTATAATGAATCCCCATGCAGCCTGGTTGTAGGCAGCCATCTTTGTGAGGGTGTGATGGTCAATTTGCATATTGCCTCTTTATTATATAGGATTATATTTTCCATACAAACAACTCTAAACCTACTTTTGCCCTACCCTTGATCCCCAGTATATAAGAGCAATATTATTACCAGAAATTCCACATATTAGAGACTATAAGGCATCATCATGCTAACAACTAGGAAAATGAGTACTGGTAGGCCAGCCAGTGTGGCTCAGTGGTTGTGCATCGACCCGTGAACCAGGAGGTCATGGTTAAATCCCCAATCAGGACACATGCCCAGATTGTGGGCTTGATCCCAGTGGGAGCGTGCAGGAGGTAGCCGATCCATGATTCTCTCTTATTGATGTTTATACTCTCTATCCTCTCCCTTCCTCTCTGAAATAAATGAAAATCCTATATAAAAAGAGCTAATATGCACATGGTCCTCGCGCCAGGGCCGGGGGACCTGAGGCCACGCCCCCCATGTTGGAGCTGGGGGATCTGAGGCTGCACCCTCCCACGCTGCAGGGCTTGACGGGGGTGGGGCCGGCCAGGTCTGGGTCTCACGCGATTTCGAGGTGCGCAGGGGTTGGTGGGGACTTGACTCTGGGTCCCACGGCCCACCCCAGACTCTGACAGGAGGGAGATTTTTATATACAATTTACTAATTTTCTTTCATCTCTGACACTTCTATTATAGAGAAAGGGCAAATAGCAATATTAAAATATTTCCTCTAATTAATTCCCTTTTAATGTGCACGAATTTCATGCACCGGGCCACTAGTATATTTATAAAGAAAGAATTAGGGCCCTAGCTGATTTGGCTCAGTGGATAGAGCATCAGCCTGCAGACTCAAGAGTCCTGGGTTCGATTCTGGTCAGGGCACATTCCCAGGTTGCAGGCTCGATCCCCAGTAAGGGGGCATGCAGGAGGCAGCCGATCCATGATTCTCTCTCATCATTGATGTTTCTACTCTCTCTCCCTCTCTCTTCCTCTCTGAAGTCAATAAAAATATATTTATAAATAAAGAAAGAAAGACTCAGGGCCGTGAGGCCGGTGGTTCCCACACAAGCGAGCTCCTCGCTGGGATGGCGCAGAGCAGTGCTGGCTGAGGCGGGAGTGGCTGTTCTAACGCAGGTCTTCTCTTCCTCAGTCAGGGCAGTTCAGCGAGGACATGATCCCCACCGTGGGCTTCAACATGAGGAAGGTGACCAAAGGCAACGTCACCATAAAGGTACGTCACCCCTGCCCCTCCATTCAGGTCAGCAGCAGGTGCAGCCAGGGATTTCCTGTTGGTTGACTTTTTACGTGAGTGTTTGCATTTCTGAACTGACGAGCGGCCTGTACCCGGGGTGAAGAATGTCCTTTCTCTCGTTCTAAGAGCTGCAGGGTGCGTGCCCGCAGAGCACCAGCAGCGCTGGCAGAGCCGCTATTGGGGTGTGGGTGGTCCTGGGAATAAACACTCCTCTTCAGAGGATGTGGAACATGGTATCAGTTCTTTCCTGAACAGTTGTATGTAGAAAATGATCCTCTCTTATAATATTGGTAATTTAGTATATTTGGGGCAGCAAATATGATAACCAGTTTTCCCTTTCTTTACTTCTAAGACTTAAAATTGAAACTATAAAAATGGAAAAGTTTACTAATTTAACATAATTTTGTTTTTAGAATAAGCTTTAATCCTGAACTGTGGGCTGTTTATGAGGGGCCATGTTTTAGTTTGGGGTTTGGTTTGGTTGGTTCAGTGGCTCATGGGAGTTGGCTCCTATGGCCTGGCCCTTGTGGCCATTTCCCCAGTTCGTGGGCTCACGGAAGCTGGTCACTCCGCTCCTTGTGTAGCTCATCTGAGGCAGCTCCTCGCTGCTCATGCAGATGCTCTTCATGGTGTTACCAGGGCCTGCAGCTAAGCTGGAAGCCTTTTGAGGATAAATACCATAACGAGGGCCCCTATGTTGCCCATCATCTGGAATAGTAGGCCTAATAATGGCATTATTGGGGGTGGGCTTTCATATGGTAAAATTAACGTATGTAAGAAAAACACCTAGGTAGGAATGTTGCCTATGTTATTTACAGAATTATTAAAAACAATTAGGCATTCATGTATATACCCAGTCAGACAGTTAAACATTCATAGATTCTGCATGAACCATTTCTGTCTTGGCATTCAAATCTGGATGATACGTGATTCTGGAGATTCTAAAAGTGTTGTGTCAAAGGTATATACAGTATATGCATATATCTTATCTGCTGCTTCAGCTACCCTCTGTCAATCACTGACAATATTAATGGGAAATTCCAGAAATAAACAATTCATAAGCTTCAATTTGTGCCACCCACTCTGTCCCACGCAGGTCACAAATTGTTCCTTTGTCTGGCATAGCCACACTATATACGCTACCTCCCCTTCAGTCACTTATAATTGTTACAATTGTTCTGTTTTATTATCAGTTATTGTTGTTCATCTGACTGTGCCTGAATTACAAATTACAGTCAGCATAGGCATGTACATATAGGAAAAACAAAGAGTTCAATACTATCCGTGGTTTCAGGCATCCACTGGGGGGTCTCAGAACATATTCCCTGCAGATATGGGAGGACTACTGTATTTTCAATATTGGAACTTTATTGGTAAACAGGCAAAACAATCATTGCATAGAAAACTAAATCTTTGCTCAGCAGAACTTGTTAGGTTTAGTGTGACATTTTAAATGTGAACTTCAAGTTTACAAGGGGCCCCAGGAACTTGAGATTAAGAGCTTGCTTGAGCTCAGGTTTTTCAGAGGGATGTGGCTCGTTGTGAAAATGAGCGTGTCTGCCCGGTCTTTCTCCTCCCGCGCGCGCACGTGATCTGAAGTGTCCGTGTTGAGAGTGTCTGTCTTGCTTGCAGATCTGGGACATAGGCGGGCAGCCGCGGTTCCGGAGCATGTGGGAGCGGTACTGCAGAGGCGTCAATGCCATCGTGTAAGCCGCTTCAAAAAGCCCATTTAGGGGGCGGGGGCGGGGTGAGGGGTCAATGGGGGGGAAAGGGGAACAAGTCAATTTAGGTTTCAAGGAAAAGTGATGTTTTTAATACTACTTCCCAAGCCTCCGTTTTTATTTTCAGTAGTAATAGTCGTTCTTAAAAGTTTCTTAGGGTAATTCATTAACATGAGACTTTAAAATACCTAATCATAGAATGAGAGTCTTACGTTTTTGTTTATGCATCTCTGCGCTAAGGAATATAATTCTGTTACTATCATGTATTAACTCCTAAGACGGTCTATTTAAAAGTATTTTGGGGTGCTGAGCTTTTTATCTAGGGTTTTATTTTTTTCCCCATCACCACGTATCCCCCTATACCCTTTCCCATCTCTCCCCATCCCCCCCCCCAGGGCTTTATTTTGATGAACAGTTTCAATAGTGTAAATGTTAACAGTAAAAATCTGTATGTAAATTGTGACCATCAGAGAATATGACATATTGAGATCACTGTGTGTTTTAAGTTACATGATAGATGCTGCAGATCGAGAAAAGATAGAAGCCTCCCGCAACGAACTCCATAATCTTCTAGATAAGCCACAGCTGCAGGGAATTCCAGTGAGTATGACTCTTGCTGTCATCCCTTGGCTACTGTACGCTAAGGTTCATTACGGGCGAGGGCAGCGCCGTGCCGTCTGTTCAAGTCGGAGCTTACGTTGCCTGAGCGCCTGCCGTGTCCCGGGCGCTGTGCCATTTCTTCTCCTCCCCGGTCCTTTGAAACCCTGTGCAGCCGGAGCCACCTCAGCCCTGAAATGATCAGATGATTTAAATCCTTCTGGCTTCAGTTTAAGAACAGGTTGAGGTGGCAGGAGGGGCCATAGGAGCAGCGGTGGGAAGCGGTGGAGGTTGTCCTGGCAAATGGCTGTGCGGAGAGGGAGGTGGCCGTGGGAACCGTCCCCCGACGCCGTGGACTAGGAGGGAAGGTGTGGGGGCCTCCCTGCTTCCTGGCCGAGGCCGTTGGTGGAGGTGCTGCCCTCGGGTGAACGAGGGAGTGTTGGCAGAGGACCAGCTGCAGCCTCATGCCAGTCCGTGGGTGTCAGACTCAAGGTGTAGCACCTGAGTTGCCCTCACAGCCACTGCGCATGGTGTGACCCTCCCTAAACGCGCTGGTTAGCGCCCGGGTCGCCTGGCCGCTGGCATGTCGCACGGCCAGGTTTTGAATCCGTGTCTGTCGGCCTTTGAAGCTGCCCTTTTCCTCCCACAGCAGAAGCCAGGTGTACACGCCTGAGTCAAGTCGTCCTCCCTCGGTCCCGGGAGGCTCCCAGTTACCCGAGCAGGAGGCCGCTGCCCTTCCCGCAGCCTGGGCCGCCCTCCCTGCTTCCTGCCTCTGGCTCTGCGGTCGGGTCTGGGCTGCCCTTAGCCGTGGATCCCTGCTCTAGCAGAGAGGAATGCTGGGAAGGAAATCCACAGAAGCAGCAGCTTTATTGGGGGGGAGGGGGGCGGGTTCAAAAGGTGGGAGAGCTCCTAAATGTAGGAAGGGGGTGAGGAGGCGGGAGAGCCTGGAGGACTTCAACGGGGTGAGGAGGGTGAGAGCCGGGAAGGGAAGGCGGCTGACCAAGTGCACTGAGGTTCGGCTGGGCTCCCGGCCCCTGTGGTGTCGCACCCCCTTGAGAGCTCCCAGGGCCCTGCTCTCTGCCTTGGCCTTTGCGTGAATAAGAATCTAGGACCTACGAGGGACTCCGTGAGTGTCCACTCGGCGGGGGGGGGATATTAAGTGAAAGGAGTGGGTGTGACAAGTAGACATGGGGCGCCCTTTGTTAGCACGTGCCAGAGCTTCACGCTCTTAGGAAACGCTGACTTAGCGTGTGGACGGCACCGCGTATGTCATATGTGCCCCTGCCCTTTGCTTCTGTGAGGCGGGAAGGGCAGGTCTGGGAGGGAAGCGGGGAGGGAGGGGGGAGGGAGAAGAGAGGGTGGGAAGCCTGTCTCTGCTCTTTCCCTCTTTCCAGAGCAGTTTACTCCCGGAGCAGCCTCAGCGTGTTCATCCTGCCCCCCAGACTTACCCATCGTCTCGGCATATCCACATAAGATACTCTATAGGCTGGGTCCTGAATTTTAAAAGCTTATTTACACGTTCACAAAATTAGTAGCTTACAGATAAAAAATGGTTAGAAATTGTTCCTCCGCCCTTGGTGGTTAAGATCACGTTTTGGCAAAGATTTGTTAAGAAGCAGCAGGAGGCACACGTACAGGCAGCACCGTTTAAGTAGAAGTTGGCAGCCACATGCGGGTAAAGGCCTCTACGTGGTGGGAGTAAAATTCATGCGATTTGAGTGATGAGCTGAGTGAGCGAGGCCGCCGGTTATACAGAAGGCGTTCCTCTACGGCGGTGGTCACACTCTCATTGCACCCACACAGATGGCATTTCCTGTCCCGTTCACCCAGAATCTCCTTTCTTTTAAAGGTGCTGGTCCTCGGAAACAAGAGAGACCTTCCTAACGCCTTGGACGAGAAACAGCTCATTGAGAAAATGTATGTTTTACGCATGAGTGGGGGCGGGTACTGCCCCGTTGGAAGTTGTTCTGTCCGTTCACTCACCACTTTGTGTGGCTTTGCTGCACCACTCAGTGTGGCCTAGCCGTGGCCAAGGAGAGGCACTGGCCACAGAGAGTGAATCCCTGTAGTGATTCTTCAGCTCAGTGACAAAGACAAGTAGAACGGAGCGGAGTGATAAGTGTGACAGCTGTTTAAGTACAGACTTACTCTTAATTCTGCTTCTTACAGGAACCTGTCTGCTATTCAGGATAGAGAAATTTGCTGCTATTCAATTTCTTGCAAAGAAAAGGATAATATAGGTAAGAGGGGGCGGGTGTTTCTGGAAGAAAGGGTCACCCCGGAAGGGGCATCTAATGGTATTTCTGTTGACTGTCCCCTTCTGTGTAAGTGGCCTCTTTACACAGTGCTGTGGCTGTGGCTCAGGAAGAGAGTGGGCGCCATCCCCGTGGGGGTCCACTAGTGGTAACTTTCACAGAACCCGCACCCAGCTGTGCCCTGTAGCAAAATGGCTCCTGGAAATAAGACTTCACAGGAATGGGTCCTAAACCTGTTTCCATTGAGGGGCCAGCCTAGTACTGCCGTGTTCCCTCTGCTGGAGGGATGACCCCCAAATACCCTTTCCCACTTCAAGTCTGTCCTGCTTTCCCAGGCCCGCCACATCCCAGTCCCACACCCTGGGTGGCTGGGAACACGTTTACTCTTCCAATTCAGGAGGCTGGATGCCCGAACCCAGTAGGGGGCGTGTGACCCCCAATACCCTTTCCCACTTCAAGTCTGTCCTGCTTTCCCAGGCCCGCCACATCCCAGTCCCACACCCTGGGTGGCTGGGAACACGTTTACTCTTCCAATTCAGGAGGCTGGATGCCCGAACCCAGTAGGGGGCGTGCGGGAGGCAGCCCGTCAGTGGTTCTCATGCTTCTCATTTCCTCCTCTCCACCCCCACAGCCTGGCCTTGCTGCGGCTCCGTGGCTCTCCTGTCCCCATGGACAGCTCTGTGCTGGCAGCCCTCCGCGGCGTCCTCCTGCCGCTATTGTTGATCTTACCGAATAAACTGCCTCCGTTTCCCTGCTTAAGATCTCCAATACCTTGCTATAGCCTTGAGAGTAAATCCCACATTTCTTGGTGCCTTAGAATGGCATTCAAGGCCGCCTGGCTCCCTTTAGCCCTGTGGTTCTCAGCTGAGGCCGGTTTTGCTCCCCGGGGCACATGTGGCAGTGCTTGGCGATACTATTGGTTGTCACAGCCGAGGGGGTGGGGGTAATGCATTTAGTGGTAAAGGTCATGGATGTTGCAAAATACTCCACCGTGCCCAGCAGAATCTTCTCCCTTCCTCCAGCAAAGGGGGAGGAGGAGGACCCAGCCCAGATGCAAAAGTGGGAGGGGAAGAACTAGCTTTAGCAGTGAGGGGGCCACCCCCCACCCCGCCCCTCTGCCTCAGCCACTTCCTATCACTTACAATCCGCTCAGAGAGCCACACTGGTTCTTGTGCCAGGCGGCCCAGTGTGTGCTGAGTTAGCTGCGTTTTAGATCTTCTCTCTGGTGTTTAGTTTCTTCACTTCAGTGTCTTAGCGCCTTTTTTCCCTCCATCTTTAGATATCACACTTCAGTGGCTTATTCAACATTCAAAGTCCAGAAGAAGCTGAGAAGCGTCCCCGAAGTCTTCCGGTCCTCCTGGCTCTGACCCTAGAATTGCTGTCCGTCCCTCTGAAGTTCTTCCTGGAATCCGGTCCTTCCTAAACCCAAGAAACTGCCTGTCAGAGTTCATTTCCATGTGCACTGCGGAGCTGTATCCCAACCTTCCTAGAGCGTCAGCCAGAGGTCACGTGCCGTCGGCACGCAGAAAGCTTCCTGCACACGCACCGTGTGCGGGGCTTTTTAAAAACATACTTTTGACCATCTTAAATCAAGAAAATGGCATATTTCTGTTCTGGTCTTTCTGGGCCAGATTTTATATTGGTTTTCGGTAAACGTCTATCTATTATATTCTAGTCTAGTAGCTTAACCTGATACTGACTTGATACAGCATGAAGTTTCTAGTGCCACACACAGTACTTAGAAAACCTGTAGCCTGACCCATGTGGGGGGTAAACATAACGTCTCCCCGTCCCACGATGCATGTGAAATGTGTAGCCGCACCTAGGAGTTGAAATGGCCTGCGGGGATGAGCGAGGCACGACCCACGCCCTTGGTTCGGTTCTGTTCGCTGTGAGACCTGACGTGTGGGCTTCCACCTCTGCCCTTGGGCCTCATCGGGGGCGGGGCCTGGGGCGGAGGCTGTTTGTATCTGTCCAGATCATTACTTCCCTTTTTCCTTTTTTGCTGGTTCAACACACTTTTTTAAGGGGTTGGGAACTGAAGATTTTCTCAAAAGCTTTCATGAATTTAGAGCATTCCGGCCAATATAATAAAACGTGTTGAGATCTCAGACTTTGTTCTTTTATCTCAGTCATATCAGTGCAGCAGCCTGACATACCCGGCCATCGAGTCAATGTTCAGCACAGACACTCGCACGCAAGGAGGTGCTAGTTCTTGTCCTGATGGGGGCTTGGCACCATCGCCGGTGCCGTTAGACATCTCGGTTATGGTGACAGCTCCAGACCTGCCCGCTTTCTCTAACCTCTAACAGAACCATGCGAGCATCTGCGGGCTGTGGGGTGACCCATCACACCCAGCACTGAGGACCGGAGGCTGTTCCCCACTCTGGGAGACGGACTGAGATGCAGAAACGTAAAATGAACCAATTTTGTAGGGTGATGACCTGCACATCACACAGGGACATGCTGCTGCTGGCTCTCCGGCCCCTTCATGGCGGGGCTACGCCCGCCTACTTCCGTGACCTCATGTGTGATTGCTTTCTGTGGTGCAGCAGCGCTCGGGTGGACGGTGCATCTCCACATGTGTTCTCAAATGTGGATGGCACATCTCCACGTGTGTTCACTAATGTTGATGGCGCATCTCCACGTGTGTTCACTAATGTGGGCGGCGCAACTCCACGTGTGTTCACTAATGTGGACGGTGCATCTCCACATGTGTTCACTAATGTGGATGGCACATCTCCACGTGTTCACTAATGTGGACGGTGCATCTCCATGTGTGTTCACTAATGTGGATGGCGCATCTCCACACGTGTTGAGTGCTCGTGTGGACGGCGCATCTCCATGTGTGTTCAGCTCATGTAGATGGCGCATCTCCACGCGTGTTGAGCGCTCAGTGCGGGCAGCAGTAAGTCCTAACAAGCAGCAGTTCTGGTTCACACCTGCCCGGCCTCACCTCTGTTCTGCAGTGAGCGCTGCGCGGCCGCAGAGCCTGCTCGTCTCTCCGCCACATCACGAGCAGCAGCTTGCCTTCCATCCTGTCCTCTGAGGTGCTCACACTCCCTGGCGGGGGATGGTTCTGTGCGGAGGGCAGTTCAACTGCTCTGTGGCTCAGCGCCAGGAATGGTCCCTGCAAAGAATGGCGACCTGCTCGTGCCTAAGCGGAGGACTCGGAACTGGGAGGTGAGACGGGACCGCCGAGTCCTCGGGTGGACCTGTAGCTAAACCTCGTGTGTTTGTGTGTCTGGCCGTCGCTCTCAGCATTTCAGGACGTCAGACACCCACTGACACGCTCCTGTGCGCTCACCTCTGCGTGCGGTCGCTTGCCAGCTGCTGAGCTCTGTAAACACTGAGGTTTTTTTTCAGGTGGTTGCGTTCTTCGTCTGTTACCGCTCCTCTCCGCTTGACTCAATAAGCTCGCGTTTGGAGGGTTGTGTTGAGTTTTCGCGTAGACTGTGCGTCCTGATGGAGGTGCTCACTCCCTGGGGACAAGGTGAATGACAAGGTGTTTCCGGGAGCGGGGCCCACGGGCCGCATGCAGGAAGGAGAGCTCAGCTCCCAGAGACAGAAGCTGTTCAGTGTCCACGTGAGTGAGACTGACTGTTTTCTGAGGTGGGTGCCCGAGGGGCTCGAACTTGTAAACCGTCGTGAGACACCACAGTTGGGACCTTTAAAGAACTAGCTATGCATTTTACAATCCAGTCGTAAAAATCATAACAAAACTCCACTAGTAAACTGAAGTCGCAAGACACGCCTAACTCTGAAACGGTGGTTTCCCACAAAGGCACGTTTTTAAGGTAAAGCATTTGGCCTGTTCGCTAGTATGTTATCTTTTGCACTATAAGAGTGAACGTTCATGTCCTCAAAGCTATTTGAGAAGGGATATGATGGCCAAGCCACTGTGGCTCAGTGGTTGAGCATCGGCCCATGAACCAAGAAGTCACAGGTTCGATTCCCGGTCAGGGCATACGCCCAGGTTGCAGGCTCAGGCCCCAGGCTCAGGAGGCGTGCAGGAGGCAGCTGATCCATGATTCTCTCTCATCGATGTTTCTATCTTTCCCTCTCCCTCTCTAAAAGTCAATAAAAACACTTTTTAAAAAGAGAAGTGATGTTACGTATTTTACTCGGAGAAGTTCAGCGTGGCTTTTCCTTGGATCTGTACTGTCGGTCTGTGCAGCCACTCCTTGTTGGCCAACCGGGCGTGTGTGAGCTCCCCTAGACAGAAGCCCTGGCATGTCCGGCTAAAGGTCTTTTATTGAATCGGTGGAGCCATTCAGTCAAGGAGTCAATTTGGTCCTCTTCTCACCACCCTTCTATCCAAGCGATTTTGGAAGGAGAGAGAGTGGGGGTGGGGGCGGGGGCAGGGGGATAAAGTTAGCTTACTTTACTTTGATTCTAAGTTTATATCTGCGTTAAAAAACTTGAGGTTTCTGAAACTAGTCCCTTCGCTTCTGTCAAGTCAGTTTATTGGACTGGGGCCACTTCAGTGCTTCATGTGATTGAGGAGCTAACTGCCTTGTGTGTTCTGTCCACAGAGGATTCCATTCCACTAAACCCCATCGGCTTGGTCATTCCAGCCCCGCTGGGTCTCAGGGGTGGAGACTGGAGTGAAGTTTAAATTGCAGCCCTAGCCTGTGGCTCAGTGGTTAGAGCGCCGGCCCTCAGACTGAAAGGTGTCGGGCTCCCTTCCAGTCGAGGGCACGTACCTCAGTTGCAGGTTCAATCCCTGGCCCCAGTTGGGGCGCGTGCAGGAGGCAACACATCGATGTCTCTGTCTTTCCCCTTCCCTCCCACTCTCCCTTAAAATCAATGGAAAAATATCCTCAGGTGAGGATTCACAAAAATTAACAAAATAAAAATAAAATAAATGGGCTGTAGCCAGCACCTTCGCTGTAACAGCCAGTTGGTCAGGTGGTTTACTTGAAATTTGCTGTTGTGGGGAAACCGCCATGTTTAGAATTTGAAACACTTTCACGTGGTTGCAAACTTGAAAGGTAGTGCCCTCAACAGGTCCATGAAAGGGAAGATGGCGAAGCCAACGCCGGCCTGGCCATGTCCTCGCGGAGCAGCTCTGGGGCGGGGGCTGCCTTTCATCAGGAAACCTCCTCCGTCCAGTTCAGCTCCTCATCACAGCTGGTCCTCCCCCCAAGCCTCCCAGGCGAGCGGAGCGGAGGGAACAGGCAGATGGGGAGCCCTGGGAGTTGTGACGGAGCAGCAGGCTCTCATCCAGTGCACTGCGCGGCTCCGGGACAGTAACGCAGGAGTGGGAGCCAGGAAAGGCACCTCCGCCTCATTTTTGCTGGGGCAGGTGTAAGAGGAGGGGATGCAGTGGGAAAAGCATTGTCCTTTGGGAATGTTAATGTCCCTCACCCAGCGTGGCTCCCTGGTTGAGTGCCGACCTTCGAACCAGGAGGTCAGGGCACATGCTTGGGTTGGGGGCTCGATCCCCAGTAGGGGGCGTGTAGGAGGCAGCCGGTACATGATTCTCATCATTGATGTATCTGTCTCCCTCTCCCTTCCTCTCTCAATCAATAAAAATATAAAAAACAAACAGCACTGCAGCGAGTCATGGTGGGATGTGCGACAACTCAGGGGAGGATGTCTGGGCCAGGGGGGTGCGGGGGGGCGGGAATAAGCCAGGGGTTGCCCTGTGCCCTTCGGGGGGCGGACCACTTTTTCTACCATCTCTGTCCCCCGTGTCTTACCAACAGTGTGTTGGCAAACTTCTGGGTTTCTGCCCATCCAGTAGGTGGGAACGATAATACACTATTCCATTTTAAACCAAATGTGCAGTTTAGCTCTCTGACCGAGCTGAGGAAAAATACGACCTTAATTCTAAAGTTGGCTCTTCACCCAATTAATAGTGGGGTAACAGGACAAGTACTGTTCATCCCCTTCTCTTTTCCCCTTAAGCTCATCCGCCCCCCTCACCCCTTTATACGGAAAGTATAGATGGCTCCCAAAAGAAGCAGTAATCAGTTTTAAAAGCCACTATTACATCACTTGGGTGTTTCACACCATTGCTTTGGATAAGAAAGCATTTCTAGCTTCCTAGTTAGAGCCCTCCTGGGGTAGACGAGTTTAACCCTGTGTTGGCCTGGGAGGCTCTGGGACCCGCTGTCGGGCAAGGGCTCCCCCAGACCTTGCAGTGTTAGGCACCTGCGTGGATTCGTGCACCCAGACTCACCAGGCGGGTTCCGAACACTGGACCATCCCCATTGGCTCACAATGGAGGTGTCTCTAAAGGCACCAAATCCGTGTTGACCAGGGCACCTCCTTCAACAGTCCACGCAAGAGGGAGATTGCATTTGGGTCACCCCGTGGGTGTGACCCCACACCATGGAGATTTCAGACAGTCACGTGTAGAAGCAGGAACAGGTTGAGTCAAACAGAACTGGAATTAGACTTTCAGCATTCTAGCCCTTGTCCTATTTCAGACCTTGTTTCCTTAGACACACTTCCCCCCTAAAATGGTGCCTTGGAAATAAGAAGCGCTGAGTTTCATTCACCCACAGACCTCAGCTGCAGATGTACCAGGCGGGGACGAGACCTGGTCTTGGGTCACAGAGCTGAAGGGTAGCCATGATTGGGCTCACTATGTATGTAGCCCCATTGTGGGACACTATCTACCTTAAATCATTTCCTTCTCACAACTGGCACATGCCATACTGTTCTCATCACTCTTGTGTGTTTTTTAACATATATTTTTAATGATTTCAGAGAGGAAGGGAGAGGGAGAGAGAGAAACATCAATGAGAGAGAATCATGGATTGGCTGCCTCCTGCACGCCCCCGGCTGGGGATCGAGCCTGAAACCCGGGCACGTGCCCTGACGACCGGGAATGGAACCGTAACCTCCTGGTTCATGGGTGGACGCTCCACCGCTGAGCCACGTGGCCGGGCAGCTATCGTCACTTTCCCATGAAGAGCATCTTTGAGAGTTTGGCGGTGTTCTCTGACCGTAAAGAGATTTGTTGTCATGCGCTTGTTTCTGATGTGAGGACTGGAGCTGTCATCGGTGTGGTTTATAGCTGACCGTGGCAGAAGACCAAATTGAAAACTTTTAAGTTGAAATTTGCAATAAAATAGCTTAGGAAGGAAACATACAACAGGAAGGCAGACCCAGACGTTCAGGGTCGAGCACTGGGCTTGGCCTTGCGGTAGGTGGGCGCCTCGCGCCTTCCCCAGGAGAGGAAAGGCAGATCTGTGCAGGCGGAGGGCCCCGGCTCGGGCTCGTCGTCGTGGGAACGCTTGGCGAGATCTAGGCGAGGGATGGGCTCGGCCACAAAGAGGGCCTACTGTGTGCGAGCCCCTTGTGTTGTCAGCAAGTGTTTCTTGGGCCTCCTCTATTGCAGAAGGCCCCCGGGCCCTGAGAACCCTCTGACTCACTCCCCTGGTCACTCAGCCAGTCTCCGACGTGGGCCTCCCAGCAGGCCTTGCTTCCAGGCTTTTCAGGAACCTCGGCGGAACCGGCACACACTCTAACCGTATGGAGGGCAAACCTTAGCAAACGCTTCCAAAGGCAGCCAACAAAAGCACGCAGAAACCCCTGCTGGATCGTTACTGAGAGTCACGGCCGTGCAGAGCGGACGTGTGCAACTGCTTCCGTAGAGGAAGTACATACAGGGGAATAAAGCGACCTGATCAGGAATCTAGCCCACACCACCACCACCACCTGCGCTCTTTTTTTTTTCTTTTTAAATA
Organism: Myotis brandtii; assembly: GCF_000412655.1. Taxonomy (NCBI): domain Eukaryota; kingdom Metazoa; phylum Chordata; class Mammalia; order Chiroptera; family Vespertilionidae; genus Myotis; species Myotis brandtii. Next base: position 2,120,670 of record NW_005370710.1, read on the forward strand.
TATTTTTATTGATTTCAGAGAGGAAGGGAGAGGGAGAGGGAGATAGAAACATCAATGATGAGAGAGAATCATGGATCGGCTGCCTCCTGCACACCCCACACCGGGGATCAAGCCTGCATCCCAAGTATGTGCCCTGCCCGGGAATCGAACTGTGATCTCCTGGTTCATAGGTCCACACCCAACCACTGAGCCACGCCAGCGGGGCCTTGCCTTTAATTGCTGAGAGAGAGAGAGAGAGAGAGAGAGAGAGATTTGTTGTTCCATTTATTTATGCATTCGTTGGTGGATTCTTGTATGTGCCCTGACTGGGATTGAACCCAAAACTTGGAAGATGTTCTAACCAACTGAGCACTCACCCAGCCAGTCCTCCGTCCCCCCTTCCCCCCT
>NW_005370710.1:2121099-2122230 GCF_000412655.1 Myotis brandtii
GCTCTTTTTTAAAGATGGAATGTCTGAGATAAAGGCAATACACCCTAACTCAGTATTTCCTGAAATTGCCTGATGCTAAGAATCTCCCAGCAGCACCTGTTAGCACACATTCCTGGGAGCCTCTGGTGGAGTTCGGTAGGTCCAACACAGGATCTGAGAACATGTGTTTTACAATATGTGAGCGGTTCTTGCAAATTAGGGTGTTCTAACAAAAAGAGCAGAATTGCCCTAGCCGCTTTGGCTCAGTGGCTAGAGTGTAGGCCCGCAGACTGAAGGGTCTCGGGTTCAATTCTGGTCAAGAGCAGTACCTCAGTTGCAGGCTCTGCCTGGCCAGGGCACATGCAGGAGGTAACCAATCAATGCATCTCTCTCATTGATGTTTCTCCCTCTCTGTTTCTCCCCCTCCCTTCCACTCTCTCTCTAAAAAAAAAAAAATTAAATGGGAAAAAAACATATTCTCCGGTGAGGATTAACAACAAAAAGAGCAGAATTTTGTGCAGTCTTGAGCTAAAAGGTAATATCCTCCCCTCACCATCAACAGACAAGTTAAAAACCCTGCCTGCTGGGGGAAAAGGTGAAGGGATTAAGAAGTTCGAACTGGGAGTTAGTTAAAAATATGGGGATGTAAAGTACAACAGAGAATGTAATCAATAATATTGAAACAACCACGTATGGTGTCCAGGTGGGGTACTGGGAATATTGGGGGACACTGTAAATTATGACTCTCTAACCACTATTCCGATGCTGTACGCTTGCAAGTAATTAAAATAATATTGAGCCCTAACCGGTTTGGCTCAGTGGATAGAGCGTCAGCCTGCGGACTGAAGGGTCCCAGGTTCGATTCCGGTCAAGGGCATGTACCTGGGTTGCGGGCACATCCCCAGTAGGGGGTGTGCAGGAGGCAGCTGATCGATGTTTCTAACTATCCCTCTCCCTTCCTCTCTGTAAAAGATCAATAAAATATATATTAAAAAAATAAAAAATAAAATAATATTGAAAGTCAACTGTAATCGAGAAATTAAACACACACACTCCTGCCCCTGCCGTACAGAGCAGCTCCTCCGACACCGCCTAACCGTCACCGTCCTTAACCCAGAGCGGGAGCGGCTCTCGCGGTCCGCTCGCCGGGCG
>NW_005370710.1:2123154-2127452 GCF_000412655.1 Myotis brandtii
CGACCTGGCGCGGGGCATGTTCGTCTTCGGCTACGACAACTACATGGCGCACGCCTTTCCGCAGGACGAGCTCAACCCCATCGACTGCGGGGGCCGAGGGCCTGACCGCGGGGACCCGTGAGTACCCCTCCGCCCTCGGGTGCCCCGGGGATGCCCGGGCGCTCGGGATTCTGGGCCATCGCCCCCGCCTCGTCGGCCGACCCCCTGGAGGCCTCCTGGACGTGGGGTGCGGGATGGGCTGGGGCTGTCCTCCTCCTGGACTCCGGAAGTCAACAGCTCCGGGACAGCTGTCCAGCGCAGTCCCTCTTACAGATGGGGAGACTGAGGCTCGGGGCCCGGGGGGACAGTGCAGTGCCAGGCGGTGACTAGGGGGCCCCAGACGCCCATCTCCGCCTCCTCCTCCAGATGAGCGCATAGGAACGTGAAATCCCCTGTAAACGCAGTTTCAGAACAAGCCTGTGCCTCTCAGCCCTGGCTTTTCTGTCTAAAAATGTAAAGACCCAGGAGCTGGCCGGTTGGGGTGGGGGGAGGGGGGAGAAGGACTTCTCTGGAGCCCCCAGTGCGCTGAGGCAGAGCCAGGCCACGGCCTTTCTCCTTCATGACGGGCTGCTTCCCAGGTGAGGCCGTAGGCGGGAGGAGAGGGAGAGGGAGAGTCTGGCCCAGGTTTGGGTCCTGGTTCTCGGGTGAGAGGCCTTGGCGGCTGAGTTGACTGTCCCATGAATCCCCCCACGGGTGGCAGGGCCGTGGGGGAGTGGGCAGCCCTCCCCTCCCGCCAGCCTTGTTTGCGCAGGCTGAGCTCCAGGGGTCACTGCCGCTGACCTCAGAGTCCAAGAGTCCAGCTCACCCAGGAAGGACCTCGGGCCGGAGGGAGGGGCGTGCCTCTCGCTGACCCGGTCAGGCCAGATGGGTGCCTGCCTCCCTCTGGGTCGCTCCCTGAAGGCAGGAGTGGGGCGCTGGGCTGCTGTCCCTGGGACCACGCCCTGGGGGGCCCCTGGACGAGGGGCCCCGTGTTTCTCCACCTGGAGAGAAGCAGCCGATCCCAGTCCTGAGGGCCTGGAAACGGGGCTTGCAGAGGTTTTTAATGGTTTGTTTATCTACACGTTCCCGTCCTGAACTTGCAGTTGGAGAGCATGATTTCAGTGACACAGGTCACATCCCAGGTGAACTTCAAAAGACGGGGCCTTCCTCAAACGAGGAAACCGAGGGGCTGTTTTCCTCGCCTTCCTACCAGTCTTAATACTTATAAACGTATTTTCTACCTCTCTCTCTCTCTCCTGCTTTTTTTTTTTTTAGAAAAAGTTTTATTACATTTTGGAAAGGAATTGTTGGGTCTTTCCCGATGGTGGGAATTCATGAGTTGCCTTGCGTGACTGTCCTGGGCTTTATGCCCACGTGTTTTCTTGTGGTCCTAACTTTTCGAGAAACATTACAATCTGAAAACAGAAAGCCTAACAGCTCACCAGGTATTTTTCATTGCTCGTTCACGCGGCTCCTGCCCACACACTTCCACGGAGCAGAAGTCAGAGTGTGGGGAGCATGTACTTCCTCACCAGGGCACGTGGGATCGCAGGGAGGGGGAGAACCGTGCAGGAAGTGCCCTGCTCGCTCGCTCGCTTCTCTCTCCCTCTCTCTCTCTCTCTCTCTCTCTCTCAGTTGTTTTCTCGGGTTTCCCTGTGTGGGGTGGGCCTGCAGGAACAGTGCAATGAGGACCTGGGTGGGTCACGCCATCAGCTGGGACTCTGGTGCCGGGGAGCGAGTTGATGCCAGTTTTGTGGGTCTTCATGAACCTTAGGGACCCCCTGGAGACCTGGACCCCTCTCCAGGGAGGGGAGGCGGCCAGGGATTGGCCTGCTGGCCCCGCGGTGGCTGTGGGTGGCGCAGGCCATGGTTTCGGGGCGAAATCTGCTGGCCAGGGTTTCGGTTTGAGTGTGCAGTGACAGTGTGGGGACCTGGAGGTCAGGTTGCTTTGGGACACGTATGCTGTTGGAAGATGGTGTCAGGAGGTGGCGTGGGTAGGGGTGTAGCTGGTAAAGGAGGTGAGAGAGCCTGGGTCCTATGGCCTGGACCCTCCAAAGAGGGCACAGAGCCCTCTGCTCCCTCCCTTCCTCTCCTTCACTCCGCCCTCCCAGGCTTCAGTATTTTCAGGAAAAGTTTAGACGCTGAGCTTTGTCCTTCTGGCTCCAAAATAATAGGGCACCTCCACACCCCAGATAAGTAACCTGTAATGCAAACCTTTCGGGAACGTTCAAAGTCACACGTCTTCCGGCGACTGTTGGCAGGTGTCTTGGGGTTCATGTTAAAGCTGCCGCGAGGCGCAGCGATCAGGATCAGACAAAAAAAGTCCAGAAACCATACCTCGGCGCCGAACCTGTGTTTCCTTCATTTTTTAGTCCCATTTTCACGAGGCTTATCTGGCCATCTTGTTTGACTCATGGTAGGGCACGCAGTTAACTCGGAGTCGGTAGAACCTGAACTCTAAAAATAGCAGGTTTCTGTCCGGCCGCAGATTGCTATGCAAAGCCGGTTCCTCTCACGTCCCCCATGTGGGTTAGAGCTTCCAAACTCAGAGTTTCTTTCTTCTTCTTTTTTTTTTTTTTTAATATATCTTTATTGATTTCAGAGAGGAAGGGAGAGGGAGAGAGAAACATCAACGATGAGAGAATCATTGATTGGCTGCCTCCTGCATGCCCCCTACTGGGGATCGAGCCTGCAACCCGGGCATATGCCTTTGGCTGGAATCAAACCTGGGACCCTTCAGTCCACAGGCCGACGCTCTATCCACTGAGCCAAACTGGCTAGGGCTCTTCTTCTTTTTAATCCTCACCTGAGGATATTTTTCCATCGATTTTTAGGGAGAGTGGAAGAGAGAGGGAAAGACAGAGAAATATCGATGTGAGAGAAATGCATCGATGGGTTGCCTCCTGCACATGCCCCGAGCAGGGTCAGGTGCAGGGAGGAGCCTGCCACCGAGGTACGTGCCCTTGCCTGGAATTGAACCCAGGACCCTTCGGTCCACAGCCCAATGCTCTGTCCACTGAGCCAAACTGGCTAGGGCCAAACTCAGAGTTCCTTCCAGTCCTTTGGATATTATTTCCTTGCTTCCTGTGAACACTGATAGTCCTGGTCTTGGGCACATGACCCTTCTCTGCTTTCTTCCAACCATATTGCTATTCAAACAGAAAAAGCAAATCTCAAATTTACAAACCCCCAAACCGACTCATTCCTAGGCGCCCCTGGCTTAGCGTGGCCTCGTCTTCATTCCTCGTCCTCTCTCAGATCCTGTCCTCCCTGGGGTCAGGGCCAAGTCCTCTGTGATGCCGCTGACCTGTTCGCAGGTGATTGTCCTGATTGACTAGTTCACCTCCCTCTCCCTTTGCCTGTCCCCCCGCGTGACCAAGCCCTTGAACACCTGTGCCCTCTGTGCCTACACACACCCGGCAGATTCCTGGAGTATGTGGACAGTTTGTCTTACACGTGTGTGTGAGTCTTTTCCATCTTCTCTCTTTTGGGGCGACAAGAACCTTAAACATTCACAGTGGGGTGAGCGGCATGAAGGGGAGAGTTGGATTCTGCATCGCTGCGTTCGGCAGCTGGTTCGGTGGGAAGGTGTGTGCCGCCAGCCAGTCTGGCGCTGCGGGGTGAGCTCTGGGCTTGAGGCACTTAGCGGAATCGAGTCAGGCTGGCCGCGGGTCAGGAGCATACAGAGAACAAATCCGAGGGCTTACCGACACCGTGGTTTGGCATAAACGGACTCACCATAATTGGTGGTTTAGGCCAAGAGGGTTTTTGGTGAATCCTCACCCAAGGCTATTTTCTCATTGATTTTCTTTTTTTTCCAGAGTGGAAGGGAAAGAGGGAAGGAGAGGGAGAGAGAGAGGAAAACATCGATGGGAGAGAGACACTCCGATTGGTTGCCTGCCGCACGCACCCTGACCAGGGTCGGGGATTGAACCTGCATCCCCTTGACTGAAAATCGAACCCAAGACCCTTCTGTGCTCGGGCCGTGGCTCTAACCACTGAGCGGCCCGAGGGGTGTGGAGCCCGCTGCTTCCTTCATCCCCCCAGTGTCCCCAGTGCTCTTTTTTCTATTCTGGCACATTTTGAAAGCGTGGACAGCAATTTCCGCCCCCCCTTTTTTTTTTAATTAAATCTTTAAGGTTCAGATTATTACAGTTGTTCCTCTTTTTTCCCCCCATAGCTCCCCTCCACCCGGTTCCCACCCCACCCTCTGCCCTTACCCCCCGGCACTGTCCTCATCCATAGGTGCACGATTTTTGTCCAGTCTCTTCCCGCCCCCC
>NW_005370710.1:2128840-2144042 GCF_000412655.1 Myotis brandtii
TAGCCTCTGCCTGAGGCTACCCAGCAGGAGCTCAGCTGTGAAGGAATGCAAGCTGCTGTGGGGCCTTGGACCAGCTGCGGTTGGTTAGGTAATTTTCAGATTGTAAAGGGCCAGGCCTTTCATATGCAAAAGCCGGCGCACAGCTTGGGTGGGGCGGGGTCCCAGGGGATCAACAGGGCGGAGCAAGCAGCTATGGCTGCTCCTCAGTCCTGCCCTAAGAGGCCCCACTTCTCAGTGTCCCAGTAATCGCTGCAAGCACCTCTGAGAGAAAGCCGCCCTCGAGGTCCGACCGCTGCCAGACAGTCTAGCCTCTCCCCGAATGAGTCTGGGTCCCCAGAGACTCGCCCGGAACTGGAGTTCAGAGCAGTCGGGAGCTTGAGACTCCCTCCCGATTGAAAAAGACAAACCGTGTCCTCAGCAACCAGTGCCTCCGTACCTCTGCACTTTACTTAGACACTGCACCTCCTCTGAGTCTCGGTATGCTTTTCTCTTTCCTTCTAGTTGTAGAATTTCCACTCAGCCAGCCTTCCTGTGGTTCTGGATGATGCCTGTTTTATCTTTTAGTTGTATTTTTGGAAGGCAGCTATGCTCACCACTATACCATTAGTTGTATTTTTGAAGTGGTTGTGCAAGGCAGCAATTTCCGGTGTTTACCTATGCCGCCATCTTGGTTTTCTCGTGGACAGCAATTCGATAGAAAAGAAGTAAAAGTTTGAACAAACGCCTTAGATCTCTGAGTGGACTGAGTGGCGAGAAGGGACCACCCCGGTCATTGCGAGCACGTGTTTGCACTGTAACAACGTGTTATTGTTCATTGTAGTGACAGCTTGGACATTGGATCCAAAAGTATTTTAAAACTGGGTCCGGCCCTTGCTGGTGTGGCTCAGTGGATAGAGCGTCGGCCTGCAGACTGAAGGGTCCCAGGTTTGATTCCGGTCAAGGGCACATGCCCAGGTTGCGGGCTCGATCCCCAGTGGGGGGCGTGCAGGAGGCAGCCAATCAATGATTCTCTCTCATCATTGATGTTTCTCTCTCTCTCTCCCTCTCCCTTCATCTCTGAAATCAATAAAAAATAAAATAAAACTGGGCCGGTTTTAGTTGTAGCCTGGGAGGAAAGGCACAGTAAGACCTGGGGCGGTGGGCAGTGATGGGCATGGGAGGGCCTTCCACGCTGCGCGGGTGGCCAGGGAGGTCCGTAGGACTCGCTAGCTGGATGCCAAGGGGAGAGGGACCATTTCTGAGGGGGTGGGTGGCTGGAGGCCTCTCGGTTTCCGAGCAGCAGAGCCGTGTGGCTCAGCATCGACGCCCAACAGTCTGGGTCGGCAGGCTGCACCTGAGCATGTCCCTGCCTGCCTTGACCTCCACCTTTGCACACGTGTGCCTCTCGGAGGCATGCCCTCGAGGGGCTTGCTGTAACCCCGGCTCCCGTCTGCGATCCTGGACGTTCACAGAGAGCGTGGACGCAGCGGGAGCAGGCAGCAGCGTCCCTCGGCCGTGTGGCGCCTGGTTCGTGGCTTGTGAGGGACGAGATGGCCCTGTGCCTAGACAGCCTTCTGCACAAGCTCGTTTTTAACAACAGACCCAGCCCTGGCCGGGCGGCTCAGGTGGTGGGAGCATCGTCCTGTGCACCAAAAGGTTGAGGGTTCGATTCCCAGTCAGGGCACATACCTAGGTTACAGGTTCGATCCCCTGTTGGGGTTTGTACAGGAGGCAACCATCTCTCTCTCCCTTTCTCTCTCAAATCAATGGAAACATGTCTTTGGGTGAGGATTTCAATAGATAAGGAAGAAGGTAGATCGAGATAAGACATGGGCCTGAAGCCTTGCTGTGCGGTCTGTCCCAGGTTAAGTGGCAGAACAGGTCAAGCACAGCAGCGGGGGCTTGAGACCAGAGGGCGTGGTGAGCGGCCTCCTGCTTCCGGTCAGCCCCATCGCGTGTCCCAGGAGGAGGGAACGTGGTCTGGGGTTGATGGGAGACGCCAGGACACCAGTGACGACGAGACTGGGCTCTCACTCTGGTCCTTAAACAGTCGCCGATGCCCTAACCAGTTTGGCTCAGTGGATAGAGCATCAGCCTGCGGACTGAAAGGTCCCAGGTTCGATTCCGGTCAAGGGCATGTACCTTGGTTGCGGGCACATCCCCAGTAGGGGGTGTGCAGGAGGCAGCTGGTCAATGTTTCTAGCTCTCTATCCCTCTCCCTTCCTCTCTGTAAAAAATCAATAAAATATATTTTAAAAAAAAAAACAAACAGTCGCCGGTTTCCCCCCTGGATTCCATCTTTTCGAACTTCTGTGGTTCCTCTCTGGGTTGGGGGGATGGGACAGAGAATCCCTGAGCCCAGACCTTGTCCAGCTGCCCTGAGACAGCGCTGTTTCCCCCTCCCTGCCCTCCGGGCGCACGCACTGCTGTCCCTGCCAGAGCCTGTTATGCAGAACTGCCCTCCTGCCCAGCGGCCTCACCCTCCCTGCAGCCCTGACGCTGGGTCTCCAGGTGGTTTCAGAAAGGGGAGCGGGCGTGGCTCCATGGCTGAGCATCGACCTAGGAACCAGGAGGTCAGGGTTCGATTCCTGGTCAGGGCACATGCCCGGGTTGTGGGCTTAGTCCCCAGTAGGGGGCGTGCATGAGGCAGCTGATCAGTGACTCTCTCATCATCGATGTTTCTCTCTCTCTCTGTCTCTCCCTCTCCCTTCCTCTCTGAAGTCAATAAAAATATTTAAAAAAATAAAATAAAACAGAAAGGGGAGCGGTGTTGAGGGGGGCAGGGGTGTGCTGCACAAGTGACGCAGCTCCTGCCCTGGTCGTGCCACAGCCATTCTCAGCCTCCAGAGGCGATGGGCTTTGGGGTGAGTGTGGGTGAAGCACGGCATGAAGTTTGTGTGTTCCCCGAACCCAGGACGCTGAGATGCTGAGACTGCGCTGGGGGGTCGCTCCTCTCTGGGTGTGGCCGGCTGGGGGGGCGGACTTCCCAGCTAGAGGCTGCGGGCAGGCATCGGGCAGGGCTCCCCTCTCTGCTCCTAAGGATCTCAAGCCAGAGCTGCTTGAAGCTGAACGGAGAGAGCGCTTACGGCCATGAAACGGCACCCGAGACGGCAGGTGCCTGGGCGCCGTCCCTGACTCCCGCTGGGGTCTCCCTCCTCCATAGTGTCAGCGGCGCGGCTGTTCTGGGCCGGCCTGTGAGGGAGCGAGGCCTCCGCACTGACCCGCCCTGATAGTCCCGGGTCCATGAGCGTGGCCAGCAGGTCTCGCGGCTGATGGGTGTTGGGTTCACTGCCCTTCTTTCTCCTGTAACACAGGCGCCTTTGTTTCTCTCTCAGCTCCAACCTGAACATCAATGACGTCCTGGGCAATTACTCGCTGACGCTCGTGGACGCGCTGGACACGCTGGCAGTAAGTACCCGGCCTCGCTGTGCTTTTAATTCATCAAGAGGTTTTGGGGTGTTACCCCTAGCTCCCCGCCAGGATGGGGATTCCAGGAAACCTGATACTCACCATACATTCCCAGCTTTCATAACTGTTGTTTCTGTTTTTAATATATTTGTATTGATTTCAGAGAGGAAGGGAGAGAGAGATAGAAACATCGATGATGAGAGAGAATCATGGATCGGCTGCCTCCTGCATGACCCCTACTGGGCGTGCAACCAGAGCGTGTGCCCTGACCGGGAATTGAATCGTGACCTCCTGGTTCATAGGTTGGTGCTCAGCCACGGAGCCACACCAGCCAGGCCTTACCTGTTTTTTCTTTTCATGGCCTTGACGCCCAGAGCAAGAAAAGTATTGCAGGTGAAACGAGGGAAAATGTGATGATTTGGGGGAGACCTATTTTTCTCCCAGTGTCTCACTATTTTATTGCCTCCAAGAGTCAAAAGAGCATTTTGTTAGTGCCCATAGTGACCTAACCTTCACAGCAGGAAAAAGAAGGTTTCAGGAGGAAAAGACGCCAGCTGAGGGTTGGTCAGTCCCTGACCCTGTGCGGCCCTGAGCCCAGGCCTCTGCCATGGCCTGTCCTCGCTGCCCGTGCTCTGGACAGACCCACGGGCTCCCCTCGTGCTACCTGTGTCCCCCATTGACCGGGAACAGGAGGCCTTTGACCGGCTGCAGGGCAGGTGGGGCGTGAGCTCTGTGGCAGGTGCTCATTGCCAGGCCTCCCAGCCTCTGCCACCTGGTGCGGCTCCCAGGGGACGGCTCCGATCTCTCCCTGCGTGTCCAGCAAGCCTTTGCCCTTAGCACCTCCTCCTGTGGTCTGAGCTTGTGAGGGGGTGAAGCGTGGGGAGTGAGTTGTGCAATGCTGGCGAGGTTTGCATCAGCGCCGGCCAGCGCGTTGCTCGAAGGAGAGGTGCCAGCACGGGCCGGAGCTGGAGAGCTCATTTGCATTCCACGGCCCGTCTAATGGGGGAGCCGGGGTGGAGCTGCCCGGCTGGGGCTGCCAAGCACTTGTCTCCCAGGATCTCCTCCTGCATCTATGACTCCACTCCCTCGTCCGCCATCGCCCACCCCATGTGCCCAGACCAGTCCGTTCAGCCCTCGGAGGACTGACCTGTCGAAGATAACAGGCTGACTCAGCCACAAGTGTTGCTTAACAAAGTCCCAGGACGCCTGCGCAGCTGTGAAAGCCCCGCCCGCGCCCTGCGTGCCTCCATCCCCCCGCCGTTCAGGGCCTTCTCCTTGTCATTCACCGCACTCTCCACGTCTAGAGCAAGTGTGTGTGCAAAAGTGACTTTCTGCTGCGCCAGCCTTTCCCAGCACAGACTCCAAGGGCATCCTCTTTGAACGGAGAAGTCTGTCCCCAGGGAACTTGCGGAAGTCTGCACGTCTGTCCCAGGGCTGGGAGCCATAGCGCACGCCGGCATCTTAGAGGCGCTGACAAGTCCCGCAGTCCGGACCCGTCTTCCTCCCCCGTCCAGACCAGCCGGAGAGAGGGCCTCGGACCTGCTGGCTGATCTGACTGCAGTGGCCAGTGACCGTCGCCACTTCTTCACCTTCCCCTTGACCTGAGATCAGACCGGCAGCTGCAGCTGCCAACAGACAGAGGTGCTGCCCAACATCTGGAAGGAAGCAGGCCTCTGTGGTTTCCATTGTACAACATCCGGCCTCTGCTGGGCTTTTGCTTCTGTTGAGGTTTCCTCTCTGCTAACATGTCAGAGAGGCTCCCACAGGTGTGCAGCTGGGCCCTGGGAGACAGGATCTCCTGGCCGGGCCGGCCGAAGGCAGCCGCAGCGCAATGGCGCCATCTTTTACAAAGAAAGAGCATGCAGCCCAGAGCCAAGCCGCCTGTACGCGCTCTGCCTGTGGCAGGGAGGGGACAGCGAGGGGCAGAGGCCCGCAGACCGGGGAATGTTCGGGAATCAGGCACCTGAAAAATGTGTCTCAGAGACGGTTTGTGTTTCCTTGTTTTTTGTGTGTGTGTCCTTACGATGTCATCACAGTTCCAGGATTGTCATAAACATTTTTAAAATATATTTTTATTGATTTCAGAGAGAAAGGGAGAGAGAGAGAGACATCAGTGATGAGAGAATCATTGATCAGCTGCCTCCTGCACGCCCCCTACCGGGGATCAAGCCCGAAACCTGGGCATGTCCCCTTGACTAGAATCAAACCCTAGGGGGACCCTTCAGTCTGCTCTATCCACTGAGCCAAACCAGCGAGGGCTGTCGTAAACTTTTGAACAGCATGAAGGCATTTCATTTCTGATTAATCTAAAAAGTTTTGTGCCCAGTTTGCACTTCGCACGGAGAGAGCAGCTTGGTGTGACGTCATGCCCACTCATCCAATAGGGATCGGGGTTCGAGGCCTTTTTAAAAATATGTTTTTATTGATTATAGAGAAAGGGGAAGGGAGAGGGAGAGAGAGATAGAAACATCATTGACAGAGAAACATCGACTGGCTGCCTCCCGCACGCCCCCTACTGGGGATCGAGCCCCCACCCGGGCATGTGCCCTGACCAGGAATCAAAAGCGACCTCTTGGTTCATGGATGGAGCTCAACCACTGAGCCACACCGGCCGGGCTAGGGTATGTTTTTATTTATTTATTTATTTTTAAAATATATTTTATTTTATTTTTTACAGAGAGAAAGGGAGAGGGACCGAGAGTTAGAAACATCGATGAGAGAGAAACATCGATCAGCTGCCTCCTGCACACTCCCCACCGGGGATGTGCCCACAACCAAGGCACATGCCCCTGACCGGAATCGAACCTGCGACCCTTGAGTCTGCAGGCTGACGCTCTATCCACTGAGCCACACCGGCCGGGCTAGGGTATGTTTTTAAAGGGACCGAGCTGATTGTCTCTTGTGTTTTGTTTGTTTTGAATGTCACTGGACTTGTGCTTTGCTCCAAAAGATAACACTTGTATTTCTCCGCGCACGTAAACAACCGTGTCGCAAGCCACCGTCGTTTCCGGGTGTTTGGGTGCCGGGCTCCCAGCTCCGAGCTGTCCGTGTGTTTGAGGAGCAAGAGGGAAGGTCGCAGTTTCGTTTCTTCCGTTTGGGGGTGGGTGTTTCCTTGTTCCCAGGATTCGGGAACTCTGATACCTGAGTGAGGGGAAGGGGGAGGGAGGGGCTGATGGCGTCCGAGGAACGATGCTCAGTGTTACCTTTGCAGACGTGATTGCTGAGTTGGAGGCCGGGGCTGGCCAGGTGTCCTCGGAGATGCCCCAGAGCTCACTGGGTTTCACCAGGTGCAGCGGGGGAGGGTGTGGCCCCGCCCCTGGGTCCTTCAGCCCCGCCCCCTCTGTTACAGATCATGGGAAATTCATCTGAGTTCCAGAAGGCGGTCAAGTTGGTGATCAACACCGTGTCATTTGACAAAGATTCCACTGTGCAAGTCTTCGAGGCCACCATCAGGTAAGACAGCAGGTGAAATGCCGGCGGGCTGCCTCTGTGTGGGAGAGAATCACTCCCGAGAGGTCCTCCCGCCGCGAGATCGGGGCAGAGGCCACGGAGGCCGCGTGTAACTGCATTTTGGACTGACCAGAAAGACACAGGCTTTGACGGAGGTGTGAGGGGAGTCCCTCTCAGGCGGGTCTGGGCTTGCTTCCTTCCCTGGCGGTGTCCTGGGAAACCCCTGGGAATTTCTGAAGGAAATGAGCGCCCCATCTCCGCTGCCACCACGGAGGGAGGAGCCCTGCTGACCGTCTGGGTGTGGCTCCTCCTTGCGTTTGTGTCACTAACACGGTGGCGCGTGTTCTGCACCCAGTTTTGTATCTTGCCTGTTTAGCTCGATATATTATGACTATTTTTCTATGTCGTTTAAACTTTTTTTAAAAATATATTTTTATTGATTTCAGAGAGGAAGGGAGAGGGAGAGAGAGATGGAAACATCAATGATGAGAGAGAATCACTGATCGGCTGCCTCCTGCACGCCCCTGGCTGGGGATGGAGCCCACAACCCGGGCCTGTGCCCTGACAGGGAATCGAACTGTGACCTCCTGGTTCCTAGGTCCATGCTCAACCACTGAGCCACGCCGGCCAGGCTCATTTAAACTTTTTGAAATTGTATTACTGCATAATATTCCAGAGGTCACATTAAAATTGTGAAAGCGTTCATTCTGAAAAAAAGTCACAGTCCACTTCAGATCCCTGGAGGGGACACAGCGCTTACCTGGGGCCTCCCCCTGGGAGCAGGTCTCCTCCTTCCTCGCCTCCTTGGACGGGTTGGAGAATAATTCATCATTGCTCGGCGGCCCGAGCAAAAGATTTCGTCTGTGTTGTGTTGCCGGTTCTGTTTCTTAGGAGCCACGTGTTCCCCCCAGTGAGGGGAGCCAGTGTGATGTCTTAGCATAAAGGTCACGTTGGCTGAGAGCCATTCGATCGCGCCCTGCCCCCGGCTGAGGCGGTGGGATGACAGACCTCGGCGTTACTTCCCGTGGCCTCATCCCCGGGACCCCCAGATGAAGGCCCCGTTACTCCCTTTCAGTAAAAGTGGGTGAACGAGGAGCAGGCGGTTCTTATCGGCTGGGAAGAACCTCGGGAGGCCCGAGTCCGCCCGCCCGAGCCCAGGCAGGTTGCAGGCTCTGTCTCTCGAACGGGGTTGTGCGTGTTCACAGCCAACGTGATGCTGCCGTTTCTGTGTCCCTCCTGTCACCAGGGTCCTGGGCAGCCTCCTGTCCGCCCACCGGATAATCACGGACTCCAAGCAGCCCTTCGGCGACATGACCATCAAGGACTATGACAACGAGCTGCTGCACATGGCGCACGACCTGGCCGTGCGGCTCCTGCCGGCCTTTGAAAACACCAAGACGGGGATTCCCTATCCCCGGGTAGGCTGGCCGGCTCCCGCCGTCTCCCTGAATGAAAATCTCTGTTAGCAACGTATCTGGGGGGAGGAAAGGGGCTGATATACAAGGGACAGCTGTGTCTTTGAGAGAATCGGCCCTAAATACGATGTAGACGTTTTCCATTCTTCTGGCACTTACTGAGCACCTATGTGTGCTGGCGTACAGCACATACCTGCCGTAATCCTCCTCCCCAGGACGGAGCTATGTTCCTGGCTCAGCATTGTCCCTCCACGGGTGGGGTTTATACCCCCGGCTGCAAGCCGTGTGGGGTGTGCCTTCATTTCCCCTGGGGTCCGTCTCCCCGAGACCCTCCCGTGGCTGCTGTAGGAGCTGGTGACTGTCATGTGACCGCTCCCCACGGTTGCTTCCCCGTGAAGCCTGCACAGATAGCACATTTGCTGCTGGTTTAAATGCAAGACCTGGAGTGAGAGTCCACCCCTGCGGGTCTGATTCCCCGAGCCCACGACTCCCCTGGGACTTGAGTCAGCCGCTTGGGCCCCCGGCAGGGAGTGGCCAGGCCCCGGCGCCACGGTGACGGAGCGGTCTGTCCCGCCTCGCTGCCTCCTTTCTCCCCAGTCTGAGCAGGAGTGAGCCCCGAGAGCTCCCGCAGACCAGTAAGTGACTGCACAGCGGCCTCGTCTCCCGCACCGGCCTCTCCTTTGTGTCTTTGCTGATCCGGAGCTGATCCCGGCCAGGCAGGAGGCGGAGGCAGCGAGCTGACTCACCGTAATTCAGTCTAGGGGCGGGGCCTCGCCTGCTGGCCCTGCGGGTTCCTTGAGTTTTGCCGCAACGCCCCCCCCCTTTTTTTTTAAAGACTTTTATTGATTTCAGAGAGGAAGGGAGAGGGAGAGAGACAGAAACATCAATGATGAGAGAGAATCACCGGCCGGCTGCCCCCTTACTCCCCACACCAGGAATCGAGCCTGCAACCCAGGCATGTGCCGCACTCCCCACACCAGGAATTGAGCCTGAAACCCGGGCATGTGCCCTGACCAGGAATCGAACTGTGACCTCTTGGTTCATAGGTCGACGCTCAACCACTGAGCGATGTCGCCTGGGCACCACGAACCTCTGTCTCTTCCCATCCGCAGGTGAACCTGAAGACGGGCGTCCCCCCCGACAGCAATAACGAGACCTGCACGGCCGGCGCCGGGTCCCTGCTGGTGGAGTTCGGGATGCTGAGCCGGCTGCTGGGGGACTCCACGTTCGAGTGGGTGGCCCGCCGCGCGGTGAAGGCCCTGTGGAGCCTCCGGAGCAGCGGCACGGGGCTGCTAGGTGTGTGCGCCTTCTCAGCCATGGGGCTGCGCACCTGGGCCCCGACCCTCCCCTTCTCCAGCCATGGGGCTGCGCACCTGGGCCCCGACCCTCCCCTTCTCAGCCATGGGGCTGTGCACCTGGGCCCCGACCCTCCCCTTCTCAGCCATGGGGCTGTGCACCTGGGCCCCGACCCTCCCCTTCTCAGCCATGGGGCTGTGCACCTGGGCCCCGACCCTCCCCTTCTCAGCCATGGGGCTGTGCACCTGGGCCCCGACCCTCCCCTTCTCAGCCATGGGGCTGTGCACCTGGGCCCCGACCCTCCCCTTCTCAGCCATGGGGCTGTGCACCTGGGCCCCGACCCTCCCCTTCTCAGCCATGGGGCTGTGCACCCCCCTTCTCCAGCCATGGGGCTGTGCACCTGGGCCCCGTCCCTCCCCTTCTCAGCCATGGGGCTGCGCACCTGGGCCCCGACCCTCCCTCTTCTCTGGGGCTCCCTCCTCTCCTCCGCTTGTACCATTGAATCTGAAAAGTGACCACTCGGCGATCGGCCCTCGGTGTCTGCCCCGCCCAGTGTCCTCCTGGGACTTTGCTTAGAGGACGGTTGTGAGGTTCGATGGGAAAAGCAAATAACACCGTTTCCGCCATGTTGGCATCAGCGGTCAGGCTCCTGCGGCCGAGCTGCCTTGGGACTGAGGACAGTTTGAGGGCCCAGCTCCTGCCGGGGGTGCTCGGTGCAGGGGCCCCGGAGGGTCTGCCCCCAACAGCGGGAGCCTGACCCACTCCGTTCGTTTCCACAGGCAACGTCGTCAACATTCAGACGGGCCACTGGGTGGGCAAGCAGAGCGGCCTGGGCGCGGGGCTGGACTCCTTCTACGAGTACCTCCTCAAGTCCTACATCCTCTTCGGGGAGAAGGAGGACCTGGACATGTTCAACGCTGCCTACCACAGCATCCAGAGCTACCTGCGCAGGGGGTACGTCCACGCCGCGCCCGCTGCCTGGGCGCCACGCCCGCTGCCCCATCCCAGTGCAAATCCCCAGGCCCCGTTGGCCTCTGCGCCTTGTCGAGGCCGGTCGAGCTGGACAGTCCCCTTCCAGGTGCACACGGTGGCCAGAGCCGCTGACTGTCGGCTGGAGGTCTCGGCAACTCGGGCCTCTTGTAAGCGGCTCCTGGCAGCTTCCCTCAGAGAGAGAGACCATGTGCTTTCGTGACCTAATCTCAGTGACAGACTGGCACTGCCTGCGTCTGATCACACAGCCGGCCGGGCAGTGGGAAGGGCCACCCAGGGCGGCTCGGAGGCAGGGCCGGGACCGTCGGAGCCTGGCTGCCACGAGTGCCACAGCCTGCGCCTCACGGCTCTCAGGAGACGGCTGTCTGTCGTGCAAGGCGGTTGCCGAGTCACTGGACCCTTTACTTGCCAGAGAGTTGCTAGGGTTGGCCTTGCGCCTGCTGAGAGCCAGGGCGTGGCCACAGCCCTCCCGCTGCCGGGCTAAACCTGCCTCCTCTGCTGCCTCTCAGCAGTGCATCCAGGTGGCGGCTGCTGGCCTCTCCCCTGACATCACTGATGTCTCTCGCTCAGGGCGCCCGCCTGGACCCGTCCCCACAGTGGCTGCCGTGGGAGCCACCGCGAGTGCTGTCCCGCCAACAGACTGTTTGGCTGGAGCTCAGCCACTTTCACTTTTTTGGGGAGGGAGCAGTTTTTATTGATTTTTAGAGAGGGAGGGAGGGAGAGAAACATTGATGTGAGAGAGGTACATCCATCCGTTGCCTCTTGCATGTGCCCCAACTGGGAATCGAACCCTCAACCTTCCGGTACATGGAACGATGCTCCAACCCACTGAGCCGCACCGGCCGGGCACCGTTTTTACTTTTTAAAGCCCCAAACGGAACTGAGGAGCCAGCCCTTGGGCAGCTGGCTTGGGTGTGTGCCTGCAGCCCGGGGCGTGGGGCCTGACCAGGGGAGAGACGCTGTTTATGCAGAAGTAGCCAGGCCTCCCACGCAGGTCACACCCATGCAGAACTGCTGTACGCCCCGTGCCCTGCGTGGCCTGTCCTTACGCTGCATGTCCCAGTGCTTCCTGCAGAGGCTGTGAGCCGGGCTGCTCCGCGGCCGAGTTCCGACTTCATGCTCATTCAGGTGTTACCTGTGAGGCGCTAGTATCGAGGGAGAGGCAGAGCCTTAAAGAGGGGTAGGATGTATTTGATGACTTTTTTAAAAATATATTTTTATTGATTTCAGAGAGGAAGGGTGAAGGAGAGAGAAAGAGAAACATCAATGATGAGAGAGAATCACTGATTGTCTGCCTCCTGCCTGCCCCCTACTGGGGATCAAACCCCCGCAACCAGGGCATGTGCCCTTGACCAGAATTGAACCTGGGACCTTTCAGTCCGCAGGCCAACACTCTACCCACTGGGCCAAACCGGCTAGGGCTGAAAGCCAGTTTTTAGAATTTTTGTACAAATGACCAAAGCCATTGAGTTGGCCAGGAAAAGGTGAGATAAATAAAATTCTAAAAAAAGGGGGGGTGGGGGGCGGTAGGAGGAAGGTTCTTGCCGACGCCATTGAAGTGGAACTCGGGCCGCAGGGGGATGGGCCGCCTGTCACCGTCCTCTCTCACCCTGCCCTCTGCTCGCCGCAGCCGGGAAGCCTGCAACGAGGGCGAAGGGGACCCCCCGCTGTACGTCAACGTGGACATGTTCAGCGGGCGGCTGATGAACACGTGGATGGACTCGCTGCAGGCCTTCTTCCCGGGGCTGCAGGTACCGCCGCCCTCCCTGACACGCACGTGGGGGCGCTGGTCCTCCTTCCTTCGGCCGCGGGCTCCCCGGCTCCTTCGGATTCAGGAGGGCAATGGCAGGACGTATCTCGGTGGTTCTTTCTGTTGGTGGAGTTAGTTCCAAAATGTTGGAGCCACAGATAAGCGGGAAGCCGTGCCCGAAAAGTGGCCCAGTGTCGTGTTTGGGTGGCCCCTCGGCTGTCTTGTCCGTGATCACAGCGAAGCCCTGGCCGGTGCCGTGCCCGTCCTCCTGGCACTGATGCCCCGAGGGAGGCCTCTCCTGCTCTGGGTGCTACTTTGGGGTTGTCTCCAGCCCAGGGTGGGTATGGGTGGGGGAGGGAAAGCCAGAGCCGTGGGCCAGCGTCCTAGCCCGGCGGCCGGTGCCTCCGCAGGTCCTGATAGGAGACGTGGAAGATGCCATCTGCCTGCACGCCTTCTACTACGCCATCTGGAAGCGCTACGGGGCGCTCCCCGAGCGGTACAACTGGCAGCTGCAGGCCCCCGACGTCTTCTTCTACCCGCTGCGGCCAGAGCTGGTGGAGTCCACCTACCTCCTCTACCAGGTGCGGTCTGGTCCCGCCGCAGCCGGGGCGCCTGGGGGCCTGGTTCTCGGGGAACCCCTGCTGGTTGGTGTGGGCTCTCTTGTTTCCTGCCGTTCTGACAGTGACCTGTCCAGGTGTCTACTGTCAAGGTCACTCGTGGTTCCACAGGGCGGGGACGGCTTGCAGGTTCAATCCCCGGCCTGGTCAGGGCAGGAGTGGGAGGGAGACAACCAGTCCATGTGTCTCTCATGTCGGTGCTTCTCTCTCTCTCTCTCTCTCTCTCTCTCTCTTCCCCTCCCTCCCTTCACTCTCTATAAAAAAAAATTAAAAAAACAAAAAGAAAACTATTCTCAGATGAGGATAAAAAAAAAAGATGACCCCCAACTGTGGAACCACTCGAGGGGAAGTCTCACCTTCCCAGCGAACCCTTCCCTGAGGGGCCTTCTCGGGCTGAGCTGGGGCAGTTGGAGGGCCGAGAGCAGCCTCCGTGGGGGACCTCACGAGGCTGTGAGGACTGGACGAGCTCCTGCTCCCTGTGCCCGAGGCACTGGCTTCTGGAGAGTTCTGCGGCAGCTGGACACTGGCTTGCTCTCAGAGATGGCGCTGGAGCGAGGCCGGGCATGTGGCTCAGGAAGGCGGGCGGGGAGCGGCCCTGCCCAGAGCGGCTGTCTCCCCCTTAGCCAGGCCGTGGGGCCGACATGAGCTGACACTTAGCCCTGGACGCTGTGACCCTCAGGGGCCAGGCCCTGCGCCCGCCTCTGGCCGTGACTCATCACCAGACACCAGCAGCGCCGTGGCATGCCCACGTCCTGGGCCGCTGGCTCACGCTCTCTCCTCTGACACCGGCAGCCGCGACACTGCCGTGATGCCGCCGTGGCACGCCCACGTCCTGGGCCGCTGGCTCACGCTCTCTCCTCTCCAGGCGACCAAGAACCCCTTCTACCTCCACGTGGGCATGGACATCCTGCAGAGTCTGGAGAAGTACACGAAAGTCAAGTGAGTTTCCCAGCTCCCCGCTCCTGTCGGAATCGGGAACAGGTTCTGGCGCAGGTTCACGTAGAGGGCGGGTCACTGCTCTTGATTTTGTGGGGAAGTTGTTTCCTTTCTGTCAGCACCTGTCCATTCTAGGGGGTGGCTTTCTATTTCTTCACTGTTCTTGTCCGTGAGGCGCTGGCAGACTGTATTCTTTTTAAGTAACTCTTTCCCCTATTTCACACGTAAAACATACACTGTTACTCTCCCTGGAGTGCCCACGTGCAGAGCGGAGCACAGTCTTTAAGCCTGTGTGCTCATCGTCTTTATGTATTCATGTGTAACGTGTGTGTATGTATGTATTATGTAAAAAAAGCTATTTCCATTTTGTGACCCGCTTTTTTACCTAGCAGTGGTCCTGAGTATTTTTTATAAATTCCTGCCTTAGACTTTCCAAATGATACATCGGTTCTATAAATATTAGGATGAAAATGTTAATCAGTCCTGCATTCGTCCCAGCCACTTCTCGATGTCACGCATGCTCGGCACACCTGCCAGCACCCGCCCCGCTGCCCCCACTCACCTGGCGATTCAGCCGCCAAATCCATTTTTAAATGAATGCAGACGGGCTCGGCTAAGGCGGGCAGCGCTGGCACCGGGCGGAACCTGTTTGCCGTGGGCATGTGCTGAGGGGCTGGTGGTTCCGTGACTAGACTCGCGCTGCTTGGTGAGCGCGCACCCGAGGGAGCAGCAGGGCTGGCGGCTGTTTTGCAGGTGTGGGTACGCCACGCTGCACCACGTCATCGACAAGTCCAAGGAGGACCGGATGGAGAGCTTCTTCCTCAGCGAGAC
Source organism: Myotis brandtii (assembly GCF_000412655.1). NCBI lineage: Eukaryota > Metazoa > Chordata > Mammalia > Chiroptera > Vespertilionidae > Myotis > Myotis brandtii. The sequence goes on from NW_005370710.1 coordinate 2,143,513, forward strand.
CTGCAAGTACCTGTACCTGGTACGTGCTGGGGGCTCCCCAGGAGAGAGCGGGGCCTGTGGGGCTGGCCTCTGACGGTGTGACCGTGGCCACAGGCACATGCTCATGTGTGTGCAGAGGCAGATGTCTGCACTGGAGGGACCGCGGGGAGCATAGCCCCCGCGTCTGCCATGTGAGAGGTGCAGACAGTTCTGGGGCTCCAGCCCAAGAATGGGGAGCACATGGGTTCATCCAAGGGTTCCGCGCACGGCCCAGGTTTGGGCCTTTGTCCTAGGCCTTGTGACTCTCTCGTGGGGGGTCGGGGGGACATCCTGCAGAGTCTGGAAGGTCAAGCAGAAGTGGTGACTCAGACTCGCAGCCGGGCTGGGACCACGGACGCCTTCCCAGCCTCGTGGGGGGTCGGGGGGGACATCTGAGGTCAAGCAGAAGTGGTGACGCAGACTCGCAGCTGGGCTGGGACCACGGACGCCTTCCCAGCCGCTTGTCCCTGGAAAGCGCGGCAGGCAGCTCCCCCCTGCTCCCCCCCCCACCC
>NW_005370710.1:2144067-2147534 GCF_000412655.1 Myotis brandtii
CAACCTGCCCGTTACCAATCGTGTCTCCTCCTCTCCCTCCAGCTGTTTGATGAGGAGAACCCGGTGCACAAGTCCGGCACCAGGTACATGTTCACCACCGAGGGGCACGTGGTGTCGGTGGACAGGCACCTGCGGGAGGCGCCGTGGAAGGAGTTCTTCCCCGACGAGCGTGGGCGCGCAGCCGGGTCCTCTCTGCGCAGGCCAGCGGCTCCCGACCTGAAAGTCATCAACTCCAGCTCCAACGTGAGTTGCTTTTCAGGGGGGTCGCTCTGCATGTGGACGGAGAGAAAACACCCCTAATTAACTACTCAGACCGGGTTGACTGAGATTCACAGAGGTGGTTCGCAGGTGCCGTCAGGGTGTGGGAGCCTCGGAGCGGTGCAATGGGCGGACGATCATGTAATAAACCTCATTCCATCACATAGCGCTGGATGGGGGCCGATCGAGGGGCCCCGGTTCTAGATAGGTCATGGCTGGTGGGGAGACCAGTTCCTCCCCAGGAACTTGAGGAGGGGACAGCCACAGAGCTGTCAAAACACAGAGGAGAGGGGAGCCACCTGCCGGAGAAAGCCCGGAGGGCTTCCCGGAGGAGCTGGCTTTTCAGTAGGTCCTGGAGGGGGAGGAGGCCCCGCAGGGAGGATGCTCAGGCAGAAGGAAGCGGGGGTGGGGGGTGGATGCCTGGACCAGTGAGTCCCAGTGGGGACGTGTTCCTTGGGGAAGAGCCTGTGATGGTGTATGTGGGAACTGCTTCCAGACAACATGTTTGGTTCCCGAACTCCCTCAAGGGGAGGGAGGAGGCCTCCAATTACACGCAGAGAAGCACTCGTGCGCGTTTAGGTTACGGCTGTGGAGAGAGGAGCTGTAAACGCAGAGGAGCCACAGGATTCCCAAAGAGAGCGTTTTCCGCAGTTCTGGGTGGAGTGGGAGCCGGGATGCCACTCGGAGTCCCGGCCACTGCACACGTGCGTGGACCTCAGCCTCCCGGGGTCCCCGCCTGTGCCCCTGGGAGGCGAGGCGCCCCACTGCCCCAGTGCTCCCAGCCGGGTGCCCGCTCCTCCAGGGACAGTGGCCATGTCTGGGGGTGGGGCCGGGTCATCTCGTGGCAGAGGCCAGGGATGCTGCCAGCTCCTACGTCACACAGGACACTTGACCTGTCGGCAGCGCCCGGCCGAGAGGCCAGGTCGGCTCATCCACCCCATTTCCTGAGGCTCAGCACATGGAGGTTTTTTTTTATATTTTTTTTTATTGATATTAGAGAGGATGGGAGAGGGAGGGACAGAAACATCAATGATGGGAGAGAATCATTGGTTTCCTGTCCCCCCTTACTGGGGATCAAGCCCCCAACCCGGGCATGTGCCCTGACCTGGAATTGAACTGTGACCTCCTGGTTCATAGGTCAACACTCAACCACTGAGCCACACTGGCCGGGTCAACACATGGATTTTTTTGATTTTTTTAAAATATATATTTTTATTGATTTCAGAGAGGAAGGGAGAGGGAGAGAGAGATAGAAACATCAATGATGAGAGAGAATCATTGATAGGCTGCCTCTTGCATGCCCCCCACTGGGGATCGAGCCTGCAACCCAGGCATGTGCCCTTGACTGGAATCGAATCCGGGGCCCTTCAGTCTGCAGGCTGATGCTCTATCCACTGAGCCAGACCAGCTAGGGCAACACATGGATTTTTAACTTGAAATTCCCACGGTCCCATTTCTCTAGTGCAACCGCGTGCCCGACGAGCGGAGGTACTCCCTGCCCCTGAAGAGCGTCTACATGCGCCAGATTGACCAGATGGTCGGCCTGATTTGACCTGCGCTGGCTGCTCTGTGGGCCCCGCTGAGCCCGGACCAAACACCGCGTCCGGGCCACGCCTGGCCACACCCGGTCCGCGTGAGGTGGAGGCGTGAGGTGGAGGCCGGGAGTCTGGCCGGCCAAGTGCCGCAGCCGTTCTGTCCGGCTCCTTGCCCACATCCATCGAGTCCTGCTTCCTTTAGTGTTTCTCTTCTGTTCAATAAAATGCCCTGTTTTCTCACGGATGTAATTTGAAGTGAGAAGGTGCATAGGAGTTGGCCTCGTAGGACCTGCTGATGCCGCTCAGCACAGTGGACGGATCTTCGTGGCTCAGGACGGTGGGACCCAGCGTCTCCTCCCCTCGCCGGCGCTCGCCGGACGCAGTGTTGCCGCCTCCATCAGCGACTGTGGGTGGAATCCCGTGCAAAGGGCCTGCGGTCCCCGGGGCCTCCCTATTTATTGCCTTTTGTCATCCTTTCTCTCGTTGGTAACTGGGCTCTCCCCGGTGCCGCCGTGATTTTGGGTCACGTGGGGGAGAAGCCATCCAGCTACCCGTTTGCACCCCCGGGAACCTTCGCAGTGTTACGGTTCTGAGCTTACGGGGAGCGGTCCCCTGGCGGGGAGTCACGCTGTGAGCTTAGCAGGGAGATCTTCCGGATGTTTTACTTTTCTTTTCCTCGGAACTGACCTGAGGAGCTGCGTGGTTCCAGAACCAGGTGCCTTTAGGGGAGAGAAACATACCTAAGACTGTCTGTGCTTCCGTCTGCCTCCTGGTCACTAACCGAGGATGCTCAGCTCTGACTGTGTTTCGTTTCTGTTTCCTGTGTCTCGTGCCAAGTAACTGAGTCGGGGAGGGCGACGCTCCCGCCGAGGCTGGGTCAGTGCCTTATGTGGTTTCGGGTTGGGCCTCGCGCCGCGTGTCTCAGCTGCCGCTGTGGCTTGAACAGGCGTGTTTTGTGTGGCCACGTGGGGGGTGGGGGGCGTTAGGGAGATTCTGCAAGTGTCCTGGCCAGTCCTTGCCTTTCCACCTGGTCTCCTCAGCTTCCTGAGGGGGAGCCTGTGCGGAAACGCCTTCTCTCTCTTTCCTCTTTCTCCTTGTTTCCTCGTTCTCGGCCAGAACGAGCGCCCCTCTGAACCTGCTGAGTGACGTGCAGGGAGGGGTGCAAACCTCACCCGCTTCCGTGTAACCTCGGGTGGAGCTGAGCCTGTAGGAAGGGTGAGGAGTCCCGTCGCTGCCACCCCCCCCCCCATCACGTGGCCCACCTGGCCCTGCACGCACTTCGATTCGTTCATTTCTGTCTTAAAACGAGAAGCCAGCACAGCACAGGCCACTGGCTGCACCCTCCACCCAAAGGGACATGTTATTCCTTCTCGAAAACGCGTGTCACTGTGTCTTAAAAGACGTGCAATTCCGCTCTTTGAGGCTTTTTAGAAGGGGGTTTCAGGAATAGATGTGTCACCTCCATCTTTTAAGCGCTTACTATGCAAATTGTTTTAAAGTAAAAGAACCAAATGCTCCTGTCCCACCTTTTCCTCTTCGTCTCAGAAGCGTTCCGCGCGTCGGCATTGTCTCAGCTACTGAACAGGAAGTTACCTTGGAGGGTCGTACAGATTTTAAATGTTCTCATGGACTCGGTGAACCCCAGCGTCCCATGTTAGATGCACAGGCAGGCCG
>NW_005370710.1:2148140-2148391 GCF_000412655.1 Myotis brandtii
CGGGAACAGCTGCGCACCTGCCACGCTCACGGTCCGCGTGACGCTGGTGTCTGATCTGCTTGGTGGGCGTGAGGGGCAGGGTTTGGTTCAGCCTGGCTCAGGGCGGCCTCGCTGCTGTAGAGGATGTGACGGGAACCCCACTTCCTGGAACGAGGTGACAGGAAGTGCTGCCAGCCCAGCTGTGCCGCCTCAGAGGCCCGCTTGTCACCTCTTCCTGCAGGTCGCCCAGCTCCTCCCTGCAGCCTGCCCTG
>NW_005370710.1:2149284-2155477 GCF_000412655.1 Myotis brandtii
CCACCTTCACCGTCTGCCCTGCATCGGGGTGAGGCCCCTCGGAGGGGTTTGTCCCGCCCCCTCCTCCCCCCCAGCCTCACTCTCAGTCACTCTCAGTTCCCGTTGCCGTTTGTGTGGGTCTGTCCAGGTTCCGGAGCCAGTCGTCTGTGTGGTCAGCGGGGCGGTCACTCCCCCTACCCTCTCACGGGAAGAGGGGGTACACGTGCCCTGGATGTGGGGGGCACTGCCCAGGGAAACAGGCGAGGGCGTCTCGGGGACGGGATGGGATCTTGAAGATGGATGATCCTGCCCCCGGGGCGTCTTGGTGCCCAGCTTTGTGTCACAGGCGGTTCTGATGAGCTTTTTAAAAAACAATTCCAAGGGGGCGAAGGAGAGAGCCCTGAGGTTGGTGAAACACGGCTGATACCGAGGCACAGGCCACAGAAGCAGGTGGCCTGGCTGCGAGGTCCCGTGGCTCCGTGGCCTCTCTGTTGTTGTTAATCCTCACCCGAGGATACTTTTCCATTGATTTTTAGAGAGAGTGGAAGGGAAGGGGAGAGAGACAGAGGGAGAAACATTGATGTGAGAGAGATGCATCGATTGGTTGCCTCCTGCATGGACCCCAACCAGACTGGGAATCCAGCCTGCCACTGAGGTACCTGCCCTTGACCGGAATCGAACCCAGGACCCTTTAGTCCTCGGGCCGACGCTAAGCCCAATTGGCAAGGGCAGGTCTGTAACCTCTGATGAGGCTGAGCAGGCCCAGTACGCTGCCCAGGGCCCCTGAAGAGCCATCTGTCCCGACCGGCCCTGCCTGCCTTCCCTCTCCAAGGGGCCGAGCCCTGGCCGTGGCAGCGTGTGGCCTGGCGCAGCCTGTGCGGACCCCAGGGGAGCACTAGGGCTCAGCAGAGGGACCCCCACTGCAGCCCAGCTGTCCCCCCAGGAGCTTTGTGCTGTGGGAGCGGAAGAGGCGCCCCGCAGTGTCCCCATGGGGTCCGCCTCCCTGGGGCTGAGGTCATTGTTTGCAGCTTGTCCCGTGGAAAATGTTACACATCCACCCTTGGGTGCCCCGGGGGTGCTCGCATGCCCATTAGAGGGATTCTGGGCATGTGAGAGGCCCGCCCTCTGATAAAGGGACAAGGGGTGTGGGGGGGACTGGCAGGTCACAGGTCAGGGGTCATTTTAGGTAAGAGCACAAACGCATACTTTTCCTCCTTCCTCTGTGCCCTTAGGCCCTGCAAGCAGGTTCCATAGCTGCTGTACATACCGCTCACGTCCACCAGAGGCCACTGTCGCCTCACTTTCTCTAACGGTGCTTTTTTTTTAAAAAAAAAAAAAGACAAATTCTAACAACCGTGGTCCAGAAAGAGCAGGTCCGCGTGTTTCCACGCAGCGTGCAGACGTGACGGCGTGGCCCTGTGGGATCTCGTGCTGTGCCCTCGGCGTGCGCCAGCAGACGATGACAGTGATGACACTGGGTGTCTATCGGGTCTTCCCCAACGATCACGCTCTTTCACATTTTTAAATCTTTTTCAAAATATATTTTTATTGATTTCAGGGCGGAAGGGAGAGGGAGAGAGAGAGAGAGACATCAAAGATGAGAGAGAATCATTGAGCAGCTGCCTCCTGCACGCCCTCTACTGGGGATCAAGCCCACAACCCTGGCCTGTGCCCTGATGGGGAATGGAACTCTGACCTCCTGGCTCATAGGTCGATGCTCACCCACGGAGCCACGCCGGCCGGGCCAGCTCTTCCATGTTCACCTCAGTTAGGACTCACGGTGCCTGTCTTGGGGTTCCCGTTCTCCAGAGAGTGAGTCCAGGGCCTTGCGCAGTGTTCACATGGGTCAAGCATGTCCAAGTCACAGCCGGCGGCCACGAGTTTCACATGCTTGACGTGGGTGGTGGAACTTCCCCCCGGGACGCTTCTGTCCGCCTGCAGTGCTGGGGGCGATGCCGCATGGTGGGTAAAGCCTGGAGGGGCCTCTGGGCGCCCGGGGGCACCGCTCAGCTTCGGCTCTCCTTCCTCCAGCCCCTGGCAGCCCCCGGTCCCCGCCTGCAGTTCCCATGAGCCAAGCTGGCTGGCCGAGGCAGGCAGCGGTACTTGGAGCCCACGCTGTGGGTCTGGGTCTGGATCTGGACGCTGCTCCTTCTGAGCTGGGCGAGTTAGTAAACCTCTGCGTCTCAGTCTCTCACCTGTCAGACGGGGCTAATTATACCACCTCAGAGGGGTTCCTGGGATGGAGCAAGGCCTGGTGTGCAGGGGGTGGGTCTCTCAGCAGCCCCCTCCCCTTCCCCCTTCCTCCCCCGCAGATCAGCTGCCTCTGTGGCGAGGCCGGGTTCTGAGAGAGCTCACAGAACACGTGGTACCGACCTCATTGCCTGTGGTACGACCCGTGGTCCTTGGGCCAGTGGTTCTCAAACTTGCGTAAGAATCTCCTGTGCTGCCCGGCCAGCCGGGCTCCGTGGTTGAGCATCGACCTATGAACCTGGAGGTCACGGGTTCGATTCCTGGTCAGGGCACATGCCTGGGTTACTGTTCGATCCCCAGTAGGGGGCCTGCAGGAGGGAGTCGATCAATGATGCTCTCTCATCATTGATGTGTCTCTCTCTCTCTCTCCCTTCCTCTCTGAAATCAATAAAAAGCTATTTTTCCCCCAAAAAACGAATCTCCTGTCCCATCTGAGATGCTGGCCGAGCGCAGTCCCTGTGGGCTCCCCCTCAGGAAGCGTGGCTGGCCCCCAGGTCCTCCCTGCCACCGGGCTGAGTCGGCCCTCACCGTGCAGGCACCACCCGTTGCTGAGGGCCTGGGTGGAACAGGAACGCAGGGGAGGGCAGCTCTGCTCCTGCCCTGGGGCACGGTTCTCGGCCTCTGGCCTTGGACTGGAACCACCTCAGCACTTCCCTGAGCCTCCTGCTAACGGGCAGCTGGTCGTGGTGTGACCGGAAAGGGGACCTGGCCCCTGGCGCGTCTGCCTCGGGACAGCCGGTGGTGTGTGGGTTCTTGACTTCCTGCAGGAGAGATGTCACAACGCAAGTCCAGGTGACGACAAGGGACCGTGAACAAGGAAGGGCCTAGCATGGAGAAGCAGCAGGAGAGCCAGGCGGGGCCGCCCTAGCTCTCTGCGAGACGGGGTCAGGGGGTTAGCCTGGGACGAGCTGCCGCTGCCCAGTGCTCCCCAGGTCGCGAGGTCCGTTAGGGTTCAGGAGATGCACGCCTGGCCTGCGGGAGAGCAAGAGGGGAGAGGGAATGGCGGGGCTGCTCCAGAGGAAGTGCCCGCCCTGGTCCTTTGTCTCGAGCTCCATCTCTCCTGCAGGCAGATCTTAGGGGAGGTCTCAGCAGAATACTCATCCTCTTCCAGCTGTGCCCTTTCAGGGTCGAGGTCATCACTGATGGGTCAGCGCCAGGGCAGGGCTGTTGGTCATTGCAGCTGATCTTGGCTTTGCCCACTGGGTTTTGCTGCTTTTCTGGGCCTGGAGCTGAAATACAGCTGAGGCCTTGATGTGATCACTAGGGAAGTGACCTGTACCTGCTGTCAAATGCTGGGCCAGTCTATCCCGCCGTCTGTCTCAGTTTCCCTGTTCTGCCTGTCCTGGCTCCCTGGCCTGTCTCATTGGGACGTCTCGGCCCTGGCAATCAGGTGAGGCCAATCCGCTATCACAAACCTCCTGCATATCTTTTTTAAAAACAGCCCCCTGGCGTGTTGCTAACCAGTTTCTAGATGGCCTGAGTCAGTCTCGCCCGTGGTTGGGAGGTGGTGGCCGGAGGACCCAAGTTTGAGAGCCACGTTCCTGGGAGTTTACCGCGTCTTGAGGCTGACTTCCAAGGGTGCTTTCAGCAAATTTGCACATCAGGCTGGTCTAAGCTAGTCCTGGAACCCCCCTGCCCCCCCTCCCTCCCTCGTACCCCCTGGCTCTCAGCAGCTGCCCGCCAACTTTGGATGCTCTCGGAAAACCATCCTCGAAGGCAGTAAAGCTCCTCAAAATGTGGCTCCCACCCTGGCTGAGCAGCTCGGTTGGTTAGAGCAGCATCCTGTTCGCCAAGGCTGTGGGTTTGATCCCCGGCCAAGGCACATACAAGAATCAACCGATGAATGCATAAGGTAGTGGAACGACAATTGCTCTCCCTCTCTCTCTCTCTCAAATCAATGAATAAAAAAGAAAAAAATGCCATGTGGTTGCAGAGCAGCAGCAGCCCCTGGGAACTTGTTCCAAATGCCACTGGGTGGGCCTCCGGGACTCAGTGAAAGGGAACTCCACTCCCGGTTCTGCAGTTGGGCAGCCAGGGGGCCTTCCTCCCACGGGTGGGTCAGGGTCCTGCATCCGGGCGGCTGTGAGGGGTGAGAGGTGGGCTCCTCGGCCCCCTCCTGAGCGGGCAGGTACTGAGCATCATCAGGTCGCTTACTCTCCCCCCTAACGTGCCTAAACCACATGCTGATTCCTCCCTGCAGGCTTGGTGTTTCAGCCACTGCCAGGCGCCCTGCTGGGTGCTGGGGGCACAGGGATGAGACTGCCTTCCCCGAGATAAGTGTTGACCGCAAATGTGGTAGGAGCTATGACAGCAAGCATCGTGGGCGGTGGGGGGAGTGCTATTTGTGTTTTCTTGGGTGATACAGAGGACATGTCTGGGTGTCTATCTTTCACTCTGTCACCCTTGTTCTGGGAAGAGGGCCTTGATCCTCACCTCACGCCACCCAGGTCCACTCTCCCTCCCCAGGTTGTGGGGGAGGCACATGACGGGGCAGAGCCCTCATCTCCTCCCACAACAGTGGTCTCAAGCGATGGGCCCTGTGCCGCCAAAGGAGACTCAGTCCCGGGCCTTTTTCTAAAAAAACCACTGGAGAGAGAAAGAAAGGAAAACTGCTTTGGTCACTGCTGACGTTCCTGGTGTGGGGTTTCCAGGGGCTGCCCCGAGGGAGGGGCTTTCCTGAGAGCCAAGCCCACCCCGGGGAGGGAGCCGAGGGAGGAGCAGACCTGGTCACAGTGGACAGCCAGATGCGGCCACGCCTGACGCATTGACTCCCGGACTTGTTAGTGTGGTGAGCGAATACTTTCCCTTTTCGGCTGGAACTCATGTCATCCCTGGAAGCTCGAGGGCTGTGATATTAAGTGCAGAGAACATGGGTCCAGCTCTGGGCTCTGCCCCGTTCAGGTGGGGCATTGCCTCTCCTGGTTGAGAGGATTCAGCAAGAGGAAAGCATCTTCGTGTCAATTCCATGGTGCATATACGCCACAATTTGTTTTTTAATATATTTTTATTGATTTCAGAGAGGAAGGGAGAGGGAGAGAGAGATAGAAACATCAATGGTGAGAGAGAATCATGGATCGGCTGCCTCCTGCACACCCCACCCTGGCGATCGAGCCTGCAATCCGGGCATGTGCCCTGACTGGGAATCAAACCGTGACCTCCTGGTTCATAGGTCCATGCTCAACCACTGAGCCATGCCAGCTGGGCAATTTGTTTATATTTGTATTAGGATTGTATTTTATTGAAAAAAAGGAAAAATGTCTGCTGGACACTGTGCTTCTTTGCAGGATGGGGAGGGAGGGAGACACCGTACCATCTGGACTGTCAGAATGGAGATGAGAAGAACCGACACCCCCCTGTACTGGGGACTCGGCCACACGTGCCTGAAACACAAAATATGGTCACAGTTAAGCAAAGGCAAAAAGCTTGTTCCTCGCTGCAGCCCAGCCACCCTCACTGAGCACCTACCATGGGCTCTGACTAGACCCATGATGGTCCTAGATTCAGCCCAGGGGCTGGTGTCTGACAAGGCCAGGCTGCTGGGCGCTGACCAGTTCGTTAGGAGCTGGCAGTGTCTCAGGCTCACCAAGCTCTATCCTCCCCCAACCCCTGGGCCTTTGCACCTGCGGGTCCCCCGGAGGAGAACAGCCCCCTCTGACAGGGGGACCTCCAGGTCTCCGCTCACATTTCGCTTCTTCCTAGCGGCCCCTCACATGCTGGCTGCCTGTTGGTGCCCAGTCCCCGCAGGAGGCGCTCAGGCAAGGTCTCCGGGCCAGGGATGCCGCGCAAACACACGCACGTCCATCCACAAGCGGACCCCTTTCCCGGCCACAAGTGGGGGGACCTGCGAATCCCGCCCGGCTTGCAAACCCAGCTGGCCCCGGTGCGCTTAGGCTCGCGCACGCGCACACACATGCACGGAGCGGGACCCTTCCCCGCCGCCCACGGAGGCTGGATTACGCATGCG
>NW_005370710.1:2155824-2160144 GCF_000412655.1 Myotis brandtii
CCGCTGCGCCCCCTCCCCGGCTCCGGCTCCCGTCTCCTCCCGGGCACCAGCGCGGGGAAGCTTCCTGTTCTCTTTTGCAGCCGCTCGTTGCCTGGGGTGGCACATCTGGGGGAGGGGGACTCACTGTGCAGAGTTGGGAGTGGGTGTGCATGTAGGTACCCAGCTGGGGCGGAAGTTTCCGTGTTGTGTGTGCCCACGGGGCGTGGATGTGCCTGTGTGTGCCCATCTATGGCTCTGTGTGGCTTTCTGGGGGTGGGTGCACCCGGATGCGCACATCTGGGGGAGGGTGCACGCATGTTCACTTGCCTTGTGTGTGCAGCCCCGTGTGCGCCCACCGGGGTGCACATACACTAGTGGCTGGTTGAATGGACACAGTAACATGGGACCATCTGTAGACATCAGTGTTTCGTGACTGTGCACACGTCTGTGGGTGTCTGTGTGCACAATCTGGGTGCATCTCGGTGTGTATTTGTTACCATGGATGCATGTACCGGGTGTGTATGGCTTGTATGGGTTTGTGTCTTTGAGGAGGGGGTCCTGACCTCTGGCTCCTCCCACACTCCTGCAAGCTAGGCTGGGGACCCCCCGGGACAGGGCCCTCAGAGTGGGATGGGAGAGTGGCCGGTCTGACCTTGACCTCAGGTCCCCTCCATTTTCCACTCTGATCTGAGTCTGCTGGGGCCAGGCTTGGATGGTTCTAGTTCCAGGTTGGGAACATAGAAGAGGGTCCAAGTATGGCGTTTGTGGGGGGAAGGTCTTGGCCCTGGAGACTCCAGGCCAACTCCCCGCAAGCCCAAGCTCCTCCAGACCAGCATCACCCCCTTCCCCCAAGGGCCTCCGTTCCTCCTTGGACGGGCTGAGAGAGAGGCCGTGGCCAGGAGCCAGGTGTCCTGACCCTACCTGGGCCTCAGTGTCCCCCTCCGCTGGCCCGGGCAGCTGCCTGGCCTGTGCAGAAGGTGCAGACTGCCTGCCCAGGGAGCTGGTGGTTTGGCCATCAGCCACTCTTCCCACCACACCAGGATTACCCCCCCACCCCCCCCCCCCCAGGGCCACCATCGACCAGCCTGACCGCCTGCCTGGATCTCGGCTTGTGGTTGTGGCCACTTGCTGGCCAGACAGCCCTGAGGGTTTCCCTGGCCCCGTCCCACAGGACAGCAGGCCCGGGCCTGGGTCAGGGCCAGCCACCCCCCAGGTGGACCAGCCTCCCCTGGGGAGGCGTTGGCCAGCCTGCTGGTGACTCAGCCCCACAGGAGAGAACAGTTGCCCGATGTCCCTTCCTTCCCCTTTGCCTGGTCATTGCTGCTGCCCCAACGGAGCGGGGGCGGGAATCGGAAGCGAGGGTTCCTCCTCTGAGCTCCAGGCTGACAGTCCTGTGGTCGGGGCCCCACCTCACTCTCTCATTTCCTCCTGCCTGTGAGCAGCCCACCCCTCATTGCTGGCTCAGCCCAGGGAGGTGGGAAGAAAGTTGGCCCTGCCCTGGCCATAGGTGTGAATCTGCTGACCTCAGAGCAGGGCAGGGAAGGGACCTGTAACCGGAGGCTCCCAGGTTGGGGGTGGGCAAGGCCGGGGGGTGGGGCAGGGGGCATGAATCTTTGATGAGAGGCTCAGGTGTCCCGCCCGGCCTCTGGATTATTGATGGTGGCTGAGGAGGCATGGGGGGTTGTCTCTTCCCCTTCTGGGGTGTCACTGCCCTGGTAACACTAGAAGGGACGTGTCCGCCCCCCTTTGGGAGAGCTGCTTGGTGGCCTTCCCTCGCACAGCACGGCGCCCGGCGGTCATTAGTTAGACAGTGAGTGTGTTATTAGTGGGGGCCCCTCACGGAGCACTTTCTCCCGCTTACTCCTCACCACGGGCCTCCGCGTGGGGGAGGCCGAGCCCCACATTATGGAAGAGTTTGAGGTGCAGTGAGGTCAGGGGTCACATGCAGCGACGGGAAAGGTGGCACCCCAGAGGCCAGGTCTTCATCAGGGACCTGCTCGGGCTCTGCAGGTGGGTCGCTCTGCCTGGCCCCGTGGGGCTGTCTTCGTGTCGTGCTGCCCTGAGCACCAAGGGCCTGCGGGCTCAGCTGGGACCTGTCCACCCAGTGGCCTTGAGGGTGGTGCCCAGCCCGGTCTCAGGCTCAGGTCGCCCTGCATGAGGGGCACCTGAGGACGTGACCAGAGTGTGTTTCCTAAAGGCCCCCCCCTTGCCCCCGAGCTGCGGGCCCTATAAATACTCTCTGACCTCAGCCCTCCAGCTGTGTTCCTGCAGAATTCCCCTGACCTCTGCGGAGCCTCAAGGTCATGCTGGCTGGCCCTGTGCACCTGGGTTTCTCCCTGAACCACAGTGGGTCTATGATGTGCCATGGTTCCCTAGCTCCGACCACGACCCTCACCTCTGCACTCGGGTCCCCAGTCATTGGCTGTCCCCTCCCAGCTCTGTGGTCCAAGGACCAAGACAGTCTGTTTTGAGGAGTTCCTGAGAGTCACTCCTCCTCCATGAAGCCTTCCAGACTGCCTGGGGGTGGGAGCTGGTTGCCTCCCTGTGTCTGCGCATGCCTGTGTGTGTCTGTGTAACATTTATACATCCTTTGCCTGCAAACATGTCTTCGCCAAGCTCTGCGTCTGCCATTCATGTGTGTGTATGTGAGAACCCCAGGCATGGTGGCTGGGTGTGTGTGCGCCAGTCTAAAACACGTGTGTTTATTTGTGTTAGACCAGCTGAGCGTGTGCTCGTGGACGGGGGTGTTGGCATTCACACTCCTCTGCCACCTGCACGTGTTGACGTGTTACGTTCACATGCTGGGCTGAGTATGTACTGTTTGTTGCCACATGCAACATGTGCATGTGTGTGCATGTAGTCACCGTGGGCATAGTGGTCACCGGGGAACTGTCCACGTGTTTCTGTCTGTGGTTAGGACAGTACTGAGTGTCTCCCTGTCCAGCTCGGCCTGGCCTGCTCCAGAGCCCGCCCCCTCCCCGATGGGCTGTCCCGTCCCCGCTGCCCTGTCACCGGAGCGCCTCCAGCCAGGCGGCCACTCACCCGCCACCTCTGCTGGCTAAATTTGGGAGCTTATGTTCAGCCAGCTCGGGTTCCCGATCACATGGAGGGCTGTATTTAACCCGCTCCCCGCTCAGCCACCAGACCCCTCAGAACAGAGCAGGCCCTGCCCGTGTCCCTGCCGCCCTGCCCACCGCCGCTCATCCCCACCATGTTTCTTGTGCTTGTAGCCACCGAGCAGCTGAGGGAATTCTTCGCCAAGGCGCGGGCCGGCTCCGTCCGGCTCATCAAAGTCGTCATTGAGGATGGTGAGTGCCCCCTGGGAGGGGGACGGAGGCCGGCGCTGGACTCGCTGCTTCCCTGGGAGGTGGGGACACTGACCTCCAGCCCGCTCAGGGCCTCAGTTTCCCCAGCTGGGAACACGAGGTGCCTGTAGAAAGCGCTGGAGGTGGCGTGGTCGTTACCCTGTTAAACAGCAGGAAACTGAAGCTGAGGGGTAGCAGGGCGGGCCTGGCCTGGGGTCCTGCCCCGCGCCCCCCGCCCCCCACAGGCTGTGCAGGGAGAAATGGGCTGGGCAGGGGGCAGGGAACAAGCCAGGCCAGGCCCTGCCCCATGTGGCCAGTGCCACTCACCTCCATCGGTGGCTGCTGGCCAGGGGGATTCCTACGGAGAAGCCTCAAAAAATGCCCCCACAGAGGGGGAAGGACTCTTTGAGATCCAGATGGGTGGATTCTGGGCTTGGCCGGGCCTTGGCCTGGACCTGGGGACAGGAGCTTATGCGGGGGGCGGGGGAGAGTTTGAGCTGAGGCCGGCGGGGGGAGGGTTTGAGGAGGCAGAGGAGTAGATGACGCTTGTGGTGCCAGAACAGAGGACTCCTCTCCTCCTCTCCCCGCTCGTCTGTGCTGAGGGGCTGTCCCCGGAGATGAGAGTAAGACTCTGGGACTGGGAGTGGGCTGCCCCCCGCCCCTGCAGGCCCTCCCAGCCCTGCATTAGCGGGCCCTTCAGGGGGGCCGCCCGAATGGGCTTGGTGCCCAGATGGCTTTTCATGCATTGAATTGGCTCAAAGCAGGGTCTGCCCAGACGGGCCGTCCCCACAGACGCTGAGCTGGAGGACTCGGGGGCACGCACCGTCCCAGTCCCGCATGCAGTGGTGGGGCAGCTGTGCGTGCCCCGGAGGGTCCAGGCCCCCCGACGGGCAGCCACTGCCGCCTCCACCTGAGTGTGGTCCACTCCTGAGTTTTCTAGAGAAGCCAGGAACTCCCCTTCTTACGTAAAACTCCCCAGCATAGTGAAGGGCGCTGGCAGTGCTGTCGGCCGACTCAGCCTGCCACCCTGGCTTCC
>NW_005370710.1:2160309-2160665 GCF_000412655.1 Myotis brandtii
CAGGGCGTGATTGTCCCCTCGCCCGTGGGCTGCAGCTGTGAGCCCGCCTCCTGAGCACATCTGTTCTGAGAGGCTGTGCGGGGAGTAGGGGCGCGCAGGGACGCGTATGGAGCAGCGAGCTGGTGGCCGGTGGCCGTGAGGGCCGCACTGTTGGTGGCAGTGGGCACGCGTCTGTGTGTCCTCATGTCATTGTGCCCAGACCTGTGCGGGCATCACCTCGGCCGTCTCCGTGCGTGTGTGGAGGGAGCAGACCCTAGTGGGCAGCTTGGTCGCTCACTCACTTGTGCTTCCGTCACAGCCTCGCCCTCAGGGACGGGGCTCCAGGGAAGGTGGGGAGGGTGGCCAGAGGCTGGAGG
>NW_005370710.1:2160696-2161572 GCF_000412655.1 Myotis brandtii
CTGCCGCTCCTGGACGCCCAGCAGCCCTGCTACCTGCTCTACCGCCTGGACTCCAAGAACGCCCAGGGCTTCGAGTGGCTCTTCCTCGCCTGGTCACCTGACAACTCCCCGGTGAGTCCGGGGGCCCCTGCCCAGTCCTGAGATCGGGGGGGAGGGCATGACACTGGGTCTGAGCGAGACAAGGCCGATCCCTGGTGGCGGGGGGTGGGGGCGGGGGGTGCACATCGGGACCTGCTCCAGAGCGGCTGAAGGGACAAGGCCCTGGGGTCACCTGCAGCCTCCTGGCCGTATCCGCCCGGCTCTGGGAGTCAGAGGTTGAGCTGGGCAAGGGCTCCCCCTGCTGTCCGAGCCGCCCCACTGCCTCTGAGCCTCCGCACTGCACCCTCTGCCGGGTGTGTGGGCACCAGGGGGTGACCTGCCTGCTGGAGAGACAGCCCTGCCTGGAGGGGTCTCACGCTTGTCCCCTGCCGCTCAGGTGCGGCTGAAGATGCTGTACGCGGCCACGCGGGCCACGGTGAAGAAGGAGTTCGGGGGCGGCCACGTCAAGGACGAGCTCTTCGGGACGGCGAAGGTAATGCCTCCGCTGGACCCTCCGAGCCGGGGTCACAGGCCTCAGAGGACGGGACGGATCAGGGTCACAGAGCGAGTGGGCACCAGGCTGGGGCATGAGTGGGAGGGCTGAGTGCCCAGGCTGCAGGCTGGGTGCTCAAGGGCTCCTGGCAGCCCGCCCGAGGCACCCACTTCCGCCTCTGCATCCGCGGCAGGACGACCTCTCCTTGGCCGGGTACCAGAAGCACCTGTCGTCCTGTGCGGCGCCCGCCCCGCTGACCTCGGCCGAGAGGGAGCTGCAGCAGATCCGCATCAACGAGGTGGGAG
>NW_005370710.1:2161781-2162421 GCF_000412655.1 Myotis brandtii
GTGCGGGAGGTGAGGCCTCGCTCACTGATCGCTGCCCCCAGGTGAAGACAGAGATCAGCGTGGAGAGCAAGCACCAGACCCTGCAGGGCCTCGCCTTCCCCCTGCAGCCGGAGGCCCAGCGGGCGCTGCAGCAGCTCCGGCAGAAGACGATCAACTACATCCAGCTGGTGGGTGCGCTCCCTGCCACGCAGCTCACCCGGGTGCCGGCGGGAACACCTGCCCACCCCCACCCCCGCCCCTTCCTGTTCCCATTTGGGTGCAGCTTCCGTGTGTCATGGATGCGCTCTGTTCCCCGCCTGTCCCTGCTCATGGGCAGGGGGCCTGGGGCAGTCCCTCCCTCTCTCCGCCCGCACACGGTACACATGGGGCTCCGCTGACTCCTGGCTCTCAGCCTCTTCCTGTCCCAGACTCCCCCTCACCCCCATCCCCCAGGCAGCCCCTGGGCCCCTGTGGTTCAGGCCGCCCCCTCTGGAGCCGAATGGCTCCTCCTCTCCAAGACACAGCCCCCCAGCAGCTGGCGTCTGAGGGTGGGCTGGTCCTGTCCATGGCCCTGGGGGGACCTCTTCCAGCAGAGCTTTCCCGGGGGAGTTAGGGCCGGGACCTCCATGGCGGGGCCGCGGGGAGTTACGTCCCGGCAGAG
>NW_005370710.1:2162699-2162903 GCF_000412655.1 Myotis brandtii
CGGGCAGGGCAGGGGCAGGGTGGGGCTGCAGCAGGGGGCCCCCCATTCACCCCCTCTCGTCCCGGGCCCCCAGTGTTCATCTACTCGATGCCGGGATACAAGTGCAGCATCCGGGAGCGCATGCTCTACTCCAGCTGCAAGAGCCGCCTCCTGGACTCCGCGGAGCAGGACTTCCGGCTGGAGATCGCCAAGAAGGTGGGCGCC
>NW_005370710.1:2163540-2164011 GCF_000412655.1 Myotis brandtii
TCCGCCCGGGGCCTGGGAGGGAGGGGACGGTGGAGGGGCAGGGCCACTGCTGCCCGTTGGGTGGCTGGGGAGACCGAGGCCCTGTCCAGGGCTGCCCTGCTGACTGATGGCCTGGACAGGCCCGAGCCCTGGCTCCGTGTCTCCTGTCCCGGGTCCGGAAGGCGGGGTGACCAGGGTGTGCAGGGCAGCGGGCCCCAGGCTCCATGTTCCTGGAGGTGGTCGTCCAGGTGGGGGTCTGGGAGGAGGCCCCAGGCTGGAGTGTGAGAGATAAGGGGGTGCCCCAGGAGTGGGGGTGGGGAGTCTGGGCCCCACACCAGTGGGGTGACACTGCTTGCCCCTCCCAGATTGAGATCGGCGACGGGGCCGAGCTGACGGCCGACTTCCTGTACGACGAGGTGCACCCCAAGCAGCACGCCTTCAAGCAGGCCTTCGCCAAGCCCAAGGGCCCGGGCGGCAAGCGCGGCCACAAGC
>NW_005370710.1:2164210-2170107 GCF_000412655.1 Myotis brandtii
AGGGTCGCCTCTGGGGCAGGAGGGCTGGTGACTGACCCCTCTTGCCGCTTCCGAGGGCCACTGGGCTGGCGTTGTGACCCTCCCCCTGCTCCCCTGCCCCTCCTCTGTGTGCCCAGCGTGTCGGGCACCCTGCTTGGCTGTCTCCAGGGTCTGGCATGGACTTGGTCCCCAAGGGAACTGAGACCAGGGTCCCGGCACAGCCCGGAACCCTTTGGCCACAAGGGGTGGGGTCCGTCGGGGCCGGGCAGGGGGTCACGGTGGATGAGATGGTTGAATGCTGTATTTTTTAAAGAATAAAATATTTTTAAATCAACACCCGAGTCTGGCCCGAGGGAGCACCTCCAGCCCTGGGCATTGGGGGGCCCCGTGCATGTAACTGCCCCTCCCCACGCAGAAGGTGTCAGGAGAGACTCTGAGGGTGCGAGGGCACCGCCTCACGTGGGTCTGCCGGTGGCCGGGGGCTCAGCGGGGGAGGCGGCACCTCCCTGCGACATGGGGCCGGGTGTGGGTTTCCTATGGCTGCTCTGAGTTCCCCAAACTTACTGGCTTTATATATTTTTGTTGATTTCAGAGAGGAAGGAAGAGGGAGAGAGAGATTGAAACATCCATGATGAGAGAGAATCATGGATTGGCTGCCTCCTGCACGCCCCCCACTGGGGATCGAGCCTGCAACTCGGGCATGAGCCCCGACCAGGAATCGAACCGTGACCTCCTGGTTCATAGGTCGATGCTCAATCACTGAGCCACACCGGCAGGCCAAGCTTACTGGCTTTAAACGACACACATGCACTCTTACAGGGCTTACACGCGGGGAATGAATCCAGGGCTCAGGCCAGGCGTGGGCAGGGCTGGCTCCCCTGGAGGCCTCAGGGGGAATCCGCTCCCACACCTGTTCCAGCGGCCCCTTCCTCCCCTTCAGAGCCAGAGGCGGAGCGTCTGCTGCCGATGATCCGGCTTCCTCTGCCTTGGGAAGGACGGCTCTAATTATAGCCACTTCCCTTTCCTGGTGGGGCAGGGGACGCGCCTCTCAAACCCTTAACTCCGCCTGCCAGCCCCTTTATGGAGGAATAAATTCACAGGTGGAGCAGTGGGATGGGGGCTCCCTGGGGGCATTCGAGGCCTGCCCCACTGGGGAGCTCTGCCCACTGGTCTTCCCAGCCTCAGTGGGGCTGGGCTATGGCGGGTGTGTCTGGGCATCTGAAATCTTGCTGTGTCCAGATGGTGGCTGCTGTGAGGGGAGAGGGCCTGGGTCTTTGGTCCCAGGGGCCCCGGGAGAGGTTCCCTGGGGCTGAGGACTCAGCGGGGGATGCAGGGGTGAGGAGAGGACCCGGGTCGACTGCGGGTTCAGCCACTGACCTGGCACTGTCCTTTCTCCTGTGGGCACAGCCCGGGCGAGGGCTCTGGGCTGTCCATCCCTGCAGAAGGGGCCCCGCCCTGCCTCCCCCAGCAGAAGCCCTCTGCGTTCACTCATCACCACTCAGGACCTCTCTGTCCAGCTGAGGGCTGGGCAGCCACAGGTTCAACAAGCAGAGCACCTACTGTGTGCTGGGCACTGGGTGGGCCCTGGGATGCAGGCAGAAGCCCACGTGCCAGCAAGGCAGTAAGACTATATAATAGACGATGCAAAAGCAAGGAAATGGCATGTGAATCGGTAAAAACTTACAAAAAAGAAAAACAGCCAGAAAAGGGGCTCGGCCCAGGATGAAGGTTTACCCAAAGGACGGGGAGGCCCCGCCGAGAGGCCGATGTGTGAGTGGAGACGTGAGGGCCCCCCCCCACCCCCCACCCGCATGGAGGCGACGGAGGATCTGAGAGAAGAGCTTCCGGGCAGAGGGAACCGGACGTTCACAGGCCCGGGCGGGAGCGTCACAGATATGGCCAGGCCAGCACAGGGAGGCCGGGTGGTGGGGACTGGTCAGGGAGGCAGGTCCTACGGGGCCTTGGCCATGATGTGGGTGTGGCTTTGGCTCCAGAACGGGTCCTGGAGGGGCCTGAGCCGCTGAGGGGCCTCCTGTGACCTGGGGCCACGGGAACAGGCGTGGGCGTGAGCACAGAAGCCGGCCACCCGTGAGGAGGGGCTGATGGCGCTGGTCTAGGCAAGAGATGGCGGGTGACGGGCAGGTGCCGGCGGACCTGAAGTGGAGCCCAAGGGCCTGGCTGGGGGGCTGGGGCCCCCTGAGGCTTGGGGCCCGAGGAGCCTGGAAGAGCCGATGTGGGAGGCCGAGCCAGGCAGTCCGGCTGGCCCAGCCACGGGGTTGTGCTCTGAGCGGCACCAGGATGTGGGGAAAGCAGACGGGGAGGCCCTGCTCCTAGAGGGAGTAGCAGGCCGGGGTGCAGCTGCAGCCTGGGGAGGCTCAGCTCCCCATCCCCAGGCCCCGAAGGGCTCTGGGGCGGGGCCACCGGGCCAGGAAGGGCAGGTGCAGGGAGGAGAGCGAGGGTTAGAGGGGAGGCCTGGCATGGTGTCGGCATGCCCGCGGGGTCTGGCACTGCCCCCAATGCCCGTTTCTCGGTGAGCGTCACCTGGGCTTGGGCCCCGTGTCTCCCCCAGGAGACAGGTGTGAGGCCCAGGATGGACGGGTGGCCTTGTCGGGACAGGCGGGGGCGAGGAGGGGAGTGAAAGAGGAAGGAGCGGGCCTCCTGTCTGCCATCTGACTATGCAAATGGCCTGACTCATTGCACGGCCCCCCAGCCATGGCAGGGAGGGGGCTACGAGGTTGTGAAATTCTCACTTCCTCTGCTGGCAGCAGTCAGCGGGAAGGGACTGCCTAAGCGAGACCCTCTGGACAAGCCCCCTCTCCTTGTCATGGTAGGACCACCGCCCTCTCCCCCCCACCCCTGGGGAGGGGATAGCGGGGACCAGGGCAGGGGGGCCGGGTGGGGAGAGAGGTGGGCTTGGCAGCTACAGACAGTAGGGGACGCGCTGTCACCCACATGGCCCCGGGGCGCTCCCTGGGCCCCGAGGACATCAGAGCAGAGCCCATCTCTGAGCAGGAGGCCCCAACCCATTGCGTGGAGGAGGAGGCTGAGGCCGAGGGCTCGCTCGCTGTGGCCCAGGGGCTAAGGCCAAGCTGGGCGCCCAGGCCTGGCTCTGACCCGCAGCAGGTCCGGGGCTCCTGGGCACGGGGGAAAGAGCTGGGCAGTGCCCACCGGTGCCCAGGCCCTGGACGGTCCCCGGCCTGGACCCCAGCGAGAGACCCTCATTCCTGCCTGGGTCTTGGCCAAAGGAAGAGGGAGGGGTTGGGGAGCAGCGGGCAGAGGGTGGAGGGGGCTCCTTGCTCAGGAGAGAAGAGAACTGGGCTGAGGACAAAGGGAGAGTGGGGGGAGCCTGGGGCCTGCGGGCACCTGCCCGGCTCTGGTGCAGCTGGGGCTTGGTTATGAGTGAAAGTCTAGACCGTGAGTCTGGGTTCCGGGTCTCAGAAGCAGTTCTGCGTCAACGGCTGAGTCCCCGACCCAAGTCCAGGTTCCCCATGAGCCTTGGAGGCGGGAGGGGGGTGGGCAGAGAGGCAGGAGCCTCCCTGGGGAGGGCTGGGGGGGACTCGGTGACCTGGGTGGGGAGGTGAAGCTGGGCTGGTACTCACGCCGTCTGCTCCCCCTCCCCCCCAGGGCCCCTGCCATGGCGCCCCGCTGCCCCTGTCTCTCCTGGTTCAGGCCCAGGTGCTGGCCCTGGCCCTGGCCCAGGGCGCCCTGCCCGCCTTCCTGCCCTGTGAGTTCCAGGCTCCCAACTACATCAACTGCGAGTGGCTCTTCCTGACGTCCGTGCCGCACTTCTCGGCGTCCTCGCCGCGTGGGAACATCACGAAGCTCTCCCTGAGCTGCAACCGCATCCGCCACCTCCACAACGCCGACTTCGCCCACCTGCCCAGTCTGCGGAGTCTCAACCTCAAGTGGAACTGCCCGCCCAGCAGCCTCAGCATCATGCACTGGGCCTGCCACATGACCATCGAGCCCCGCACCTTCCTGGCCGTGCCCACCCTGGAGGAGCTGAACCTGAGCTACAACAACATCACCACCGTGCCCGCCCTGCCCCCCGCCCTCAGGAACCTGTCCCTGAGCCGCACCAACATCCTGGTCATTGACGCCACCAGCTTCAGGGGCCTGCACGCCCTGACAAACCTGTACATGGACGGCAACTGCTACTACCAGAACCCCTGCGGCCGGGCCGTGCAGGTGGCCCCGGGCGCCCTCCTCAGCCTGCACAACCTCACCCACCTGTCACTCAAGTACAACAACCTCACGGCGGTGCCCCGCGGCCTGCCCCCCGGCCTACAAACCCTGCTGCTGTCCTACAACCGCATCGTCTCCCTGGGGCCTGCGGACCTGGCCAACTTCACAGCCCTGCGTGTGCTGGACGTGGGCGGAAACTGCCGCCGGTGCGACCACGCCCGCAACCCCTGCGTGGAGTGCCCCCCGGGCTTCCCCAAGCTGCACCCCGACACCTTCCGCAACCTGAGCCACCTGGACGGCCTGGTGCTGAGCGACAGTTCTCTCTCCAGCCTGGACACCCGCTGGTTCCGGGGCCTGGGCAACCTCTCCGTGCTGGACCTGAGCGAGAACTTCCTGTACGATTGCATCCAAAACACCACGGCCTTCCAGGGCCTGAGGAAGCTGCGCAAACTCAACCTGTCCTTCAACTACCACAAGGGGGTGTCCTACGCCCACATGAACCTGGCGCCCTCCTTCGGGCGGCTGCGCGCCCTGGAGGTCCTGGACATGACCGGCATCTTCTTCCGCGAGCTCAGCGAGAACACGCTCCGGCCGCTGGCCCGCCTGCCCGTGCTGAAGACCCTCAAGCTCCAGATGAACTTCATCAACCGGGCCCAGCTCAGCATCTTCCAGGCCTACCCCAGGCTGTGCCAGGTGGATCTGTCCAACAACCGCATCAGCGGGCCTCTGGGGTCGAATGCCTCCACGTGGGAGGCGGATGCTGGGGAGGCGAGCCGGCGGCCCTCGGGGCACCTCGCGCCAGATCCCAGGGACACCCCCAGCTCTGAGGACTTCATGCTAAACTGCAAGAACCTCAGCTTCACCTTGGACCTGTCGCGGAACAACCTGGTGACGATCGAACCGGAGATGTTCGCCGGGCTGTCGCGCCTCCAGTGCCTACGCCTGAGCTACAACAGCATCTCGCAGGTCAACGGCTCCCAGTTCGTGCTGCTGACCAGCCTGCAGGTGCTGGACCTGTCCTACAACAAGCTGGACCTGTACCACGGCCGCTCGTTCACGGAGCTGCCCTGCCTGCGGGCCCTGGACCTCAGCTACAACAGCCAGGCCTTCACCATGCAGGGCATGGGCCACAACTTCAGCTTCGTGGACCAGCTGCCCGGCCTGCGCTACCTCAGCCTGGCGCACAACGCCATCCACAGCCGCGTGTCCCCGGAGCTCCGCAGCGCCTCGCTCAGGGCCCTGGACTTCAGCGGCAACGCCCTGAACCGCATGTGGAACGAGGGAGACCTCTACCTCCGCTTCTTCCAGGGCCTGAGCCAGCTGGTCAGCCTGGACCTGTCCCGGAACCACCTGCACGCCATCCTGCCGCGCAACCTGGGCTACCTCCCCCGGAGCCTGCAGCAGCTGCGGCTCCAGGACAACTACTTGGCCTTCTTCAACTGGAGCAGCCTGACCCTCCTGCCCCGGCTGGAGAGCCTGGACCTGGCGGGGAACCAGCTGAAGGCCCTGACCAACGGCAGCCTCCCCGCGGACAGCAGGCTCCAGAGGCTGGACGTCAGCCGCAACCGCATTAACTTCGTGGCCCTCGGCTTCTTCGCTCCGGCCACGCAGCTGCAAGAGCTCAACCTCAGCCACAACGCCCTCCGGACGCTGGACCCCTCGTGGTTTGGCGCCCGGGTGGCGGCCGCCCTGAAGGTCCTGGATGTGAGCGCCAACCCCCTGCACTGCGCCTG
>NW_005370710.1:2170499-2171124 GCF_000412655.1 Myotis brandtii
TGCCTGGAGGAGCGGGACTGGCTGCCCGGCAAGACGCTCTTCGAGAACCTGTGGGCCTCGGTCTACAGCAGCCGCAAGACGCTGTTCGTGCTGGCCCACACAGACCACGTCAGCGGCCTCCTGCGCGCCAGCTTCCTGCTGGCCCAGCAGCGCCTGCTGGAGGACCGCAAGGACGTGGTGGTGCTGGCCATCCTGAGCCCCGACGCCCACCGCTCCCGCTACGTGAGGCTCCGCCAGCGCCTCTGCCGCCGGAGCGTCCTCCTCTGGCCCCAACAGCCCAGCGGCCAGAGTAGCTTCTGGGCCCAGCTGGGCGTGGCCCTGACCAGGGACAACCACCACTTCTACAACCGAAACTTCTGCCGGGGCCCCACCACGGCCGAGTAGGGGGGCGGAGAAGTGGGGGGGCAGCCAGCACACCCAGCCCCGCCTTCACCGTGCCCTCTGCCTGGGATGCCCCAGCCTGCCTCGCTCTGCAGAGGGGCCGAGGCCCCTGGCATACAGCAGGCACTCAATAAATGCTCCTGGCAGGCCCACGGCTACTGGCTACGCTGAGCTCCGGAGGTGTGAATGGGAGGAAAGAAGGGGGAATTCCCGGGCCTCCTAACGGGGAGAGGGACTAGAGGCG
>NW_005370710.1:2171224-2186686 GCF_000412655.1 Myotis brandtii
GTGGTCTTTTTTTAAAAAAAAATGGAACGCTTCACGAATTTGCGTGTCATCCTTGCACAGGGGCCATGCTAATCTGCTCTGTATCCTTCGGATTTCAGTACGTGTGCTGCCGAAGTGGGCACGGGAGCGTGGTCTTGGTCTTCCCAGGAGCAGGCTGGGCCCCCTCCTCTGCGTCCCAGCAGTGCCAGCCGCCTCGGTGGTATATTGGCCTCAGGGTCTGTCTCCCTCGCCTGCTTCATTTCTTGCCCCCAGCAGCCCGGGTCCCAGGGGATGGATGGTGGGGAAAGCCCCGTGGTGAGTTCAGAGGGGCGACTGCGCCCTCTGCTGGCCATGCCTGTGCTGTGCCCGGCGTGGCTGCCCAGGTTGGGAGAGGAAGGCCGGCGGGATATCCCGCAGCAGCAGCCCCAGGAGCAGGGAGCCACAGAGGGTTCCAGAGGGAGCTCACCGCCCACCCCTTTCTGCTTCCCCTGGAGCACGTCTGGGCCTCTGTTCTGGCACCAAGGGGACAGCGAGGTGAGCCTCCACCTGTCGCCAAAGCTGGGCCCTCCCCGGACCCTGCCTCACAGCGGAGACGGAGACGCAGCCACATGGGGTCAGAATGGAGTGTGCAGCGCGTGTGTGTGCGTGCGTGTGCGTGCATGCGTGTGTGCGTATGTATGTGTGTGTGTGCGCGCACGTGTGCGTGTGTGTGTGTGTGAATTTTGGGACACCACAGGGAGCCCCAACAGCCAGGGTCCCTACTGCGCGCACACGAGAGCCATGGGTCAGGTCAGGCCTGGAGCCATTGGGCGCTTCGTCCTGGCCAGCTGCCTCCTCGTCCCCACAACCAAACCTGCGGTTTGGGCGCAGAGACGCAGGCCGCCCGGCTGGGAGCCGGGCCCGGGCGGCAGAGTGGAACCAGCTTGACTGGCCCCGGCCAGCGTGGGTCGGCACGGCTGCTCGGGGCCCCACGGGGAAGGCTGAGCTGGCCGCAGCCTTGGCTAACCTTGCAGCCTGACTGTGGGCAGCCTGACTGACTGTGGGCAGCCCTGGGGTGGGCGGGCCGCTCTGCCCTCACAGCTGGGAGAGGATGTGGGCCACCCTCCTCTTTCTGACCTGGGCGCAGGGGCTGCTGCCTGGGCTGGTGCCCTGTTCTCCGCTTGCTGAAGGAGAGAAGAGGATCAGACCCACCCCCAGGAGCCCCACGTGGGCTCTGCCCTGTCCGGCGGCTGACACCTCAGCTTCCGGAGGAGCAGGTGAAGGCCAGCGCCCGCACTCCCTGGGCTCTGGTCTGGGCAGGCGCCTGGGGGAAGAGGAAACAAGAACTATCCTGCCCCAGGGCGGGCGGGCTGGCGGCTGGGGAGGCCCCTGCTGAGCGGCTCCGGGATCCGGGCAGGAAGCAGGCCCTGCCTGCGGGAAGCACAATTTGCCTGCCTCTCCGAACAGCTGAGTCTGCCCTCGGCCATCCCAGGTGGAACCTCCCCCCACCCAGGCTCCCAGTGACCAGCACTGCCAGGTGGGCGATCTTGGGCAGGTCTGAACTCCCATGTGGAGCCTCAGTTTGCTCATCTGTAAATGGGGCTGGCCACAGCATGATCAGGATTCGTGGTAAGGTGTGTGAACGTCTGATAAACCTAGCAGGCCCTCCTGGGTCCTCATTACTAGGTAAGGGGCTCAGGTGTCTTTGCTATTTCCTCACTCCACCCAGAGATTGAGCCTCCCGAGCCAGGGACCCCCCACCCCCACCCCCAGCACTGAACAGGGATCAGAGACAGGTGGTTGACTCAGAGGCACGGGGAGCCGGGAGCAGGGCCGGGTACCTGCAGACACAGGCGTGGCCTCCTAGGTTTTGCAACTGGGGAGCAGGGAGCACTAGACTTGCAGAGGTGTGGGCAGGAGACAGGAACCCTGAGAGGAAGTGCCACCTGCTAAGATTTGAAACTGCACCCCACCCTTCCCCTCCAGGGGAAATGCCGGAGGCTTCTAAAGGTTCTTGGAAAACTTCCATGACGTCATTCGTGTTCACATGAGCTCTTTTTTCATTGCTTAAGCCTCACCTGCGGATATTTTCCCGTTGATTTTTAGAGAGAGTGGAAGGGAGGGGGAGACACGGAGAGAGCGAAACATCGATGTGAGAGAGACACATCCATTGGTTGCCTGGGAATTGAATCTGGGACCCTTCAGTCCGAGAACCGGAGCTCTAACCACTGAGCGACCCAGTGAGGGCCACAGGAGTTCTTCTCAGGAGCCGAGCTTCTCGTTGTCACGCGGGTCACAAATCCCACCCCTTCCTGGGCCATTCCCTCAGCCTCTGTAGCCCCAGCAGCAGCGAGGAGAAGAGTCCAGCTGACGGCCGTGGGCCCCGCGGGCTCTGAGTCTTGTGAGGAGGACGCGGGTCTTGCTAAGCCTTCAGAGACCTGGGGGCCACGCCAGAGGACGAGTCCCACGGGAAGGAACCGGCCCGAGGGAGTGGCGGGCGTGGGACCGCGAGACCCTGGGAACACTGAGAGCTCCGTGGGGTGGCTTCCCGAGCAGAGAGAAATGCCTAGGGAGTCGCTATGCGGGGCCCGGCCTGGGTGTGCGGCTCCATCTGAGGGACCAGAGCGGGGCTGAGAGGTGCATGTGTCCCCACCCAGCCCTCGGGTGGGGCGCCAGCACAGCGCCCCTTTCCGGAGCCAAGAGCGGAGCCCAGCCGAGAGGTCCTTTGGCATCACCTGGCCTCTTCCTCAGGCGGCTATGGAATCAGCTGCGTGAGGAAGCGTGTAACTGAGTGCAGCTGGGACCCCAGGGCCGTGCTCTGCAGGGAGGGACGTGATGTGACTCAGACTCAAAGCTCTCGGGTCCTAGCCGGTCCCCCCAAATTCGTATGTCGAAGCCCTAACCCCAGTGTGATGGCGTTTGCGGTGAGGCCTTTGGAGGGAGTTAGACGAGGGCATGGAGCGGGACCCTCACGAGGGACCAGTGGCCTCGCGAGAAGAGGCAGAGATCTCCCCGCCGCCCACGTGCGGAGGAGAGGCCGCGTGAATTCAATCCACAGCGAGAAGGCGGCCGCGGACAAGCCAGGAGAGCTCACCAGGAGCCGAGGGGGCCGCCCCTGGGCCTGGGACCCCCAGCCTCCAGAACGGTGAGGAATCCGTGTCTGTTGTTGAGTCTGTGTTCTGTTACACCACGTGGGCCCAGGCTGCCCCCTCCATTCACTCGCACACGCTGGCTCAGTGCCTCCTCCGTGCAGTGCCGTGCTGGCCACCGGGGAGGGTCCCTGGGTAGTAACTGTGCCTGGAAGGTGCGTGGGTGGCTGGAGGCCAGGTGATGGCAGAACCCACGAGGCTTCCTGGGGTCCCAGCTGAGGACGGGGGCCGGGCCAGGTGTCCTCAGGCCCCTTGTCGTGTGTGAAGAGGCAGCCCCACCATGACCCGGGGTAGGAAACCCGGGCAGAGAAACAGTGGCTACCCCCAGTCCGGGCGCCAGAAACCCTCCTGGGGTTTTCGAGGCTCAGGGTGCCCGCCCACAGGTGACGCAGAGGAAGAAATGAGGTGGGAGGGCGATGCGGCTGGGACCCCAGATCACCGTCAGCTGCGTGAGGAAGCGTGTCACTGAGGGCAGCCGGGACCCAGGACGCTGCTCTGCAGGGAGGGACATGACATGACGTGATTCACATGCAAAGCTCTCGGGCCCCAGCCGGTTTGGCTCAGTGGATAGAGCGTCGGCCTATAGACCCAAAGGTCCTGGGTTCAATTCTGGTCAAGGGCACGTCCCTCAGTTGCCGGCTCCTCCCCGGCCAGGTCCTGTCGGGGCTCGTGTAGGAGGCAACCGATCGATGTGTTTCTCTCACACCGATGTTTCGCTCTGTCTTTCCCCGTTCTCTTCCACTCTCTCTAAAAATCAATGGAAAAATGTCCTTGGGTGAGGATTAACAAGAAAACCACCACCACCACCAGAGAAGCTCTCAGGCAGCTCTGTGGGGTCGAGGCCGGGCAGGTGTCAGGATGATGGCGGCGTGAGCCGTGGTAGCCGTGGGGGTGCCGGGGTGGCCTGGCCCCAGACGTATGTGGGAGGTGGAACTGGCCAAGAGCCTCACATGAGGGACCCACTTCCACACAAGGTCAGAGTGACGGGCAGATGACAGATGGGGGAGGAGCGGCAGACCCAGGTGCCCTCTGACCTGGTGGCGCAGGTGTTGGACGGCGGGGGGAGACCATGTTGGGGGGCGGGCAGGGTTAAGTGCAGGTAGAGGAGGAGGAGAATAGGAATCAGTGGCCTGGAAGCCCAGGGGAGAGAAGGGCTGAGGACAGCCACCTCCAATACCACTGGGAGAGCCCACGGCAGGCAAACGGACCGGCCACAGCAGCGAGGTGCCGAGGGAGCGGCACCATGGGGGACAGGGACCAAAGACCAAGGGGGGGACCAGCAGAAAAGGGCAGGGCCACAGCTGGAAGGGACCCATCTTAATTGTCAGGGTGACGTTGGTTGGCATATCACTTTCGGGTGTGCACTGTGCCTCTGTGAACCACGGTGCACACTCAACACCCCAAGTCCCGGCTCCTTCGTCCTGGCTCCTCATCACCTGGATCCGACCCCCCTCATCCTGCCCTCACCCCGGTAACCACCGAGCTGCTGCGTTTCTCCTCTTGTTGCTTTACGTCCCTCAGTAAGTGGAACCATGTGGTTCTCGTCCTTTCCGCCCGACTTGATTAGCATGAAACTCTCATGACGCGGGTAGTAGCATGTGGCAGTGCCGTGTTTTGTGTGTTTTGTGGCTGCATTAATAGTCCGCTGTCCATATGTCCATCTTCACCCACTCACTCCTCAGGTCAGGAGTTTGGTTACTCTAAGGCAGTGACAAAGTCTGATGCAGGCCACGGGGCTGAGCAGGATGGGGAGCAATTCATGGAGAAGACAGAGCTGGTCCCAGGAATGTGCAAGCAGCAGTGGGCCCAGGACAGGAGGGAAGTCAGGGTGCGGAGCACAGCGTGGCCTCCAGCCCCACTTTCCCAGGGAAGTGAGTGGAGGCAGCGGCTGAAGGGAAAGGGAAGCGGGCGGCTTCGGCGGGTCGCTGGGCGGCGCTGCCCCCGTTAAGACTGGAGATGAGAAACTGCAAGTGAAATGTCACTGCGGTGCTGTCAGAGCCGTGGGCTGCGGGGCATGAGTCACCACGCAGCGGCTTTCAGAGGCAGCCGGGCTCGAGCCGACGGGAGGCCCCACCGTTGCCGCAGGTTTGAAGCCGTTACCAGAGGATGTGTTTTCATACATTTTATAAATCTCAGCAACACACACCAAACTTCAAGGAAAAGAAAATGACTTTTTGAATCTGCAGCCAAACACAGGGGGACCCAGCACGTAAACAAGAATTTATTTTCAGGACTGTGCCTTCGCTATAGATTAAAATTTAATAATTTAGTCCACGCAGACAGACGACACTGGAGGCTATGTGGGAGGGACGGCGGGCAGCGGGCCGGGCTCAGGACACTCAGGCCTGCGCGGAGACCAGCTTGCTCAGGCCGGAGAAGTAGGATCGCTCGCGCTCGCTCATCACCTCGAAGTGCAGCGGCCTCCTGCAGAAGTTGCACTCGGCCGAGGAATGTGGTTTCAGGTCCAGCCCCACGCGCTTCCACGTGGCCAGCAGACACTCTGTGAGCAGACAGTTAAGGATTAAGAGGAATCTATACCCCAGAGAAAGGAAAAGAGCTCCATCCAAAAACTTGGACACGGATGTCCACAGCAGCGTTCTTTTCTGAAGAGTCAGAGAGTGGAACCTAAATGCCCATCAATTGACAGGCGAATGTGGTCCATCGTCCAAGGAAGACGGCTTGGTAATAAAGAGAAACGGAGCCTGACTCCGCTACGGCCTGGAAGGGCCCTGCAAACACTGCGAGGAAGCCAGGTCATGGACCCAGTGACTCCAGCACAGGAAGTCCAGACACAGGCAGCGGATGGGGTCACAGAGAAGGTGGGAGTGGCCACTAGTGGCTGTGGGTTTCTCTCTGGGGTGGTGAACATTCTGGAATCAGACAGCGGTGACGGCGCATAGTACCCTCCCTGACCCTCAGTTTCACTTTCCAGTATGTTACCTGTGGTCAACCGTGGCCTGAGAATATTACACGGGAAATCCCAGAAATAAGCAATTCATACGTTTTAAGCTGCACACCCTTCTGAGTAGCGTGTTGGAATCCCCACTCTTATCAGAGGGGTAGGTGTGGGGTGGCCAGGTGTGCAGCTGGCTCTGGGACCACACACCCTCGGGGAGGAGAGCGCGAAGCCAGACTCAGGAGCCAGAACAGGCCCCGCCTTTGAGGCCTCTCCCCTCCCAGGACACCACCAACAAGGGGCAGTGGACCCCCTGGGGGACCAGCAGGCTCCCTCAGAGCTTCCGAAACGACTCTGCAGCCTGAGTGACTCAAACACCCAGTGTCGTTCCGTTTGGGGCTACCTGAGCGCGCTGTGACTTGGTGCGCTCTGCGGGGGGCTGTCCGCACTCACCCAGGAAGTAGTCCATCATCTGGGGGGTGTGGTGCGGGGTGGGGGCGATCCGCAGCAACTCCTCCCCGCGGGGCACCGTGGGGTAGTTGATGGCTTGCACGTAGATGTTGTGTCTGCTCATGAGCTCGTCACAGACCTCGGTGTTTTTAGCAGCATCTGCCACCTGCGTTGATGACAGGAGGTGAGGTCAGAGCAGATGGACTCCCTCTTAGTGGAGCGTCTAATGAGCCCGCACCGTGGGGCACAGGTTCGAGCAGCATGGCCAGCGGGGAGGCAGTGCACCGCCCGACCCCACACAGACCCGCACCATGAGGGGTGCTCTCAGTGGTCTCCCAGGTGGGTGGGGCAGCGTCTACCACGGGTGTCGCCAGCTGGCCCACAGCAGATGTGCACACCTGGGGGTGAAGGCAGCGTGGGGCACGCCACTGCGTTAACTACACGACTCCCTGTGACACCAGCAGCGTTACTGAACAGGAAGCCACATGTCAAAGCTAGCGAGCTCTGGCTCCCGGGGTCAGGGCCAGTGCTCGGAGAAGGGACCACTGCTGTCCCGGCCGCCGCCGCCGCCCACCCCAGCTCAGGAGGCGAGAACCCAGCGTCTCAGCCCGGGGAGCACAGCCCCGCGGCCCACCCGCCGCCATTACCCGGACAGGGATGATGTGGCTGGGGCAGTGCACCACGGGCAGGCCGGCGTCCATGAGCATCTGCCGCAGCAGCTTGACGTTGCGCTGGTGCTGGCGGCGCAGCGCCCGCCCCTCGGCGCTCTTGAGGATGCGCACGGACTCCAGGGCCCCGGCCAGCAGCATGGGCGGCAGGGAGGTGGTGAAGATGAAGCCGGCAGCGTAGGAGCGCACGGTGTCGATCAAGGCGCTGGTGCTGGCGATGTACCCGCCCACGCAGCCGAAGGCCTTGCCTGCGAGGAGACCGGAGACACAGGCTATCAGTCCACTAGGCAGCGGCCCTGGGTGCGCAGCAGGGCGCTGGAGCCGCGGGCGCCTGCTTCTACCTCCTTCATTGGGCCTAAGACTGAAGGAGAGGACGTCCACCCACCTCCCAAAGGGAAGAACTGAGGAAACCGGGAAAGGTCCTGCCCACAGTCTGTGCCACCCTGGCACCTGGTCCCAGGGCCTGAACCCCACAGTGGCACCTGGTCCCAGGGCCCGCACAACACACTGCAGCCTGGCTCGCCGGCTCCCTGCCCTCCCCTGTGCGTGCGCTCTGGAACGACCTCTCCCTGTGAGCATCACCCTGGAGGTGGGACTGTCACCCAGCGAAGGCGTCATTGTTTTGGTGGGACCCGTATTATTTCCTACTTAAGTAAACACAAAACTGACAATCAGCATTTATTTACCAGATAAACATGAAAACTCAGAACCCGTGGGGGGTGGGGTGATCTGGGGCCAGCCTCATCTTTCATCCCCTAAGTCCCTTTATGTAACCTGTTCTCAGGTTTCAGGATCCCCAGCTCTTTCCCTGAGCCCTCACCATTCACTCTGCTCTGTAATTAACATTCTTGCTGGGACCCCCTGCAGGGCTGGGTGGCTTAAGCTCTTCCTGGGAAATGCTTTCCCATCTCTCAGCTGAAGGAAGAGCTGCGGGTTAGGACACGTGAACCAGGGCTTTCTCCGGGAGGGGGGCCCTGCTCGCCGGTGGGCCTGCCCAGGGTCTGCCTGGGTCGCCTGGGGTCCTTGCTCCTCCACGACTGCTACTTGGGCCTCCAAGTGCCTTACTAACTTGAAATCCTCAAATTTATGATTTACATTTCCATCTCTTCAGCGCCTCATCGGCAAAGAGAATGTCCACAGTAACTGTTTCCACACGGTTCCTTTACCTTCTCCACAGAACCAGAGGGAGGGGCTGTTCTCACTGTCCTACTGTGGACGCTGAGGCTCGGACGGCTAACTGCGCCCGAGGTCACACAGCGAGTGAGCCGTGCACACAGGACTTACACCGAGTCTGGCCCCAGGAGACCCTGCCTCTCGAGGAGGGGGAGCTGTGAGGTGACTGGTCCCCACATGGCAGGCATGTGGCACAGAGCTCAGCACCACGACACCGAACCTCTGGTCCTACAGCCGCTCGGACACCAGCACTGGGATTCTAGTTCTCTGACCCAGGGGACAGTCGGAGGCGCACAGTGCAGGTTGCGGACGGGGTGGCGAGAGCCATGGCTGTCTGGATGGGCTCAGACACTTCTGTCGTTCCGGCTGTGAGATTTACTTTGATCCTGGAAGCCAGGCCTCCAGCTCCGAGGGGTTCTGCTAGGCTGCGCCAGCCCCTCACTGAGAAAACAAAAACTCACCCCAAAAGTGGCCCAGGCTTCCTACGCTCCCCGCCTGGCCCCGTCAGGCCAGCCCGCCGTGGACTCGCTGGGACAGTGGTGCTCAATGCAGACTGCAGGGCGCACAGAGCACGTACCGAGTGTTCCAGAAATGATGTCCATCTTTGGCATAACTCCGTCCCGGTCGCCAATCCCTCCGCCTTGGGCCCCGTACAGCCCCACCGCATGGACCTCGTCCACGAAGGTGATCGCCCCGAACTCATGGGCCACGTCACACAGCTCTTCCAGCGGGCACACCGCGCCTGCGGGGACACAGACCACGCTGAGGGCTTGCGCCTCCGCCTTCTGTCCCGGTGAGTCAGCCGGGACTAACGACATGTCCCAGGTATTATCATTAACACTTCCCCGTCTCCAGGTGGACTTGGGGTCTTAGAGCCGAGTAAAAGCTAGAGTAGGAACTCTACCTTTACCCAAATCTATCCAATGTCCACCAATCACAAACCCTAGCAGACAGGTCAAAGAAAAGAAATTACAAAGCCAAAATAAAGACACTTTTAAAGAGTTCAAAAAAAAGACAAGAAGAAAGAGTTCAAGCCAGTTCTTCAGTTCAGGTTGCAGACTGGCCCTGCGCAGACTCACCGTCCATGGAGTGGACGGTTTCGAACGCTACGATCTTGGGGACCTGGGGGTCGGACCTCTGCAGCAGCTCCCTGAGGTGGCCGACGTCATTGTGGCGGAAGACGTACTTTGGCACCCGGCTGTTCCGAATCCCTTGGATCATGGAGGCGTGGTTCCCAGAATCAGAGTAAATCTCACAGCCTGACACAGACAAAAAAATGTTTATTTATTGCCATCTGCACCGAAGACAAGTTACTTCCTAAACAGTCAGGGACAACCAACTGCACAGAAAACGCTGCTTCCGCCCCGTAGGAGAAAGCCACTGCGAGCCTGTTTCTTCCTGCAAAATTCCTGACTAGGGCTCTCCTTTGAGAAGACCCACAGGTGCAGGTCGCCCTGCAGCAGGCAATTAACCTGCTTTTAAATCTGGCTGCCTCGCTCCAAACAATTAGAATCTCCCACGGGATTTTCGTAGAACACAAAGCGCATCTGGAGCAATGAGCTTTGGACAAGCCCTTGCAATCTGACCCTTCGCTGGGGTCACGTTCGGCTGGAACTTAGAATGCGAGCCAGCACTCACGCCCAAATCAAGAACAAATGCCCCAGGCGTGCCACTCCTCGTAACTGGTGCTGTTAAGCCTCTTTGTTGTCAACATTCCTCTCACACTAACCCGCTGCCCGCAGGGGCCATGTTCCAAGACCCCCGGGGGAGCCGGAACCACCGGCAGGACTGAGCCGCACAGTACTGCTTCTCCTGGACGTACACACCTCCGCTCGAGTTTAATTCACACACTGTGCAATCTCAGGGGCAGAATTCTTTCTTACAGACCTTAGCCACCTCACCATACAACTTTTTTTCTTAAGAACTTTCCCCTCGTCACTTAAGGGAGCCGTTATTAGTAGGTAAGGGAGACTTCAACACAACACCACCTATCGTGACAGCGAATCTGATGACTGAGACGCCGCGGCTCAGTGACTAGCTGCGGGGAGCGGTGCAGCGGGAGACCTGGCCAGAGGGATGAGTCAGGGCCCAGGTGGGACGGAGCAGGACTCCGGAGATTGCATCACACAACTCAGTTACACCCAGTGGAAAACCTGTGATTCACTTGTTTCTGGAACTTTCCATGTAATAGTTTTGGACTGCAGCTGACCACGGGAAACGGAAACCACAGAAAGCAGGGACCAGGGCTCCCTTACCGGGCATCATCTTAGCCAGGGTGAAGAGGGTCGAGTCGTTGGCCACGAAGCAGGAAGAAAACAAGAGGGCCGCGTCTTTCCCGTGGAGGTCGGCCAGTTCCTGCTCCAGGTCCACGTGGAACTTGCTGGTTCCAGAGATGTTCCTCGTGCCCCCGGCGCCGGCACCATGCTGCTTCAAGGTGTCCCTTCAAAAGCAGGCGGACAGCACATAAGCCCGCCCCTGCCTGTGAACACGAGGCGACCGGTCCCCTCCGGGCCTACGAGACAAACTCCTGTTCTGGGAACCCTCCCTGTGAACCTGGGCCCAGAACTCTCTACCAGCGTCGTCTCTAGATGCGGAGGGAGAAGGTCCCAGAGGTGAGGCTGCCTCCTGGGGTCACAGCGTTCGTCTAACTGTCCCCTGAGCACTCAGCACCGGCTGGTTTCTTGGCTGTGCCTCGGCATCAGGATGCAGAGGGGCCCTGGACGTGGCTCCCTCAGCCTCTGCAGACCAGCCGTGCGACGTCAGGACGGGCCGTCACTAACCTCAGAGGGGCTCCCGGCAGCGAGCAGCTCTCCCTGGGCCACTGGCCACAGCAACCCTCCCGAAGGACCCGAGTGAGATCGACGCCTTTTTTTTGTTTGTTTGTTTTGTTTGCTTTTAATATATTTTATTGATTTTTTACAGAGAGGAAGGGAGAGGGATAGAGAGTTAGAAACATCGATGAGAGAGAAACATCGATCAGCTGCCTCCTGCACACCCTACTGGGGATGTGCCCGCAACCAAGGTACATGCACTTGACCGGAACCGAACCCGGGACCCTTGAGTCCGCAGGCTGATGCTCTATCCACTGAGCGAAACCGGTCAGGGCCAACGCCTTTTAAATGTCTTTCTGAAGTGGCAGGAAGTGGACACAGGTGTACGCCAAACCCATAAACTTGAACTTCACACACCAAGGGGCCCAACAACTGCCTGCACGTCAGGTGTAAGAGTCCCCCGTAGCCGTTTAAAGGCTAAGGACAGCCCTAACCGGTTTGGCTCAGTGGATAGAGCATCGGCCTGCGGACTCAAGGGTCCCGGGTTCGATTCCGGTCAAGGGCATGTACCTTGGTTGCGGGCACATCCCCAGTGGGGAGTGTGCAGGAGGCAGCTGATCGATGTTTCTCTCTCGTGGATGTTTCTAACTCTCTTTCCCTCTCCCTTCCTCTCTGTAAAAAATCAATAAAATATATTTTAAAAAATAAATAAATAAAGGCTAAGGACAGTCCTTCGCTGTGGACTTCACTTTCAGCTGCAGCCCCGCCCCCACAGGAGAGCCAGTCCCCATAAATCATCAGCGTCCTACCGAACGCCGCCCGCGGGACCGGACGCCCAGGGCTACTCACATGACCGCCCCGCACACCCGGGGGTGGCGGCTCATGCCCAGGTAGTCGTTGCTGCACCAGACCGACACCTGCTTCTTGCTGACGGAGTCCGAGTAGTCGTCCGCCATGGGGAAGAGCTGTGCCCTCCGGTTCACGGTTTTGAAAACACGATAGGTGTGGTCGTTTTTTTTCTCATCGATTTTCTTCTCAAAGAAACGATCGTACTGGAAAGTGGAAACAGCTAAAGACCCAACGAGAGACAGCAGAGCCTGGTGGTTAGGAAGCACATCTGGGCTTGGCTGGAAGACCCGGGTTCCCATCCGGCTCAGCCACTAAGGGGGGTGCTGGGCAAATGAGTGATGTGTTCATATGGGCCAGTGATGCACATTCTTGTCGGGAGACTGTGCCTGGCCAGTGCTTGCCACTGCGCCAGTGTGGATGCAGGTGCTGAGAGAAGGCAGGTGCCAGCAGGGCTTGTACTCACTATGGCATCAAGCAGGGACACGGCTGTAGTCCCCACCTCACGTGCGATTTGGGGTTGAGTGTGATACGTGCTTAAGTTCTAAACTCTCCTGCATCAGGCAAGAGCGTGAGACTTACACTTCGGCAAGTTATCCTGGAGCAGGTGGGACACCCTTTCCGGCCTTTGCTTTCGCATTATGTCCTGGAAGTTCTTCAGCAAACCACTCGGCTCCCCTCCATGCGTCTTCATGCTGATCACACTGGGGTTCACTGAGGCCTGGGCAACCTCTGTAACGAAAGCAACAGAGGCAAAGGGGACCCCCACTGAATTCCGAGTCACAATTCCTTCCGGACACGTTGTCTCCCACGGCTGGCAAAGCCCATCGTGACCGCAGTTAGCTGTAACGGGGGTGTGAAGCTTCGCTCCCCCTTGGCTACTGATTGGCTAGAGTCAGAGCCACTAGCCAGCCTCAGCGAATGTTTGAGGCCAAGGCTCTCTAGCTGGCTGACAGGTCTTCCCCAGCCACCACACCCCCAACCCTACTCTCAGTTTTCACTGCAGAAAACAATTCCAGCCAAAGGCAGCATTTCTGCTGGGGACGTTTTTCGGGGACCGTGGGTGCTCCATGGAGAAGCCACACTGGGATGAAGGTTGCCACTCACTAACCATCAGCGAGACACACAGCGTGGGAGTCCCGAGACCATCACGTCCTGCAGTGACACTGTTTTTACCTTTCATCCCCTCAGACGAGGGGGAGACACAAAGGGGAGTGGGAACAGCCATGCCTGCCGGGTGTGCTCAGAAACCAGGCAGTTCCTGTAAGAGCTGGACAACCCACCCCAACAGAAAACCCCACGTTGCGCAATGCACCCCTCTTTCCATAGCTTCCTCCTGGGCTCTGCAGGGGAAGGTGTTTACACAAGTTCTCCCAACAGCAGCTTGTAAATGAACCCGAGGGTCCGAGAGAGCCATGCGGCATCTCCCGCTTCCCGGGCTCGGGGCGCGCGGGGTTACCTGTCCTCACGGCGTGCATCTCCTGCACGTCCTCCTGCAGCTCCAGGCTGGCCTTGCGGAACACGCTGCTGCCCTGCTGGCTCATCTGGGCTGCCAGGAAGGGGCATTTGCTTGCAGCGCCCTGGCTTGGAGCGGGGGCCGGGTGTCCGGGGGGAAGCTGCGTGCCATCTCCAGCCGGCAGAGCCTCGGCCTTGGCAGTTTTGTCCTCTGTGGGGGGAACGGAAAAACTGAAGCCCCAGACTTGGTTGCACACCTCACAGAAAACCTCCTGTTTCTTTCTCTTACGGCCCCAAACTTGGTACTTACTCTACCCACCACCATCCACACACAAATCTAGAGTCAGCAGGATCTGCTGCTGTAGCAGCCGGCTCCTCTGCCTCACAGGAAACAATTCCTCACACACGGTGTGTCCTGGTCTCAGACTGCCAGGGCTCTCGAGTTGGACTGTTTCTAGTAAATCCACCCCAAATAATTCAGCATGTTTCTTGAGGTCACACTCTCAAAGGTCACTGGAAGTATTCATACAATTTCTGCTCTGCTAATATTTTCTTCAAAAAAGTATTTTTATTTATTGATTTCAGAGAGGAAAGGAGAGGGAGAGAGAGATACAAACATCAATGATAAGAGAGAATCGTTGATTGGCTGCCTCCTGCGTGCCCCCTACTGGGGATCGAGCCCGCAACCAGGACACATGCCCTGACCAGGAACTGAACCCTGACTTCCTGCCTGGTTCATAGATTGAGGCTCAACCACTGAGCCACGCTGGCCGGGCTTTGCTAATATTTTCTAAACAGATTCTTGACAAACAAGCCTGCTGTTTCTTGACAGATGCACTGTTGGTTTCCTTCTTAACAAAGGAAATCAGGTCATTACAGAGTAAGGTCATTAGGTTACTGCCTGCTAGAGCTCGTCATTGCTGTCACAGGCACGCACCTCATCTACTTTCTCATCACAGTTCACCCATGTCACACAGTGAGCTCCTAGTTACAATGTCTTCCCGCTTCCCTTGAGCAAATTCATTCACCTTTCTTCTAGAAAAGTCTTTCTTCATCATTCTGGAATATCCCTGTGAGTCACAGGCCAGCCTCTTACAACCTGAGTAATGTGTCACAATACACTTTTTATTAAAATCTTCTGTAAAGTTAAGTTTACAAAACTGCTTTGAAATTCGCTTCATTCATTACACAGAGTCAATGTAGGAAGTCTAGGAAAATGAAACGAGTTCTATCATTCAAAACATAACCTTTGTAGCCTGGCTGGCGTGGCTCAGCTGGTTAGAGCGTCACTAAAAGGTGCACTAAAAGGTGTAGGCGGCTCGATTCCCAGTCAGGGCACACACCCAGGTTGCAGGTTTGATTCTTGGTCGGGGCATGTGTGGGAGGCAACCAATCGATGTCTCTCTCCCCCCCTCTCTCTCTTTCCCTCCCTCCCTTCATCTCTCTGAAGCCAATTTAAGAAATTGATTATTAAAAAAAAAAGCAAGACTTAGCCATTGTAAACATTTGGGTGTAATCTTTTTTTCTCCTATGCACAGGTTTAAAAAATGTTTTTCTCCTTCAGTAGATGCTCGTTTATTCTGCTCTTTTCACTACAAAGATCTGCCTAAGCTAGTAGTTTGTGAGCGTCATTTGTGATGGTTCAGGGGAGCCTATCAAGTGGACAAGCCACATGCCACTCGACCGTTCCCCCACTGCTAGGGACACAATGGCACGAGAGGGTTCTGACCGCTCAGAGAGACAAGGTCAAGAGGAAAAGCAGCCCTGCAAAGGACGGAGTCCTTTCTGCTTAAAGAAACAGACATGCCTCTCCCACACGTCCACCCCGAGAACTCCCGACAGAGCCTGGGAGGAAACTAGTCTCCCAGGTTAAGGGGCATCTGAAACGCTCACCCGCTCCTGGCACGGCCGGACCACACCTGAAGCACCTTTCATCTCTTTACGAAAAACAGAAATGTTTAAGTTGTGTACAAGATAAAGATACATGTGTTAAACAATCCTGCTTTAACAAATTCTGCATGATTCCCCTGGCATGTGGTTCCTAGAGCAAACCATAGGCAGAAAGGAGACCAGCACTGGCCAGGGACTGGGGGGGG
>NW_005370710.1:2186730-2188092 GCF_000412655.1 Myotis brandtii
AGTGTTTAATGGGGACAGAGTTTCAGTTTTGCAAGATGGAAAGGGCTCTGGAGATGGTGGTGATTGCACAACAACAGGAATGTACTCAATGCCACGGAACTGGACATTTAAGGATGATTGATGATAAAAAAAATTTTAAAACCTAAAAATAATCATTATTTTAAAAATAACCTAAAAAAGTATTGAGATGGTACATTTTGTAACGTACATTTTACCACAATAAAAAAATAATATATAAAAGCAAATTAGGAAAAAAAATAACTTTAAAAGCCAAAAAAAGCTTCCCCTCAATTTTGCTTTGAACCTAAAACAGCTCTAAAAGTAGTCGAAAGAAACAAAGAAAGAAGAGAGAGAGAGAAAGAAAGAAGCCAAAGGGCCAATTTAATGACGGGACGGCTGGGACACACCATGCCCACTTTCCACCTCCACGAACAAGGCACTGCTGCCACTGAAACGCCCGAGTCCTGCGACCAGAACCCACAGTGACCGCTGGCCGCCGCTCCCCCTTTAGAGACGGAAAACCCCAAGCGCCCACCCCAAGCGCCCACCGGGGAGGCGGCGAGGGCGACACTGACGGGAGCTCATCCCTGCGAAGAACTGAGCCCCTCGGCTGGCGTGACCCCCACCCCCACTGTGGGCTGAACCCCACTGGTGGCTAAGGACACTCACTCTCGGGGGCCGGAGGGGTTTCTTTGACCTGCTGGCAGTGCGCTGCAGACGCCGACAGGGCCCGGGGGGCTGGCTGGGCCCCCACTTCCATCATCATCTTGGGGCAGTTTTGGGCGTAAAACAGCAGAGACTTGCCCGCCTTCTGCAGAAAGGCCTGCGGCACCCGGGACAGGAAGGGGCAGCGGCGGACCACGGTCTCCATGTCGCGTCCGGGAGGTGCACTGATCCTGCAGGGAGTTGAGTGACACCGACACTTGTTAATAATCAGCGGACACATACCCCGGCAAGGTCACCGGGTTCCGGTGTCGCCTGTAATTCGCGCCAGGGGACTGGGGGGTGCTAAGAAGTCCCACTCGACAATGTCCACGAACAGCACGGATTCGGAACTCACGGCGCAGGGGCGGCCACCTCCACCCAGGTCCCCAAAAGCAGCCCAGGTCCCAGCTCCACCGAGAGGAGCGAACACTGACTCATGCCCAAGGGGTGGGACACGGAGTGGGACCCGGGGCCGAGTGGGGAACAGGTTTGGGAGGTCGGCGCTCCCGGAGGATGCAGAGCACACACCCAGGTGCCAGAGCGAGGCCGGGGAGAAGCCATTGTCACCCACCCGGCAGAAAGGGCTCCTCCCGGTCCCCCAACCCGAGGCGGCACCCATCCCCGGGCCCCGAAGCAGGATGTCCGGGGAACTGGGCG
>NW_005370710.1:2188646-2194324 GCF_000412655.1 Myotis brandtii
GGCGCCGGCTTCCAAGATTGGGGGCGGGGCGAGGGCTCTGCGGTGGGAGGATGACTTCATCCGGCTCACACACCGCCACCCAACCAGCGATTCTCAACCTGTGGGTCGCGACCCCTTTGGGGGTCGAACGACCCTTTCACAGGGGTCCCCTAAGACCATCGGAAAACACATATATAATTACATATTGTTTTTGTGATTCATCACTATGCTTTCATTATGTTCAATTTGTAACAATGAAAATACATCCTGCATAGCAGATATTTACATGACTATTCCTAACAGTAGCAAAATTACAGTTATGAAGTAGCAACGAAAATAACTTTATGGTTGGGGGTCACCACAACGTGAGGAACTGTATGAAAGGGTCGCGGCATTAGGAAGGTTGAGAACCACTGCGGCCTACCCCGTGCTGCTTCCCCACTGACCAATCGGTGCTGCAGAATCCCCCAGTGGGGGCCGTGCAAGGGCAGAGTGGGGGGGAGGGGGGGACAAGGGTCACTGGGGTTGTAAAATGGACAACTTGGACAGAGGAGGGAGGGGAAACGCGGGGTTCAGGGCCAGAGTCTGGAGCAGCATCCACCCCACCCAGCTCGCTTTCAAGATTGACGGAGGGCTTCCTGGAGGAGGCGGGGCTGGATTGCTCCAGGATGGAGTGGTCCTTGGGGTGATGTGCAGGGGACCGGATGGGGGGCCTCGCAGAGGGAGGAGCAGAAGCAGAAGGAGACCCAGCTGTGGCACTTTCTAGTCCGAGATGAAGGGACTTAACCTGATACCCAGAAGGAACAGGGCTGGATGGAACCCGCACACTCCTCAGCCCTGAGACCTGGGGTTGGGGCGCGGGGTCGGGGTGGAAGCACAGGGCCTGACACATAATTAGGGTTTGACACATATTAGTTATTTTTGTTTTTCACTGTGGGCTGTCCAGAGTCCCTTGCTGGCTACCCTGGGCGCCGGCTGGGTGGCTCGGACTCCAGCCCAAAGTTGGCTGTGCCTCCTTGGAGTGTCCCGCAGGCCACACCTGAAGGGTAGAGCTTGGCAAGCCTTTCTCAGGAATGCCAGTCTAGCCACCTTGCTCCACACCCTTCCCAGCTTCACTGAGGCTGCGTTGGTCTGGGCCTGTGCCAGGCTCAGAGGGGCCCTACTCCACGCTCGGGAAAAGGACTCTCCAGCTCACTCAGTGCTCAGTGGGGCATTAATAAGAGGGATAGAGCCCAGCGTGACAGTGGCCAAGCTGTGACCAGGCACTCATTCCCTCTCCCTGAGTCGCAGCGATGACACTGGGACCAGTGCAGGGACCCAGGATGAAGGCTTTGGCCTGGGAGTTCAAGGCCCCGCTCTGACCCATCCTGCTGTGGGGCCCTGGGCAGTGCCCATCCGCTGGAGGGAGTCAAGGGAAAAGGTCAGCATTTGGACTCAGGCCCAGCCGGTGTGGCTCAGTGGTTGAGCGTCGACCTGTGGACAGGGAGTCAGGGTTCAATTCCCAGTCAGGGCACATACAGGAGTTGTAAACTCGATTCCCAGTGTGGGCGTGCAGGAGGCAGCCCATCAGTGATTCTCTCTCATCATTGATGTTTCTCTTTCTCCCTCTCCCTTGCTCTCTGAGGTCAATAAAAATATATTTTTAAAAAAAACACACATTTGGACTCAGATCCAAGTACAGCTAGAAGTGAATGCAGGATAAAGATGGTGTTGAATGCTTTGCCCACCTCTGGGCCTCACTTTCCTCATCTGGGCTGTGGGATCATACAGAGCAGAGAGAGCTGGACGGGGTGGGGGCCTGGACATGGGTCCCAACCCGGCTCTGGCTCTGGCTCGGCCTCGGGCCGCCACCACCCGTCTCAGGCTCGGTTTCCTCATTGTCAAGCTCTCCCAGCCCTGGCACTTGTGGTTGGCAGGAGGGTTAGGTGAAGTCATGGATTTCACAGGCTTACTGTTTACACCAACAAGTCTCCAGCCCTCTGGGAGTTTCCTGTTTGATAGAGAGAAAGGTTGGGAAACAAAGAGCTAGGATGTTGGAAACAAGTCCAGATGGAGGAGGAGGCTATTTCTCCAACACTCTGAAGGAGGGGGATCCCGGCTGCCAGGAAGTTTCCAGAGGGGTGTGCTGCCCGGAAGGGGGGCTGCATGGGGTTGGGGAGCGGGTGGGTGAGGCCCGGAGTGGGAAAGGCCCAGGCGTCCCGTCCCCATCCCGGGGGTGGTGTGACTCAGCCCCACAGCTGGCTGCAGGGGCCTTGGGGCCCGGAGGTCAGACTAGGAGGTCCTGAAAGAGCCACAGAGCTTCCCGGGCCAGGGCTCACGACCCGCCCCCCTCCCCAAGGCACGGGTGGACATGCACACTCACGGGCCACACCCCTTCGGTTCTGACCCAGGAATCTCCGTTTTTCTTTTTTG
Organism: Myotis brandtii; assembly: GCF_000412655.1. Taxonomy (NCBI): domain Eukaryota; kingdom Metazoa; phylum Chordata; class Mammalia; order Chiroptera; family Vespertilionidae; genus Myotis; species Myotis brandtii. Next base: position 2,191,038 of record NW_005370710.1, read on the forward strand.
GTGGCTTTTTAAAAATAAATTTTTTATTTTCAGAGAGGAAGGGAGAGGGAGAGAGAGAGAGAAGCATCAAGGATGCACGCCGGCCACTGGGGATGGAGCCCACAACCCAGGCATGTGCCCTGACCGTGAATTGAACCGTGACCTCCTGATTCATAGGTCGATGCTCAACCCTTGAGCCCCGCTGGCCTGGCGGACTCTGCGTTTTAAGCAGGCCTCTCTCCTGCTAATGGGGGGCGGGTATCTTGGGGTCACATTTTAGGAAAGTGGTTTCCACTTGGAGAGCAGGAGAAGCAGCCATGAGTTAGTCCTGGCCGCCTTCTGCCTCTGGGATCACGGGCAAAGCACCCCGCGCCCTAAGCTTCGGTTTTTGCAAACGCCCTGAGTCGGGGTGGGCCCCATTCTGGCAGAGTCCTGATCCCTCTACGGCAGCGGTTCTCAACCTGTGGGTCGCGACCCCTTTGGGGGTCGAACGACCCTTTCACAGGGGTCGCCTAAGACCATCGGAAAACACATATATAATTACATATTGTTTTTGTGATTCATCACTATGCTTTAATTATGTTCAATTTGTAACAATGAAAATACATCCTGCATATCAGATATTTACATGACGATTCCTAACAGTAGCAACATTACAGTTATGAAGTAGCAACGAAAATAATTTTATGGTTGGGGGTCACCACAACATGAGGAACTGTATTATAGGGTCGCGGCATTAGGACGGTTGGGAACCACTGGTCTACGGGCTCCATTCAGGCTTCTCTCACCCTCTCCCTCCTCCCTTTTCCCTTCCTTCCCTCCAGCCCTCCCTCCCTTTCCTCCCTTCACTGGCCGCCTCCTCCTCAGAGCTGCAGTGCAAACTCATCTTATCACCCCTGCGCTGGGCAGGGGAGGCCACGCTGCTGGAGCCCAGGCGAGGCCAGGCCCCATCTGGGGATGACACGGCCTGGCCTTGCCCTCTCCCCGCTCCAGTCTGCGTCATCTGCACCGTCCGTCCGGGGCTGTTGCGCACAGCACCCACCCAGCAGTCAAGGAGGACAGCAGATGTCAACCCCAGCCCGGATTCCATTCCTCCCCCTCTGGGACCAGGGGTTATTTTTAGCAGGCCCCGCTGTGAGGGTCAAGCAGCCGGGGGACTTTGGGCAAGCTCACTGCTTTCCTCTGGGCCTCAGTTTCCTCTTGTCAGCCACCTAAGAAGCCCTGCAGCCTTCCCCTCAGGGAGGCCTGGGTGGACATGGGACCGTCTTGAAGACGACAAACCTCCCTCCCATGCTGCTGATGCTCCGTATGGCTTTGGCCTCGGGCTAGCCCAGAGCCCCACCTGCTACCCACAATGTGATCATCAACCAAGGCAAAGCCTTCATTTCTTTTTCTTTTTTTTAATATATTTTTATTGATTACAGAGAGGAAGGGAGAGAGAGGTAGAAACATCAATGATGAGAGAGAATCATGGATCGGCTGCCTCCTGCACGCCTCCTACTGGGGATCGAGCCCAAAACCTGGGCATGTGCCCTGACCAGGAATTGAACCGTGACCTTCCTAGTTCATTGGTTGACACTCACCACTGAACCACACCGGCCAGGCCTGAATGCGGTTCTTATCTAGCTCTCACTGCCCCGTGAGTAGCTCCGGAGGTTCTGCAAGTGGAGGCAGGCTTGTCTCGGTGTGTGATTAACACCTACCACCAGCAAAGGAGATTTTCCTTGAGGATGTGGTGGGCGGCGTGCATTCAGCTGAAGGCCTCGAGCCAAACCGCCTCCAGGAAAGGACTCCCCTGACCAAGGCTCCAGCCTCCCGGCCCTTCCAGCCTCCACAATCATGTGAGCCCGTTCCTAAAATAACCCTTAAAATCGGTTCTGGCCCGACCGGCATAGCTCAGGGGTTGAGCATCGACCTATGAACCAGGAGGTCACGGTTTGATTCCCAGGCAGGGCACATGCCCGGGTTGTGGGCTCCATCCCCAGTGGGGACTTGCAGGATGCAGCCGATCAATGATTCTCTCTCATCATTGATGTTTCTATCTCTCTCTCCCTTCCTCTCTGAAATCAATAAAAAAATATATATTTTTTTAAAATCAGTTCTCTTTCTCTGCAGAACCCTGGCTGATGCACTTTCTATGCTGGAGGTGGGAGGTGGGTGTGGGGACCCTGAGACCTGGCTCTGGGTTGCGGGGGACCAGCACCTGGAAGCGCAGGCAGGTGGTGCTAGCAGTGGCTGCAGATATGGATGGAGGATGGATGCGGGATGCGGATGGATTTGGGAACTGGGGCTTGGAAGTGACCCGCCCACGCTGAGGCAGAGCTGGAGTCGGCATTAGAGCAGCCCGCCTGCCCTCCTCTTTCAGTGTCTCCTTGCCCGGCCACCCACCCCCTTGCTCTTGCCCAGACCCTCGGGTCCAAGTAGCCAAGGGGCCCCTGGCGCTCCCTCTCTCCAGGGTTCCCTCTGGGCCTAAAGCCCTGGAGCCGGGGTGGGGGAGGTGAGGCCAGAACTGCGCTGGGGCCCCGCTGGGACTGAGTTAACAGTTTCTTGCGCAAGACTCGCGGGCTTGTGACACACCAACGTTCCCAGCCCCAGCGCTGCTGCGGTCAGGAGAGCCCTTGTGAGTGAAATCAGCTGGGCCGATGGCTAAATAGCCACCCACACCTTGGGGAGCTTTCCCCACCCACCCTCACCCCACCCTGCACACCCGCAGGCCGATCCCTGCAGCACTGGGCCCTCGGGCCAGAGGCCAGGGCAGCGGGTGACCCAGGGGCCCCTGGGCTGAGGGGCAGCCGCAGGGGCCAGGCCTTCTTCCCAGTTTTCAAGGCAAGCCTCGCATCTCGGTTCTTATGTGAGCACTTTGCATTCTGACTGTGTGTTTTTTTAATAAGGAAAGCGTATTTGAATAGATAATATTTGTACATGGTAAAAACGAAAATCGTATGTATGGCAGGGCAAACAAAGAAGTTCCCCGGCCTGTGAGGCTCAGCTGGTTGGGCGTCCTCCCGTGCACCGAAAGGTGGCTGGTTCGATTCCCCATTAGGGCACATGCCCAGGTTGTGGGCTCCATCCCCGGTGGGGGGTGTGCAGGAGGCAGCCGATCGATGTTATGCTCTCACCTCCATGTTCCTCTCCTCTCTCCCTCTCCCTTCCTGTCTCTCTAAAAATCAATAAAGTATTCTTTAAAAGTAAAGAGAGAAGTTCCACCATAACCGGTTTGGCTCAGTGGATAGAGCGTCGGCCTGCAGACTGAAGGGTCCCAGGTTCGATTCCGGTCAAGGGCATGTACCTTGGTTGCGGGCACATCC
>NW_005370710.1:2194354-2195564 GCF_000412655.1 Myotis brandtii
ATCGATGTTTCTAACTCTCTTTCCCTCTCCCTTCCTCTCTGTAAAAATTCAATAAAATATATTTTTTTAAAAAAAAGAAAGAAAGAAGTTCCCCTCATCTGGGTCTTTCCCAAGACAACCCTGCTGGCAGTTCTCCAGGCCCTTCCAGAAAGATCTCACTCATTCACTCAGGGAGGGGAGCTGAAGCCCCCACGGGAGCCGCAGAGGCTGGTGTAGCTGGTAGGGGACCGTGAAGGGCAGCACAGGCCGCTGGGCCAGCGGAGGAGCCCTGAGAGCCAGCCGAGAGAGGGACCCTGTTCTGCGGGTTTGGGATTGGGGGACAGCTCTGAAGCCTTGGGGCTCACCCCCAGCCGAGGCAGACCCCGGGCCATGGGGGCCTGGGGTGGGGGCGGGGAGCACAGCCAGGGCATTTACCCAACCTTCTGGCTCCCTGCGGCGGCCTGGTTGTGACACCAGCTCAGAGCTTCCCTCCAGCTAACGGCCGCCAGTCCCCGCCCCCCAGCCCCAGCACCCGGGTTCCTCTTTTCTGAGCCACCCACGTCGGGGTCCGTTGGGACTTTGCCTTCATTGCTCTGACCTGGGGGGCTGGCGGGGGTCAGCCGCGCTGCTGGCTCACGGGAGGTGCTCTGAGCGTTTGAGGAAGGAAGGGGCGAGTGGACAGACGCGCAGGTGCGTGCACCCATGAACGAACGCGCGCTGGGGTGACTGCACGCAGGCTCCCTGCACCGTGAATGCATATGTGGGGCGGGGGGCCCGGGGTCTCAGGCCCAGTGATGAGCCCAACTGTGGGCAGGTTATCAGCAAAGAGGCAGGTGTGGAAAGCGGGAAGCAGTTGGCTGGTCAGCACACAGCCCACAGATGGGCAGGAATCCGAGCGAGGTCACTTACAGGCGCCGGCTGCTTGGGCACCCGTGGGAGCCTGCCCCAGGGAGGTCGGGGAGCGCCCACATCCGGGCACCCCGCCACCGCTCCTCCTCCGTGTCCAGGCTCTCATGGGCCCGCCTTGGGGTCTGCACAGCCTCCTCCACGCCTCCGTCTGTGCTCACCCGGGGCTGCCGTCTCTGATCCCGGGCCTGGTCTGTGGACGGGGAGTGTGGGAGTGTGTCAGCACCCCACGGAGGCCCCTGCAGCTGCGCTGGGGTGGGGGCTTCGGGACAGACCACAGGGCATGTGGCACGTCCCCCCCAAATCCCCCCAGATCCCTCCCCCC
>NW_005370710.1:2195726-2196271 GCF_000412655.1 Myotis brandtii
GTGGCCAGCCATGGGAAGATGACAGGGATGTTCTCTGTCTGGGTAACACATGTGGAACATTGTCCCCCGCCTGCCGTGCCTCACAGAGAGAAAGCTGCTGACAGCTCCGATGTGACTCCCAGGTTTAGGAGTTCCTTGGGCCAAGTTTCTGCTCACAGTCCTGCCGGGAGCCGGTCCATCCTTGCTGCTTGACACAGTCGCTGCAGGGAAGAAACATCTGCACAGCATATGTTTCAAGGGACCTGGCGTATATAGCATACTGTTCTTAATATGTTTGCTCCCCTTAGCGCTATGTGTTTTAACCAAGGTCACCTCTCCGAGAAAGGTTGTTTCCCCAGGTAGGGATTTTTCCCTGAAGTTAGGGAGGGGATAAAACCCCTTAACTAAGTGCCAGGCGGGTAGTTAATCACTTTAACTACAAACAATCACACTTAAGCTACATAATCTTTACTCCCTGGAATGGAGATAAGAAACGCCCTAACCTTTGGAATAGAGATTGATAGGATTGGAATCAACTGGTATAAATACAGATGTAACAAGACAAC
>NW_005370710.1:2196341-2206553 GCF_000412655.1 Myotis brandtii
GACAGAACCTGGCTACAGAACTTGGCTGGAGAACCTAGACAGAACATGGCGGGAGAACCTGGATAGAACCTGGCTGGAGAACCTGGCCGGAGAACCTAGCGAGAGAACATGGCTACAGAATCTGGCGGGAGAACCTTGCTATGCTGATCAACTGAACGCTGCCTCCATGTCATTCCTTCTTCGCCAACTCCGTTCACACCTTTGGGGACCCCTGGACCCGCTGGGGTTGGACCCCAACACAGTCCTGGGTGAACACACTGGATGTTCCTCATTCACCCCTGGCCCCAGGCCCACAGGTGCCGGAGTCATTAACACCTCCTTGTGCACAGCCCATGCCCAGCAACACAGCAGCACTCACACTCACAGCCACCTGTAGCTGCGAAGTCACAGGGTTGCAGGTGGACCACAAGGACGGTCATACACGGCGTCACACTCATGTGCAGGGTCACCCCTCATCCTTACTGCCAACCCCCCAACCAAGTGCTCACTAGCTTCCTGGGATGGGGCCTCCCTGCCGAGGTCTGGGCTGTCCTGAGCCCTGACGGTCCCGCCCTCCCCCTCCTGGTCTGCAGCCATCCTGCTCCAGGTGCCCGCTGAACTACCCGCTGACCAGTGTGAACCCAGAGAGCTCCCTGGGCATTACAGTCGAGCTGTGTGACTATACAGTCCCTTCTTCTCTCAGGGCCTCAGTTTCCCCGCCTGTCTAATGGGGGCGCAGACCTGTGTCTCCAAGTGTTTTTCTGGCCCTTAGGATGGGCACAGCTACACTCCTGCGGCCTCTCCGGCACTTCCTGGGCCCCGGGCTCCTGGGAGCAGGGCCATCTGGCCCCTGAGTCTCTCCTCCACCTTCTGGCTGGATGCCCCTTGCTGCTGACTGGGCCCCCAGCAAGGTTTCCTGGGAGCAAAGCCCAGCCCAGCGATGCTTGAGGCCTCCAGGGGCCCTGAGCCGGCCCGATGCCTGGCTGTCGGCTGGGCCAGAGGAGGGGCTGTCCAGCTTGGAGACCAGGCCGGCAGGACTGGCCACCAGGGACCCACCCATGCCTCCAAACAACACATTGGCCAAAAGAGCCTTCTGGAGAAACGGCCAGTAACTGGCCGGAGTTCAGCTCAGGGGACCCCTCCCTCTCCCCTTCTTGTTCCTGATCCCCCCCAGACTCCTGGGGTCCCAGGGCAGTTCAGGAGCGAGTCTGTCCCCCAGACCTCGGGAAAGGCCAATGGGTTTACATATCACCCCAGTCCAGTCAGTGCACTGGAGCTCCGTGCACTCCCCAAAGGGCAGTGGAATGGTGGCTTCCTGCCAGGCGGAGTTTGGGGTGGGGGAGGGGCGGGATGGGGGAGAGGAAACCAGCCAAAGTGTGACCGAGTGGCCTTTGTCGTGCAGGGTGTTAACAGGTGATCTCTGAAAATAAATGCTCTGGGTCGGGCAAGGGGAGCGGATTATATAATCAGCTGGCGGGCGACGGCGACCCTGTGTCTGGTTGGCAAGTCTGGCCGAGCCTTTCACAGGCCCTGCGATTCCAGGGCCTTAGGGTGCAGGGGGAGGGGAGGGCCAAGGACATGAGCTCATTTCCCACCCCCCACCCAGCTCTCTCCTCCCTGCCCCAGGTGGTGCCAGTGATCCCCTCCCGGAGAGCTCTGAGCCCCACCCCAGGGTTCCAGACTCAGCAGGGCCCCAAGAACCTGCATTTCTCCAAGTTCTCAGGGCTGCTGCCGGGCCCACACACAGCAAACTCTTCATCTTATCGCCAGCAGCAAGAGGGAGCTTTTATTTTGTTAACGTAGAAAAACATTGAAACTTATAAAGAATTTTTGTGAGTTTATTTGAGCCAAACTGTCCACATATGCTGGGAAGCAGAACCTCAACGAATTGAGATAATGCTCCGGAGAATAGCGGGTTACATCTGTATTTATACATTGCAATCAAAGGAAAGGGACGTAGGTGGGTTACATGAAATCCATTGGTGATAAGACTAGAGAGGTGGGAGAAAGCAAAGGGGGGAAACCCCTGGGATTGGATAAAAGTAAAATGATAGACACATACTTAAGTGGATGCAGGAACAATAAATATGATAATAATGAAGGAATTTGTGGTATCTGTCCTGGCGCCCAGCACATTAGATAGTGCCCCAAGGGGTACAGAAAAAGGGAAGTTACAAGTTACCCAGACTTGTATGTTATTCAAGGGTATGTTATTATAGATGCAAAAAGACAGATAGGCTCAGTTAAGGTAAAGGTTGACCTTGTCAGTGAAGATAATGGCCTAGGACACAAGTACCCACCATAACTGCTTTTAGTTAAAGTTTAATTTCAGACCATCCTTTGTGGTTACTTTAGGTCTCTGAGTTTGAAAGACCACCATGCAGGCCTTCCCTGAGCTAGTCAGGTTAGCCTGTGGTCCCTTTCGTTCACAGTCCACATGTCTTTTGCACATTCTCACACTAATTTCTTCTTTACTAGTGCAGCAATCTGTTTTAATGAGATATATATTCAGTAATATTCTCTTCTATTTTTTATGTAGTAGAAAGAGCTCTAGGCCTGGACTCATCAAATCTGGATTCTAGTCCTGGCTCAGCCACAACCAATCTTGGGAATTTGAGTCTCCACAAGCCTGATCTCTAAAATGAGGTAATATACCCATCACCATGAAATTATTGTGCCATCAGAGGAGCTCATATATGTAGGTGGAAGATCCCAGTGCTGCCACCACCACCACCATTTCTAGAGGATTGCTTTACACTAGGGGAGGATAATGCTGTGCCTGAGAATTTGTTTGATCCAAAGGTAAAATGTTCAGAGCCTTTGACAGTCTTTCTCTTTAGAGCAATGGGTCTGGGACATATGTCAGGATAAACCAAGAACTGACATGGCACTCTTTCTGCTCTCCTTCTGTGATTCGCGGGGTACGTTACAACAACTTTAGGTCTCTGAGTTTGTAAGACCGCCATGCAGGCCTTCCCTGAGCTTGTCAGGTTAGCATGTGGCCCCTTTCGTCCACTATTTATTTATTTATTTATTGTTTCAGAGAGGAAGGGAGAGGGAGAGAGAGATAGAAACCTCAATGATGAGAGAAAAGCATTGATCAGCTGCCTCCTCCACGCCCCCCACTAGGGATTGAGCCCGCAACCCGGGCATGTGCCCTGACTGGGAATCAAACTGTGACCTGGTCCGTAGGTCGATGCTCAATCACTAAGCCACGCCGGCTGGGGCTGGGCCAGAGCGAGTTTTTAAAGCAAAAGCTGCCTGGCGTTCCTCCTCTGCTCAAAGCCCTCCCGCTGCTCCCTCTCGCTGGGTAGGAGCCACGGGAGTCTGCAAGGCCCACCCACCCAGAGGACACCCAACACTCGCTTCTTCTGGCCCTTACACCCACCCAGCAGATCGCCAGCTCAGTCCTTGTGGTTGCTGTCCCCTCTACCCTGTGACGCTTCTGCCCCAGGTCTTGTGGGTAAGCCCGCCCTCCTACACGCCCCCTTCTCTTCCCAACCCACCCTGCCAGCCCTGCTCTCCCGGAGGCCCTGCATCCAGACCTCTGAGGCCAGGGCCATGCCATCTTGTTCGCAGTGCTTGGCAAAGGTGGGAGAGGGAGATTTAGGGGTGCCCTTAAATGAATGGAGCCTGGAGCCGCCCAGGGGCCTCCAGCGGGCCTGGAGCTTGGGCCTCCCAACCAGCCAGGCCTGAGCAGCTGGGGACCCTCACAGGGGGGCACAGAGTGGGGCTCTCTGGCCCGATGCCAGGTCTGGTGCCTGGGTGAGGGTGGGGAGGGGGGAAGGTGCCCAGGCGGAGCCCCGTGAGCAGCGGGGCTCTGGCCCTGGCTCCATGAGGCTTATCAGTGCCGATCTGTACCCTGTCCTGGGAGCACGCGATGCTGCTGACGCAAACCCAGAGGTCAAGGCGGTGCAGGTGAGCTCGGCTCAGCCAGCTGCCCGCGTGACCCTGATGAGCTCAGAGGGTGTCCCGTGGCAGGGCCTGGCCTAGGGGTGACCCCACTGGGCAACTCGGGGAAGGAGGGTTAGCCCAGGCGTGTCTGACTGTCAGAGGCTCAGGAGTTATGGGGAGGGTGAGAGAGTGGCAGACCCTCTCTGACCTCCTCCTCTGGGAGGTGGGGGTGGCTGGCCGGCATCTGTACTGGGGTCCCCGGGCCTGATTCTGGGTCCTGCTTCCCCCCACCTGTGGCTGTGATGGCTGTACTCCCCCAACCCCCCACCATCATGCCAAGGTCGTGGGTTTGAGTAGCCTTGGGGGTGGGGCCTATCGGCGAACGGCCATGACGTCAGTGGTGACCTTGCTCAGGATTCCCAAGGAATTTTCTGACGCGCGCAGCTTTGAGGTTGGGGTCCCCCTGCCCGGGGCGCTGCCCGGGAGCCCTGGGCCCTGCACTGACAGCTCTGCCTGGCAGGGGGGCTGCAGCCTGGGCCCCTGGGTCACCTGCACCACCACGACCTCTGCGTTTGCGTCAGCTCAGAGGGTCCCCAGGTATCACTCCTTGAGCGGGGTTTGACTTCCTGTGAACTATCTACACACCTGTGCACATGTATGTGGGCACCTGCAGGGAAAGTCCGCCACCCTGAGCTCCACAACCTCCCCCCCACCTGCCCTTCTTCTTCGTCTTCTTCTTTTTTTAAATATATTTTTATTGATTCCAGAGAGGAAGGGAGAGGGAGAGAGAAACATCAATGGTGAGAGAGAATTACTGATTGGCTGCCTCCTGCACACCCCCTACTGGGGATCGAGCCCACAACCTCGGCATATGCCCTTGACTGGAATCAAATCAGGGGCCCTTCAGTCCGCAGGCCGACGCTCTAACCACTGAGCTAACCGGCCAGGGCCATATACGGCCTTTCTTACGTTGAGGTGTGGATCTCCACCTTGCTGAGAGTTTTTATCCTCAACAGAGGTTGGATTTTGTCCGATGCTTCTTCTGCATCTATTGATAGGATCATATGGTTTTTACCTTCATTTTGTTGATGTGGGTCCCTCCCCAGACCAGCAGACCTGGTCCCACAGCTCCATCTGGGAGGGGTCTCCATGGCTCACCTCAGTCCTCGGAGGGGACGGGTGGCCCCTGCCCTTCGGGACTGGTCTTCATACGTGTTGTCTACCTTGGGCCTTACTATCCAGCCTTCCTCCTGAGCCCACCAGCTTGGACCCTGCTCCCCAGACACGACAAGTTAGTCCTGTCGCCAGGCCTTTGTCTGGGCTGCTGCCTGCATGGGAACTGCCCTCTGCCTCTCTCCCGTCAACCTACACCTGTGTGCCTTGTGTGCTGAAGGTCAGACCTCTCTGTTCCTTCAAAGAAGCCTTTCCTGTGACCTTCACCTCTCCCCCTTCCCTCCAGCGGAGAGCGAGTCCTGCCCATCACAGACCCCACTGCAATCTATGGGCAATCCTGTCATGATTCATTCATTTACTTGGCAAATATGTCCTGCGCCCCGCTCTGTCCAGGCCCTGTCCTGGGTGCAGCCGTGTGCTTGCATCTGTTCCCCAGAGCTGCCATTCGCAGGGGAGAAGTCAGCGAACCGACAGCCCAGTGTGTCCGGTGGCGATCTGTCGCTGGTGCAAAATAAAGCAGGGACAGGGGAAGGCGGTGGGCATTTTCAGGAGGGGGCCGGGGAAGGCTGCACTGAGGAGGTGATGTTCGAACACAGTCCCGCTGGAAGCGATGGGTTGAGCTGAGTGGACGCTGGGACAATGGCCAGTGCAAGAGGCCTGAGACGGGAGTGTGCGGGCACCTCTGTCCAGAGGACAGCGAGGACTCCGCGGGGGGGGCGGGGGGCGGAGGCAGGGAGCGTGGGCCAGGTCTTCAGAGCGGAGGTGTGTGATGCGGCTGAGGGCCTGTCAGGAGTCACCTGGATTCAGGGCAGCCCAACATCAGCTCTGGCTGACGGAGCAGCGCATGGAATCCTTCCCCCGCTGTGGAGGGTTATTGTGATTGATTTACAATTGAGGACACGGAGGCTGGAGCAGTGGTTCTCAACCTTCTGGCCCTTTAAATACAGTTCCTCATGTTGTGGTCACCCCCAACCATAAAATTATTTTCATTGCTACTTCATAACTGTAATGTTGCTACTGTGATGAATCGTCATGTAAATATCTGATATGCAGGATGGTCTTAGGCGACCCCTGTGAAAGGGTCATTTGTCCGCCAAAGGGGTCTCGACCCACAGGTTGAGAACCACTGGGCTGGAGGCTGGGAGGGGTGGGATGACTCCTGCTAGATCACCCAGCCCGGAGGAGGCAGGGCCTGGATTCACCCTTAGGTCTGCCTGAGCCTGGCCCAGGCCTGCGCTGCGCTGCCCTGCCCCCTGCAGGTGGTGCGACCTGAGAGCACAGACCGGGAGGGGCGGGGGAGGGGGCTGGGCCACGTGGGCAGTGTCATCCCTGCCTTTCCTCCTGCTTTCTGGGCCCCACCCCCTGGTCGCCTTGGCCCTTGGGCAGGGGGCTCTAGGAATGATGACAGGTTAGGAGGCTCTCCTATTGGAGACTGTCTGTGGGTTTTGTACCAGGAAAGAGACCTCCCTGCCACAAGGGCGCTTGAAAAGAAGCTGTCTTCCAGGCCCCCCTCCCCATGGAGGTCCCTCCACATTGAGGTTCCTCCAACATGAAGCCCCCCTCAACACGGAGGCCTTAGTCAGAAATGGAGTCCAGTCTGATGGAGGAGGCATGGGGTGGGGGGTGCTCAGTCAAAAAGTTGAGGCACCTCAAAAATTAAAAATGGAACTCCCATTTGACCCAGTAATGCCACTTCTAGGAATATAGACCAAGAAATCAGAAACACCAATCAGAAAGGATATGTGCACCCCTATGTCCATAGCAGCACAATTCACCATAGCTAAGATCTGGAAACAGCCTAAGTGCCCATCAGCAGATGAATGGATTAGAAAACTGTGGTACATCTACACAGTGGAATGCTATGCTGCTGTAAAAAAGAAGGAATTCTTACCATTTGCAACAGCATGGATGGACCTGGAAAGCATAATGCTAAGCGAAATAAGCCAGTCAGAGAAAGATTACCACATGATCTCACTCATTTGTGGAATATAGTGAACAACATAGACTGATGAACAAAAATAGAGCCAGAGGAAAAAAATATTTTAGAATATAATAGAAGTAATCCTGTGATTTGCAGATTTTTAGTATTTCCTACAACTTTTGTGATATTATACTGTTAGTATAGTTTTGGTAATATTTAAAATCTTTTTTCTTGAAATATTAATGTTTATGCATGTAAATGGCTAATTCTTTTGTTAAAAATAAAAGCGGAGGCACCAACCCTGGCCTATGCAGGTTGTGCCAGTGGCGGATGCTGGGTTGTCTGTGTGATGTTGGCAGAGTCAACCTCTGCATTTTTTGGAGAATAAATGAGCAAGAGAGGGTGGGGCGGCCCTGCTCCTCCACCCTGATGAGCAAGGACAGAGGTAGTGGGACGCGGAAAGACAAGGGAGGATGAGGAAAATCTCCCGGTGTCTCTCCTCTGAGCAGGCCTGACGTTTGGAAAGCATCTTCCAGAAGGGTTCCCCCAAATTCAGCTTTGCAGGCTACAAGCTCCTGTAGATGAGGGTGCTCCAGGGCGTGGGCGTCATCCTTTGGACAGTGAACAACTTCTGGGTGTGAGTGATACGCAACTTGCTTTAAGGAGAATGCCATCGCACCTAAGTAAAATGAGCCTGAACATTTCTAGCATCAAGGCACCAATTCCATGCCGCATCACGGTGAAGACTGGACCCCATGTGGTTCTGTTTCTTGTGTCTGGCCCTAGATCTTCCAGGTCCAAAGGAGACCTATTCCCCCACAGTCCAGCTCCGTGCACGTGCCAGTTTCTGAGCCTATTGCATCGGGCTCTGGTTTGCAGGCCCAGTAAACACCATCTTCGGCCTCGGATGTGGTCAGAAACAATCAGGGCCTGGCTGGGTCCTCATCAGTGTTGGGATCTGACCAAGCCAGCCTGCCCAGGGGAAGTGATGGAAGTGTGAACAAAGGGGCTATGTCATGAGCCTGACAAGCTATGGGGGGAGGAAGGGCAACATGGGAGTCCCGACAACTTCAGCGGCGGAAAGGAACCACACAGGATGGTCTGATCATAAATTCCCACCTGGGCAGGCCATGGCAGGTAGTCACATCCCAGGCCTATAGCTTCCTGAGCAAATGTCAATCTTGGCCTTAAGTGAGCCTGTCCCTTGTTCTTATGCATCTAGGATAATATACCTTTGAAATTATTATTTTTTAAATTTTATTTATTGATTTTAGAGAGAGAAAGGGAAACACCAATTTGTTGTTGACTTATTTATGCACTCATTGGTTGCTTCTCTTTTATATATAAATATTTTTATTGAATTTTAGAGAGAGGGGAAGAAAGAGAAGCATCCATGTGAGAGCGGAACATCGATCAGCTGCCTCCTGCAGGCCCCCTACAGGGGATTGAGCCCACAACCCGGGCATGTGCCCTGAGGCAATGGCACCAGCAACCTTTTGGTGCACAGGATGCCGCTCCAACCTACCGAGCCACCTGGCCAGGGCTTCAGAGTAATTTTCTTTTTCAGATCTCTGCAAGGCACAACTGCAGGTACCGGAGCACAGGCCCACCCGCCCTGCCATCTCCTGGCCTGCACACCATCCCTATTTACTGGGAAAGTGAATTAATTATCCTGTACCCACCAATGTCAAAGAAGTGTGTGCTTTTGCATTTTCCTTTTTACCCAATCCCAGAGATTTCCCCACTTTGCTTTCTCCCGCTTCTTTAATCTACCTCCAGTGGAGTTCAGGTAACGTCTTCTCCTTTGATTCTGATGGAAAAATCAGACAGAGGCCTAAAACCAGGACTACAGGCTTTATTAGAGAAGGACCTGCTGGGCTGTCTCGCAAGGGGAGAACAGCAGCACGTGCAGGGGTGGGCACGCCTTTTGAGGGGCGGAATGGGAAGGGGTGGGGGGCTTAGTGTACTCGGCGCACACTGATTGGTGGCTTACTGCATTGTCCATATAGGACAAGGGTTTAGGGTATTTGGCAGGTGTGGATTGGTGGTCCAATGTATAGTCCATATAAGGTACCTGGTTAGTCACTCAGGTATTTCTGGGCTGCAGGTTACGTCATACTCCGCCTACCAGTTGGGGGAAGGGAGGATCTATCACTGATGTATAAACTAATCTAGCCGCAGTACTGCCATTCTCCGAGCATTTTCTCCATCCGCTGAGATTTTGCTTCCAGGCACGTCCTGGAACATGGTGGCTGAAATAAACTCATAAAACTTTTCTGTAGGCGGGGCATTGTTTCGCCTGTAGAGGTTTCCCGAATCTTGCAGAACATCCCGTCCAGGTCAGTTCCAGGTGGGGAGATGCGGGCAGTGCGGTGCGGTAGGAAGGCCTGGCTTCCCCACAGCAGAAAGCGGGCAGCAACGGCCTCTGGCGGCCAGGCCCCTGGACTGTCTCCGTCCCTTTTGAGCATGTAATTAATTTACAAAGGGCTTCGCAGGGCTGAAGAGTCCAGACAGGGCCAGGCGCACCACACTCCCTCACATTACAAGTGGGGAAACCGAGGCCCACAGAGCGGAGGTATTCCCCCCCACCCTCCCTCCACCGAGGTCACACACGAAGCACGGGGAGCACTGAGTACGGAACCCGCGTCTCTCCACTCCACGGGCGAGATTCCAAGCGACCGGTGTGTTTGTTAAATCGGCATTTGTTTCCAGCGCGTTCGGAGGAGCGAGCCATTAAGGAACTCCCGGAGGGCGAAGAATTGGCTCTTACTAAGGTGCTGAGCGAAAACCCAGCCTACCGAGCGCTTTAAGAGGGTAAACAGACCAGAACTCACTTCCGGGATTCTTCCGGCTTTCGCCGCCGGTGGTGAATCCCGGGCTCTCAATCTCGCCCTCAAGGCATCTTGGGAAATGTAGTCCCAGTTTCCTCCAGACGTCAGGTGGCGGCCGTCTTGGAACTGCATTTCCCAGCAAGCTGTGCTCGCCGGCTCGGTAAACGGGCTACGCGCGGGTGGGGCGAACGCCTCCGGCCAGGGCTTTGGAAATTCTCAGGGAGGATGAGCGTCGGTGGCCAGAGGCCTTGGGCGGCGCCGTCCACAGGCCGCCTGGCCTGGCAAAGGTTGGAGCGGAGGCCGTGGAGCCGGCCCTACAGCTCTGCTTCCGGTAGGGGAGCAAATAGCCGAGGCGCCGCGTCTCCTTTAACCGCGGTGGGCGGGGCGAAGGGACGCGACCGGCGTTGCTATTGG
>NW_005370710.1:2206830-2207581 GCF_000412655.1 Myotis brandtii
GGCCGGGCGAACGTTCCCGCGGAGGCCAGAGGGGTTGCTTCGAACTTGCGGCCCCCCCGGCTGGGTCGAGAGTCCGGGAGGCTGGGTGGTGGCCTGTTGGTCCCTGGAGGCACCTGGGGACTTACTTGAGCCGAGGGCCCAGGCATTTTGACCCCTAATCTAGTGCTCTTCCCGCAAGACCCCGCCCCGTTCCCAGTGTATACAAACCACCTTCGGGGGGATGGACCACAGAGTCCATGGGGGTCGGGGAGAGGGTGTTGGAGATGCCAGGGGCCCCGGGTCAGGGGTGGGCCTGAACTTGTCTCTGCCCGCGGAGCCTAGAGGTGGGCACTGCCTTACTCTGGTTCTTCCTAGAGCAGTGGTTCTCAACCTTCCTAATGCCGCGACCCTTTAATACAGTTCTTCATGTTGTGGTGACCCCCAATTTCATTGTTACAAATTGAACATAATTAAAGCATAGTGATTAATCACAAAAACAATATGTAATTATATATGTGTTTTCCGATGATCTTAGGCGACCCCAAAGGGGTCGCGAACCACAGGTTGAGAACCGCTGTCCTAGAGAGTCGGGTGGGGCAGTTGCTGCGCTGTTGGGGGCCCTCCCCCAGCTGCCACTCCCTCTGTTGTTGAAAGGGGGACGCGGGCAGGTGTGTTGGGGGCGGAGCTGGGCCCCGGGCCGTGGGGACCTTTGTTCTGGTTACAGCTCTGTCGGGTGGCGGTGGCCTTGCTGGGCTCCTGGGTGGTTCTTGGG
>NW_005370710.1:2207611-2209217 GCF_000412655.1 Myotis brandtii
CCTGCTGGGAGCGACCTCAGTGCTGAGACGGGAGCTGCCCGGGAGGGAGAGGCTCCCACGTGGGCCTGCTCCACACTCCTGGTCGGATGATAATCGGAGAGCATTATCCTCCCGGGGGCCTGGCGCTGGGTGGGGTGGGGATGGTGGCGATGCCACCAGGGGCCTCCCCGGGGTTGGGTTCACAGGCCGCTGCGCCGTGGGATTGAGTGCAAAGGGGTGCGATTCCTGGGATGCGGGGCTGCTGAAAGGCCCCCGTTTTCTCTCTTTGGGTCTCAAAAAAGATAACCATGAGACATTATTCACATACCATGAAATTCACCCTTCTAAAGTGTAAAACTCAGTGGTTTTTAGTGACTTCACAGCGTTTATTATGCAACCATCATCACTGTCTCATTCCAGAACTTTTTTGTCAGCTCAGAAACCCCCATACCCAGTAAGCCGTCACCCCCTTCCTGTTTCACGCTCTCCCCCAGCACCTGGTAAACGCTAACCTATTTTCTGTCTCTATTCTGCACATTGTGTATAAATGGAATCAGACAAAACATGGCCTGTGTGTCTGGCTCTTTCACTAGGAATATGTTTTCTGGGTTCACCCGTGTTGTAGCGTGTAGTGTGTGTCGGTGCTTCGTGCCTCCCATGGCTGAGTGACCTTCTGTCATGTGGGCAGACCCCATGTTGTTGACCCATTCATCCAGCGAGGCATCCTGTTAGGCTAAAATGCTCGGAACATTTGTGTGCCGGTTTTTCTGTGGGCACATTCTCAATTCTTTCAGGTGTTTACCTTGAATTGCTGGGTCATTTGATAAATAACTCTTTAATTTTTTGAGGAACTGCCAAATTGCTGCTTACAGGGGCTCATTTTTCTTGTTCTTTTTTTAAAGACTTAAAAAAAGATTTTATCTATTCTGGCTGTCTCACATTTTCATATGAATTTTAGGTCAACTTGTCAAATTCTGTTAAAAAAAAAAATCCACCTGGGATTTTCATCGGGATTATGTTCAATCTGTGGAACAATTTGGGGGATATTACACCTTAAAAATATCAGGTTTCCCAAACTGTGGACATGGGATATCTTTCCATTTACCTAGTTGTTTTTTTTCCTAAATTTCTTTCAATAGTATTTTACTAGAGGCCCAGTGCACAAAAATTTGTGCACTCCGGGTGGGGGGGGGGGGGTCCCTCAGCAGTCCCTATGCCCTCTTGCAGTCTGGGACCCCTTGGAGGATGTCCACCTGCTGGCTTAGGCCCGCTCCCTGGTGGATCGGGCCCAAGCTGGCAGTCAGACATCCCTCTGGCAGCCTCGCAGCCCACGGGGGATGTCCACTTACCAGCAGGGAGCAGACCTAAGCTGCAGTCGGACATCCTTAGTGCTGCTGCGGGAGAGGCTCCCGCCACCACCGCTGTGCTGGCAGCCATCAGCCTGGCTTGTGGCTGAGCAGAGCTTCCCCTGTGGGAGCGTACTGACCACCAGGGGGTAGCTCCTGCATTGAGCATCTGCCCCCTGGTGGTCAGTGTGTGTCATAGTGACCAGTCATTCCCAGTCGTTCTGCTGTTAGGGTCAATTTGCATATTACCCTTTTATTATATAGGATAGAGGCCTGGTGCA
>NW_005370710.1:2209731-2232693 GCF_000412655.1 Myotis brandtii
GGAGATGTGCAGGAGGCAGCTGATCGATGTTTCTCTCTCATCGATGTTTCTGACTCTCTATCTCTCTTCCTTCCTCTCTGTAAAAAATCAATAAAATATATTTAAAAAAAAAAAAAAAAGAAAGCAGGTATCTGGGGTTTATTTATCTTCTGTAATTGAAACTTTGTTGTCTTGAGTGGAGCTCAGAGCCTACCACGGCAGGCGGGAAGCTTGGCTTCCTCCATCACTGGGGCAACCAAGCCTCCTGCTTGCTCCAGCTCCGTGGCTGTCGGCCGCCATCTTGGTTGGGTTAATTTGCATATAGTCGCTCTGATTGGCTGGTGGGCGTGGCTTAAGGCATAGCGAAGGTAAGGTCAATTTGCATGTTTGTCTTTTATTAGTGTAGATAGTGTTCACTGGATATGTCTTATACTTCTTTTGTTAAATTATTCCTATTTTACATCTTTAAAGTGTATCATAAATAGAATTGTTAGCTGACTTTTTCAGATTGTCCACTGTTGGCATACAAAAATACAATTGATTTTTATATGTTGATTTTGTATCCTATGACCTTACTGAACTTATTTGTTAGTTCTAATGGTCTTTTAGTGGGTTCCTTAGGGTTTTCTTTATACAGGGTCCTGCTGTGAGTATTGTAACGCCCCCGCCCCCGCCCGCCCAGAAAGCCTCTTCCTCATCCAGCTGTCCCACGTTTGACCTGGTCTCCCCCAGGAGGACCCCTCGCTGGAGAGGCATTTTAAGGGCCACCGAGATGCAGTTACCTGTGTGGACTTCAGTCTCAACACGAAGCATCTGGGTAAGAGGAGGCATCTTGTCCTGGGCACGAGCTGAGGAGGCCAGGCGTCCCCCAGGAGGTGTGGCCTGGGGAGCAGGGCACTGTGAGGACCCACATGCTCCCTCTGGACCTGCATCGCCTTCAGGCAGCCTGCTCTCTGAGTGCTGGGCTTCGAGGTGTGAGGCTCAGAGAGGCTGGGCGCCTTCCAAAGAGTGAACACGGCCTTTGAGGGTGGGACTGGGTTCTGTAGTTCCCCCCCTTGGATCTGGCCTGTGGAGTGGGCCCTACACAGCGGCTCCTTTTCCTCAGGCCTCCACTGAGTGTTGTCCACGGTGATGTGGGTGCGCCTAGGAGAGGCCACCAGAGGGAAGGATGTGGAGCAGGCCCAGCACCCTCCCCCCCGCCTTGTGCTGCAGCTGTGCCCGCGCGGGGGTTCATGCGCAGCTGGCGTGGCTGTGTCTTGCTTGTTTCTTTGGGCGAGATTCCCTCTTCATCTCAGGGGCGAGGTCCCTGCCAGAGGCTGCTGGTCTTGGAAACTAAAATCATTTTTGGTCCATTTTGGGGACCTCCCCTGGCTTCTGAGTGGTCAAGGCCATTGGGTTGGACTTGCTCCCTAGTGCCCTCAGGGGGTGTCTGGGAGACCTGCAGCCAGGGCTGGTGCAGGAAGGCGTCTCTGGTCCGGTTCCCATGCGGGCCTGCTTCACTGGCCTGGTCGGCATTCACTGGAGGTGTGGCCTGTGCCCGTGGGGCCAGGGGAGCTGCTGCTCTCCTGTCCCGGTCACCCAAAGCCCTGCAGGAGACTCGAGGCCCAGCAGAGCCGAGGGTCAGGTGTCCCGCTCTCCTCAGCCAGCGGCTCCATGGATTCCTGCCTCATGGTCTGGCACATGAAGCCCCAGTCGCGTGCCTACCGCTTCACGGGCCACAAGGACGCCGTCACCTCTGTGAACTTCTCCCCTTCTGGACACCTGCTGGCCTCGGGCTCCCGAGACAAGACTGTGCGCCTCTGGGTACCCAATGTGTGAGTTCCGGACTTTGTGGTCCTTGTCTGAGCCTGGGGCCCTGGGGCCAGCGCTGTCCCCACCCAGGTCCCCATCCTGGTCTGGACGGTCACCGTGGGACATCTCCCCACTCCCGAGGAGGTGCCATCAGAAGCTGAGGCTTCATGGGGGCCCTCCCATCAGGGTCGGGAGAGGAATTGGGGGCTGAGCCCGGCCATTGTGGAAACGACACGCCTGCTGCTGCTGCACGTGGGTGACGCGGGGGCTCTGGACACTCAGGCCTGGGTGGACTTAGGGAAGGGCTCCCAGGGGTAGGGCCAGCTTTGAGGCCAGAGGCCCTCACGTCGCTGATTCTGGATGCCTGTCCTCGCAGCAAAGGTGAGTCAACGGTGTTTCGTGCCCACACGGCCACAGTGAGGAGCGTCCATTTCTGCAGCGATGGCCAGTCCCTCGTGACAGCCTCCGACGACAAGACAGTCAAGGTGTGGTCGACCCATCGCCAGAAGTTCCTGTTCTCCCTGAGCCAGCACATCAACTGGGTCCGCTGTGCCAAGTGAGCGTCCTGCCGGAGACTCGGAGGCACCGGGGGTGGGGGGCACAGAGGGCCTGCCAGGTGCCAGCATTGTGACCTCGGGCACATTAGCCACTCCATAATCTTCCTGAACCTCAGCTTCCTTATCTAGGAGATGGAAACTATAGTACCTCTTCCATTGTAAGTTGTTGAACAGCTTCTCTGAGCTGATGGGTGACAAGTGAGTTATCCGGTTGTCATGGTGACCGACATCAGGGCTTAAACAGCCCAGGGCAAGATAACTGCCACTCTCCGCTTCCTCTGACTCCTCCTGGCAGCCCTGCGGGGGGTGGGGGTTGTGGGGGTGTCACTCCGGTTGTGGATGAGGAAACTGAGGCTCAGAACAGGGCAGTATCTTGCCCCAGGGCACAGGGTGGGTGCGTGCAGAGCTGGGTCCAGCCCGTCCCTGGCACTGAGGTTGCCTCCTTTCCCAGGGGGTTCTGCTCCTCGGGTGGATTTTGTCCAGATCTGTGGGACGGGGCCAGGCTTCTTGCTGGCCTTCTCTTTGGTGTGGGGAGCAGTGCTGAGGGGTGGGGTGACCCTAAGAGCCTTTCAGAGGCCAAGGATTGCCAACACAAATGTGTCTGCTTCCAGCTTTTTCTTTCAACAGAGGTCTCCCTGTCAGTTCTCTGATCCAGAGGAGGAGGTTGGGGGTGTCTGGGGACACTGGGAACCATGGGAGTCAGAGGTCAGGGACTGGCTGTGTTCTGGGGACCCCATGCAAGTTACATGTCCTCCAGGGCACCCGTTCCCTGTGCTGGGAGGTCCCTGAGGCTCTGAGGCCTCACCGTCAGGCTCCTGGGAGAGGAGGGGCCAGGCTAGCAGACAAGTGGCGGCGCCCCAGGACCCCCACATTGTTGCTGGCAGCTGTGTGTTGCTGACCCACTTGGAGTCACAGAGACTCGGGACCTGGAACACTGCGGGCTTTAGGCCACCTTAACACTAACAGCACCAGCAGTCAGTGCGCACATCGCCCCCTCCCCGCCGTGCGCGGGTCTGCCCTCCCCTGCCTGCCCCATCTCACAGAGGGGCAGCCACGGCCCAGGGGCGCTCGGGTCAGAGCGAGGCATGTAGCCTGCTGGTTCCTGGGGTCAGGTAGTGGGCAGTGCAGGAGGGTGGCTGTGGGAGGTGGTGTGGCGCCCGTGACGTCTGTCAACCTGTGGTGTGCCTTGCCTTGCCTGATTCAGGTTCTCCCCCGACGGGCGGCTCATCGTGTCCGCCAGTGATGACAAGACTGTCAAGCTGTGGGACAAGACCAGCCGGGAGTGTGTGCACTCGTACTGCGAGCACGGCGGGTGAGTCCCCGCCGCCTCCGCCCGCGGTGCTTCAGAAAAGCAGGGGCCCGGGCAGCCATCTCTGCCACCCTCTGGCTCCAGCTTTCCTAGTGGCTGGCAGGTTCAGCCCCATTCCTACCAATAAGGGGGAAGCTTAACCCCTTGGGTGGGCTCTACCCCAAGGCACATCATTCTTGGGGCCCCTCTTCACTCTCTGCTTCTCAGAATTGTGACGTCTCTCTGAAAGCAGTTGAACCCACCCCCACCCCCCAAAAGCACGTAGGTGTGATGCCTGTGTGGTGGTGGCTTTATAAGTGAACGGATCGCGATCTTGTGGTGGGCGGTGGCTCTTCACACTGCATGTCATCGGGAGTGGGAGGAGCCTGCAGCTCAGCAGCACTCCCCTGTTCTGGGTTCCTAAACGCACCTGAGCTTTGGCCTCCTCAGTGAGAGCCCCGCTGAGAGCTGGCCATGCCACCCACCTGGGGTCCCGCCCGGCACATTGAGGGCCCCAGGCCCTGCTGGCCTTCGCGTGCTGCCTCCAGCCCCAGTGAGGGCGCCCTCTCTGCCTCGGAGCCCCGAGCAGTCGGCTGACCTCCGGTCTGAAGGCTGCTTTCTTCCTCGTATTTAGAAGTTGGTGCTGGGCCTTGTTCAGGTCGTTTCTGTCACTGCTCCTCCTCGCTCTCCTTGGCCACCTGCTACAGAGACGGTGGGGGGAGGGTTCCTGGGCTTCCAGGGACAGCAAATGCAGATGAGGGGTGGGACGGTGCCAGCACAGGCCTCTGTGACGTGACAGCCCTGTCTCTCCAGCTTCGTCACCTACGTGGACTTCCACCCCAGCGGCACGTGCATTGCGGCCGCCGGCATGGACAACACGGTGAAGCTGTGGGACGTGCGGACCCACCGGCTCCTGCAGCACTATCAGCGTGAGTGTCCTGCGCCTGGGAGCCTGCGGACAGCCCTGTCGGTGGGAGGAGCCCAGTCCATCAGGATCTCCAGGGGCGGCAGCCTTGGCCAGGAGATGGAGCATGGCGCGGCCTGGCGTCCACCAAGCCCTTTGTCCCACTTATGAGTGACAGAGGCGCATGCTCACTGCAGGGCCGGATGGAGAGCCCTTGCTGGGTCAGGGCTCCCCTCCAGGGGCACCTCAGGCGCTGCCGGTGCCACTGCCTCCCCCTGTAGTAGAGGCTCTGCCCCCCAGGGCCGCGCTGGCAGCCCTGGATCTGCGCAGGGGACTAAGTTTAAAGTTCATGGGCTCACTTACAGAATTCACACCTGAACACGGGAAGGACACATCTGGACAAGGTGTGCGCCTGGGGTTCAGAGCAACACCCCACAAGCCTTCCTAGTGGATTCTCAGATGCTTGAGGACAGCACTTTCTTGGGGTCATCAAAGTGACAGGCCTCCAAGAAGGGGGAGCGGGTGGTCTTAAAAGCACGTGATGGAGGGGGCTCTGCACCCATGTCAGTGTCCTAGCTGCGTGACTTGGGTGGGTCGTGTCCCCTCTGGGCTTCCTGGGGCAACGATGGGGCCTCTCGCAGGTGGTGCTGGGAGGATAGAGTGGGTCCATGGAAGAGCTTGGAAAGTGCCAGGCCTGAAGCGGGAGCCAGGGAAGTCCGAGTGACCATGACAATGATGCTGCTGATGCTGGGTCTCAGTCTGGAGTTAGGAGGTCTGGTGTCCTTGCAGGCCAGCCTCCGTGGTCAGGACCTGCAGTACCCTGCACGACCACCAGGTGGCAGGGCCAGCCACAGGAATTGATTATTTCTCCACAGAGCCCTGGGGTTTGTCACTGATGATGCCGATTTCAGAGGCTTCTAGAACAGAGCTGAAGTGGGGGTCTGCCCTCTACTTGGAGGCCACGCCTCTCCCCCCTCCAGGCTTAAAGGCCTTTCTTCTGCTCCAGGCGACGTTGGGGAAGGTGGGCAGGCACAGAGGAGCCCTGGGCGTCAGCAGAAGGGCTTGGACAGGGAGAGTGGGGAGGTGCGGGTTGCGCAGGCTGCCCCCTGTCTGTGAAGGGTGGCCACAGTGCCCTTGGTACGGGGTCCTGAGGAGGTCATGCAGTGCTGGCAGCATGGCTGGGGAGGCCGGGCCCACCTCTGATGGGTCGGGAGCTTGGTGGTAGGGGCAGCAGTGGGCATCCATTGGGGAAGGCCTTGAATGCCATGCACTGGCCCAGTTCCAAAGGTGCAGGCTGGCTGTAGCGCTGGGACCCCCGTCCCTGGAGTGAGGGATGAGAGGCACGTGAGGACCAGTGCCGAGAGCTGCGTGGCAGGAAGCAGTGAGCCTGGGTGGCAGGCAGGTGGGCTGCCCGTGCCCGATGTGCGAGTGGGGGCCGAGCATCAGCGGAGCAGGGTCAGGCTGGGATGGGTTTGGAGCAGAGGTAGGAGCCAGTGCTGTGGGTGGAGGGGCCAGCTGGGCCCGGGGATCTAGCGTGAAGAGGGCTGAGGCCCCATCCTGGGCCCCTGCGATTGCGGGGCCACGGAAGAAAAAGGCCCACAAAGCACCCAGAGGAAGGGGTGCGAGCCCCTCTCCCAGCAGGAGGGCTGAGGAGGCAGAGCCAGGGGGGAGCAAGCGGGGTGTGCAGCGGGCGGTCAGGAGGGGGTGGCGCAGAGCAGTCAGGGAAAGTGGAGGGTGCTGTGGAGAGGTCCCTGGGTCCTAGGGAGCGGGCTTGGTGGTGGGGGTGGGGGGAGGCCAACGACTGGCAGGGCTGGGGACTCAGGTGGCCTCAGGGGCCCAGGCCCGAGGGACCCTGTGGGGAGGTTTCAGCCGGGCTCTGCTGCTGCCCTTCCCTCTTGTACCAGCGCCACTCGGGGAGCCCAGCATCGTGTTCCCTGCCGCCTACTGTAGGTCAGAGGCTCCGGGGAGCTTGGGGTACCCCGCAAACAACCGAATTCCCTCGGAGCTTTGGGCAGGGTATGTGGTGGTGTTCACGGGGCAGCAAGCCCATCCCCCCACCCTAAGCGCCAGGAGAGCCTGGTGGTTGGGGGGCCACCCTCTTTGTTGCTGGAGGGACCTGGCCAGGTCTGCTCTGGTCAAGCGGCCCCCAGACAGCTCCATGGCAGCACCTTCTCCCGAGAGGCTCTCCCCTGCCCAGAGGGAGGCTGATTCCCCAAGAGGGACTCCCGGCGCCTGGCAGCAGCCACCTGCGCGGTGCTGTCCCTCATGCCTAGGAAACCCTGGGGGAGGTTTTAAGGACACAGTGACAGCCAGGGCACCCCGGTGATGGGGGAACAGCAGGCACTCCTGAGTGGGCTTTGGGCACGTGAGGATGTTGGCTGTATTGGGAGAATTCCGTTCACAACACTGTGTGGCCAGCTGCCCCATGGTCCTGCTCCCCGCAGGGTGGCCTGGCCGCCGGGTGGATGGCCCTTGGGCTGGAGGAGGGAGCTGGTGTGTTTGTCTCGGGCGAGGGGTTGTTGGCTGCGGCCGCTCTGGTTCCCCAGCTCAGCAGGGAGTCGGCAGGTGCCGGGCCTGGGAGCGCCCGTCCCGCAGAGGTGGGTGAGGCCCATATGTGCAGCCCACACTAGCTGTTCAGACATGTGGCCAGCAGTCCCCACCCCAGAGCCACAGTGTGCTTTGTGGCTTCCAGGCCCGTGCAGGTCCATCACCCCGGGACAGGCTTGGGGGTCAGCAGAGCAGGGCTGCTCCCTGTCTCACAGAGGGGCAGTTTGAGGCTTGCCCACGGTCAAGCAGCGAGAAGCTGTGAATCTGGGTCTGTGACTCAGGGCCCCGAGTCTGGCTTCTGTCCACCATCCCACGCTGGGCTCCTGGCACCAAGTTGATTCTAGTCATTGGCTTGCCCAGGCCCCTGAGGGCTTGGCCTGCCCTCGCTGGAAGCGTGAGCTAGAGCTCCGAGTCCCCGTTCTCTGTCCCCTAGGCCTCAGCCCCCCCCCCCCCCCCCCCCCCCCCCCCCCCCCCCCCCCCCCCCCCCCCCCCCCCCCCCCCCCCCCCCCCCCCCGCCCAGGTGTGGTCACGGGGTTTTACCGCAGCTGTGCAGACAGCTGTGCCCCTTGGCTTGGTCTCTGAGACGGAAGGGGCTAGTCAGAGGCAGTGCGGTCTCCCCGCTCCGGCCAGCTCCTGGGCCCTTCCCCACCAGCCCTGCGAGGCGTCCACGGGACATTCACGGGTCAAGAAGCTGTCCTGGAAGGCCGATGGGGCTCCCCAGAGCTCCTCCGAGTGGGGCCACCCTGGCCCAGCCTCGGGTGGCCCTGATGGCCCTGATGGCCCGTCCTCAAGCCTCAGCAGGGCCCCGGGGCCTCCCAGCTGCGCCTAACGAGTGGCCCTTCCCCAGTGCACAGTGCTGCGGTGAACGCCCTCTCCTTCCACCCGTCGGGAAACTACCTGATCACAGCCTCCAGCGACTCGACCCTGAAGATCCTGGACCTCATGGAGGGCCGGCTGCTCTACACGCTCCATGGGCACCAGGTGAGGGTCGGCCTGCGCAGCGTGGAGTGGGGCCGATTGAGGCGGCAGTTTCTGTGGTCCCCTGGCTGCCTGGGCAGTGGGGTGAGACGCAGGAGCGGGTTTGTCCCCATCAGACCTATGACCCCCATCAGAGTGCTGGGCCTGGCCCGCAGCTGAGTAGGGACTCGACTCGGGAGCTCAGTGGGGTGGGAGGGGCAGGTGGCATCTGGACGTGGTTGTCAGACTCCCCCTGGGCTGGCTGAGTGCCGCTGTCCCCTCGGGACCTCAGGCATCTCTGTCCCGCTGGAGTGGAGCCTGGAGCCACTGCCCTGCTGGCCTCGGGGTCTCCAGGCTCTGTAGGCACCGCTGCCCTGGGAGACTCAAACAGCGAGCGGGAGGGAGACCTGCACATCCGTGCGGGAGCGCCTGGGCTCGGGGGCGGCTGTGCGGGAACTTCTGGGCTCCAGGGTGGCTGTGTGGGGCGGCTGTGCGGGAACTCCTGGGCTCCAGGGTGGCTGTGTGGGGCGGCTCCACACCTGAGAGGGGCTTTGCCCGGGGTCTGCAGGTCTGCTTGTAGTGCCCCTAGTAGCCCTGCCCATCAGGTCTCCTTCCCCAGGGCCTGAGTCCCGGAGGCCAGGCCTGGTATTCGAGGGCCCTGGGCTGGATGGGGGTGCAGTGCCCTCTCTGAGCTCTGCAGTCTTCTTGTGCCACCTGCCGGGCCCTGCCAGAGAACAGGAGGAAAGGGAGTCCCTGCTACTTGCTGTGTCCAGGACAGATGTGGGGTCAGGACTGCCCAGGAGCCTCCTCCCCCAGCTCCCCTCACTGCAGCAGGAAAAGCCCGAGAGGGAGGGCTCCCCCCACCACGTTGCCCTCCGAAGCCGTGTGCCCGAGCCAGGCCCCGGAGCTGTGTGGCACGCGGGGAGGCAGTGCCCTCGAAATCGAGGCTTATTTTTCTGTATTTTCTGAAGCATCTCAGGCCGTGCTCATTTGGTTTAGGTCCCAGAGCTATTTGGGAGAGGGTGGTGGGCGGGGTGTGGGTGGAGTTAAATCTGGTGTTTGTGGCTGTGCAGTTGGTGTTCGTGTCGCTGTGGAGTGACTGAGTGGCACAGGGACCAGTGGCATATGGTTCCACGCGCCCCAGCTGGCCCACAGTGCGGGCAGGCAGCCATCGCTGAGCCCGGACCCCACCCAGGGCTGCTGTCTGCTCGGAAGCTTGGTCGTGGTGCAATCACAGGCTCAGATACAGACCCACCGATGTTCCTGCAGCTTGTGCACACGGGGCCTCGCTGGGCTGGGACAGTGGCCACCAGGGGCCTGGCCTGTGGGAGGTGAGGCAGCAGTGTGACTGGCCTGGGGCATGCGGGCCACCTGGGCTGCTCCAGTGGGAGGGGAGGCCATACCTCCTGGCTTGGATAATCAAAAGGGGGAACAGCCCTGGCTGGTTTGCCTACAGACCCAAGGGTTGCAGGTTCAGTCCCTGGCCCCAGTCGGGGCAAGTGTGAGAGACAACCAGTCAATATGGCTCTCTCACCTCTCTCTCCCTCCCTCCCTCCCTCCTCTCCCTCCTTCTCCCCCCCCCCCGGCACCAATCAATGTGTCTCTCTCACATAGATGTTTCTCTCTCTCCCTCCCTCCTTCCCTTCCTCTCTCTCTCAAAAAGTCAATGGAAAAAATATCCTCTTGGTGAGGATTAAAAAAAGGGGGGGGGGGACGACAGCTCATTAGTTTCAACATAACCCAGCCGTCGGCCTGGCCTCTGTCCCCGGCCTGCAGCCCTTGGTTGAGGCTGGGAGCGGATGTCCTTGCCATGGCCAGGAGAGAGCCTCGGCGTTCCAGGGCAGCTGCTCCGCCCAGAGGTCCTCCTTGCTGACGGGGCCACCCCGGGACACACAGCCGCTAAGCAGACGCTGGCGAGCGAGTGCCGGAGCCTCCCGGGGGGGTTGGGAGGAGAGGGTCTGAGTGCGGGTCAGAGGCCAGAGCACCCGCCGCCCAGGCCGGGATTGGTCGCTGCCTCTCGGGCTGCTGGCCTCTCCGTGGGAAGTGGGGACAGTGGTGTCAGCCCAGCGTGGCTGCCAGGGTGGGCTGTCCTGCTCATTCCACAGCCCATGACCTGCCTTTGTCCTGGCAGAGGTCTTAGGGTGGCGCTCATGCCCGGGGTGGGGACCGAGGCCGAATGAGGCCCTCAGCCCTTGGTCCTGCGGCTGCGGTCGCTCAGCTCCGGGTTTCTTGCGGTGCTTCTGGAATCTAGGGTGACCTTGGTGTGCGTGCTTTCTCGCTTGTTCACAGGGTCCGGCCACCACTGTCGCCTTCTCCAGGACGGGGGAGTACTTCGCTTCTGGCGGCTCCGACGAGCAGGTGCGTAAGGAGCGGCCTGGATCTCGCCGGTGCTGACCCATGGGCAGCTGAGGCGGCTCGGGGAGGCGGGGCCAGCGTTGCTGGTGGCTTTCAGTGGCCACCAAGGCCGGAGCTGGGGGCGGGTGCTCAGACCCAGGGCCCTCACCTCCCCAGAGCAGTGCCGGCCCCGTGGCAGGGTCTCGGAACGCTCACCGCTCACACCAGCCTGGGGGCCTGGTTGCTGCCACGGAAGAGCTAAAACAAAGCTTTAAACCACTTCTTTCTCCTGATCGTGTGTGAATAATGAGGTCATGAGTGGGTGCTTGCTGCGAGCCGGGAGCGGAGGCCATGTGGCCGTAGCTCGGCCTCACTTAGTCCGCACGGCAGCCTGTGGGCGGCCCTCTCATCCCCCATCCTGTGTGTGGCGAGGAAACAGTTTCAGCAGAGCTGGGGTGCCCTGGGGCCCCCCCTCCGTGGTCGGCGCCCTTGCCTCCTGGCCCGCCTGCGTGCTGTTGGCAGGGGTGGGGGAGGTGTCAGCATTTTCAGACTCCAAGGCTGCAGAGGGCACGTGTGAGGGGGGCCTGGCCTGCTTGTCACCCTATGAGCTGAGGCCCTGGGGTCCGGCCCAGGCCTGGCACCTGGGAGGCCTCGGGGGCATTGATGACTCCGCCCGTGGGAAACCCCTCCAGGTTCCCGGGTGGCTGGCTGTCCAGGGAGGAAGGCGGCCATTCTGAGCCACTCCTCACCTGGTGGGTTGCCCAGGAGGCCTCTCTGATGCCGGGCCTCAGCTCTGACCGTCCAGCCACCCTCCCAGGGAGCCCAGCTCCAGCCCCGTGGGCCGGTGTTGGTTGTGTCTCTGCCAGGAAATCGGGGTTGGGGGCAGGGGGACTTCCAGCACAGCTCAGGTAAGGGGCGGCAGGCGTCTTCCCAGACCTGCACTGGCGCCTGTGCGAACCATGAGGGAGGAGGAAAGCAGAGGGGACCCCGAACCTTCCCTGGGCGGGGAGGCCTGGCTCGTTGCATGGGAGGCAGGAAACCAGGCCAGTAAATTCACGGCACACGGCAAGTCCTGGTGAGGATGGCACCCAGTCCAAGAGGCAGCCGGTAGCATGTCCACACTGGCCCATTCCCGGGCAGCTGCTGCCTCCCTGGTCGGTTCTGAGAGCCTCAGGGTGACCTCTGCCAGCATCCCTTCCTGTCCTGGTGGCCCTTCTGCTGCTGGAATTGGCTCAGCAGTGGGTTGCCCGGGGCACGTTGAGTTTGCATCTTATGTGGATACTGTGGCCGCTGTCCTGGAAGTGGGCCTACCCGAGGGCAGCCACACGAGGCTGACACCCTCCAGCAGGGGGCGCTCTTGCTGCCCAGGAGCCTCTAGTCATGAAGGTCCTCGCAGTGGGAGGTGAGCTAGAGCGAGTGTTACCGACTTCTCCCGGGTGCCAGTGTCTGTGCGGAGCTGTGAGCCTCCCTGCAGCCCTTGAGGTGGGAACTAGGATCGTGCCCTTTTCACAGATGAGGAAACTGAGGCATAGAGGGTTGAGTCCCTTGCCTAGAGTTGGGTGGAACTGGGATCTTCACTCCCTGTGGTCTGGGCTGGAGTCCACATGCCCACCACTTCTCATGGCCACAGGCCAGGCCACCGCCCTTGGAACCCCTGTTTTAGTGGGGAGACATGATGAGGAAAAAGGGCAGTTTAAGCAGCGACCCTGGTGCTCTGAAGGAAGTCGGGGCCCTGGTGAGAATTAGCAGCGGCCAGGACGCCCAGCAAGTGCAGAGGCCTGGTGGTCCAGGTCCCCTCCAGGTCCCCTCCAGGCCTGTGCAAAAGGCCTGCTCTCTGTGGAGGTGGGGCAGGTCCCAGAGTTGAGTTGGGGTGTCAGGTGGGGATCACTGTCCTGCCTCTGGCCCAGAGCTATGGGGGTGGCCTGTGGGCCCATCTTCTCCAGGAAGGAGTGGCGAGGGTGTCTCCCCTAATTCTGTGCTTGTCTCGGCAGGTGATGGTCTGGAAGAGCAACTTTGATGTTGCGGATTATGGAGACGTCACGAAAGGGCTGAGGCCTCCGGCCGCGCTGGCCAGCTCCTCCAGGAATCTGGTAAGTGGCCTGCAGGTGGGTTTGAGCCTGGCGGCCTGGGTCTCGGTGAACTGCATTGGGCTCGGAGACGGTGGGGGTCAGAGGCTGGTCATGGACGGGACTAGTAAGACTTGTCATTTAGCGAATACACTTCGGCCCTCGTGGTGTTGCTTTGTTTCAGATCTGGGGTGAGCAGCCAAGGTGGGAGGGCCGCAGAGCAGGCAGGCTGCCGGAGCCTGGGCCCGGGCAGCCCACTTGGCAGGGTGTTGCCACGGCACCCACTCCTGTGGGGGTGAGGCCCGAGGCACGAGACCACGGCACCCCCGGTTCCTGGAGGGTGCGGGCTGAAGCCACAGCTGGGCCCTGTGGCTCTCACTTCCTTTTGTTTAAACCACGGAAAGGAAGTTCCTCAGCTACAAGCCATTTCGGCACCGTGGTTGGTAAGAGGGCATTCCGTGTTCCTGAGTTAAAATAGGCAATGCTATTTGGGGGGAAACTGATAGCTGATAAGCCTCACTGAGTAAGGGTGCATTCAGCTTTGGCTGAAACCCACACTGAAGCCAAGGTTGCGAGCCGGAGGGTCTCGGGCCCCAGTGGCCACAGGCCGGGAGCTCCTCCTGGCCCTGGAGGCAGCGTGGCCTCTCCCACCCCCGGAAACTGGCCTGAACAACAGGAAGCGGCTTGTCCAAGGCCCAGCGAGCCAAGGCTGCCCAGAATAGAACCGGGAGGCCTGGTCCCTCCAGCCTTGGGCTCCGCTAGGGACCCCTCTTCCCCACACTCCTGCCCTTCCCCGCCCCAGCAAGGGAAGAACCCCACACCCCTCTTCTTGGACAAGCGGCGGGGCCTCTCGTCCTTCAGTCCTGGCTCAGAGATGAGGTGGGCTCCCTTGCTTCCCAGAACGGTGGGGCCTGGCCATCTGGGAAGAGGCCTGTGGGCAGGGAGCCAGCAGGACACGGCAGGGTGGGCATCCCCACGGGGGCTCACGTGGAGGGAAGCATGTGGGCTCTGGGGTCTGAACCCTGCAGTGTGGTTCCAGGCAAAGCCCCCCCCTTCCCTGGCCTGGGTTTACGGTGAATAACAAACAGGACCTCTAGGAACTGGTTTTTTTCAGTGAAGATCTCGCTCCAGCCCACAGACCAGAGATTGTCCTTGCCCTTCCCGACTGTGGGCTCGGCTGCACGGGGTCAGGCCTAGTGAGTGGTGTGGTGGCTGCCAGGGGCTTGGCTTCTCGGGAGCCCATGAGCACCATCGCTGTGCCCGCCCCCCCGCCCCAGCTCTCGAATCTGTGACCCCGCCCCCAGCTCTGCGTACTCCAGGCCTTGGCCCTGAAGCCACATGAGTCACGCCCGGGCATTTGAGGACTGTAGGAAGCCCATTGGGCCAGGTGCTGGGTCGTGACTTCCTGACGGTGGGCTTGTTAGAGTGTGGCAGTTAGAAGCCAGGGAGGCAGACAGGGCGGGCAGCCCCCTGAGCCCCAGCCTGGACCCCGCCCAGGACCTGGCTCTGAGGCGTTCAGCTCCTGTTGGAATGAGGCCGTCCCTGAGCCTGCTCTGAACGGGGCCCTGTTCACTGTGGAGCTATTTTCAACCTCGGGGGAAATTCACAGCTTATTTTTAGGCGCTTTCCATGTTGAAAAGCAAAAGCCATTTCCCAGCCCTTCAGAATGTGAATAATGGGTCCCACTTTCTCCCTTTTCTTGGCCGAGTTGTGGTGAGGGTTTTTTTGCTGTGGTTGGGGAGCTCTCTCTGCTTGGGGGGCTGCAGAGGAAGGGCTGAGGGTGGGCAGGAAGCTGTGAGGCTGGAGCGAGGTTGGAGGGTTCCGAGCAGGAGGCCTCCGGAGGGGCTGTGGGGCCCGCGAGCATCCGTGCAGCCGGTCCTCGCCGCTCACTCCCTCCTGTTGTCCGCTTTGGGGCCTGTCCCTGAGGCCTAAGGACCACGTGTCTTGGCTGACCGTGGCTTGGGCACCTGCCCCTCAAGTCCCAGCTGCCACAGGACTGATTCTGCCTCAACCACGGAAGCATTTAAAAATCACTTCGAGTAGCAAAGTCTCGTCTATTCCGATTTGTTCTCGCCCTCCCTCCACACATCTCGGAGCCCATTATGCAACTGGGAAGGAAGGCTGTGGGCGGGGGGAGTACGGAATTCTGGGTAATTCAGGAAAACTGAACACCCACTCGGTAAGTTCTTGGGGCTGGCTGTCCTCCAGTGCAGACAGCAACCTCAACTTCTAGGGCGAGGCCCTGTCTCCTCACCTCACGTGGGGGAGGCCAGGCCTCCCTGCTGACCTCCCACCCGGTGGCACATGCCAGCGGCCTTGGCCCCGTGCCTGGCACCTGGCGAGTGCTCAGCATTAGCTATTTTTAAAATGTTCCTTTTCCTTCCTCCGTCCCATCAAGAGCTGGGTGACTCATACCACCAGTCAGGGTGATAGTGTGTTCAAACCTAGGGGAGACCCACAGGCCACCATAGCCAGCCCTCAAGGGGGTGGAAACAGGCCACTGCTCCTCCTGCCCAGGATGTCTCTGGGCAGGGTGCTGAGGACCCGGGCCTCAGGGCGGAGCCTCCGGGCAGGGTGCTGAGGACCCGGGCCTCAGGGCGGAGCCTCCGGGCAGGGTGCTGAGGACCCGGGCCTCAGGGCGGAGCCTCCGGGCAGGGTGCTGAGGACCCGGGCCTCAGGGCGGAGCCAGCCCTGGAGGAGGAGGCCTCCGCCTCCCGGAGGATGGTCTGTTTCTGCTTTGGGCTCCTCTGGTCCCTTACTGACAACGGAGGTTTCTGGCTGGGGTTTGCTGTCCATAGAGAGAAGTGGGTTTGAGGGAGCGCTTGGCAGGGAGGGGCGGTGGGTGTTGGAGCAGGAATGAACCCCCGGTTTACATGTCTTAGAGGAGCCGCTCCTTCCTCCCCGAACTCCTGTTCTCCGCGTTTCTCAGACTGTTCAAGGGGCTCTTGGCAGCAGGTGTGTCAGAGGAAGCCACGCGCGCGGGCATCTTGGGAAAGTGTTGGTGTCACGGGCCCAGGCTCCACACAGTGCCTGCCTCTGCGCCTGGGCTCGGCCTCTGGGGCCGAGATGGGCCTCTTACGTGCTGGGCTCTGGCTGAGGAGCGCCCCACCAGTGCCCTGGTCCCTGGGAACGGGAGCCTGGTGAGAAGCAGTGGCCCCGCGCTTCAGCGCAGGTCTCCCTGGCGGCTTGTTAGAGCCCAGTCAGCTCAGTCAGGAGTCTGCGTCTCTAACAGGCGTCCACTGCCAGCCACAGCTGCTAGAAGGCAGCCTGCCCACTGTGACGCCGGCATCCAGGACTGCGGTGGGGAGGAGAATCTGTCCATCGTAGGAAGTTTCCAGGCTCCAGGGCCACAGCAAGGAGAGGCGCCTGGGAGCTGTAGGCGGCCTCTCCCCAGAGGAGGGATGTGCTGGGTCTACTCTCCGCGCCGTGCCCAGTGCCCAGTGCCCAGTGCCTGCAGTGCCAGTGCTGCTGCGGGCTCCAAGCCCAGAGGCCCCGCGGGCTCTGTACAGCCGGCGGGAGAGTGCAGCTTTACTTCCCGCCAAGGATGTCAGAGGGAGGGTGGGTCAGCGCAGCCCTCCTGGGCCTGCGGGCCTCTTCCGTCCTATCCCTTAGTGCTGCTGCGTCTGTCCAGCCACCTGTTCTTCTTTCATTAAAAAATGTTTTTATTGATTTCAGAGAGGAAGGGAGAGGGAGAGATAAAAACATCAGTGATGAGAGAGAATCATTGCTCGGCTGCCTCCTACACGCCCCCTACTGGGGATGGAGCCCACAGCCCAGGCATGTGCCCTGATAAGGAATTGAACCATGACCTCCTGGTTCATAGGTCGTTGCAAAGCCACCTGTTCTTGAATCCAAAGGCCACCTTCCTCCTGCCCTCTGCCCTTTGCCCTCTGCCCAGCAGATGTGGTGCCTGGGCCGGCTCCCCTCCTCCAGAGCCTGTGGGCCTTTAGGGGAGCGGGCAGGTGACAGTGTCTGATACCTGAGCTTGAGGCGACCTGGGTGCCGACAGTGATGACAGCCTGATCGGGCCACGCTGACGAGTCCCCTCCAGGGAGAGCCAGCAGAGGTCATAGGTGTGATGCAGGGGCAGAGGGTGGGCAAGACCTGAGGCCACTGGCACCTGAGTCTCCTTCCCTCCGCCCTCCCTCCCTGCCCCCTCCATCCTCCTCCATGCTACTTTTTCAAACCCAGAAACCTGAAAATGGAAGAACGGATCCACAAGTGGAAGAGCCCCGGTTGCTTAAGTCTCACTGATGGTTTGGGCCATCTTCCTGTTCCCCAGCAGAGCTACACTCATCCTTTCCAGGTGGCACCTCCTCCGTGCAGTCTTCCCAGGACGGCCAGCAGCTGGGAATCCACCCCACCCCACCCCCAGGCACTCTGCTCGCTGGGGCGGCCCCTCTCTCTGGAGGCAGTTACTCACAAGCCTCCCTCGTGTCCTGGGGGCCGGGGGCTTGCTCTCCCGTGGTGCCTAGCACGTGTCTGGAACAGGATGCTCAGGACGTCAGTTCAGTGGGCACGTGCCTGTGGGCAGCGTGGGGGAGTGTGAGGCTAGAGGCAGCTCTGGCTCTATCCTTTGGCATTTTGAGGGTCCCCTGACTGAAGGAACTTTCTTGCCTGGTTTGTTGGGGAGGGGGTGGCATGGGGTGGTCTGGGCAGTGGAGGGTGGTGGAATCTGCGTTTCTGGATGAGAAGTTTCCGTCCTTTTCGTTGTCAGTGGGGATAAGCCCTTTGCAGCTTCTGTCTTCCAGATTGGATGGCAGCCTGGCCCATGTGGTGTAGGGTGCTGGGTAATTCTCGTGTTTATGTTCTCATTGGTTACCATGGAAAAATCAGAATAGACAGTTTCCATGGAGATTATCTTTAACTTAGTTGCTTTGAAGGTGCAGACATTGCTGCGGGTTCACTGGACGCTCAGGTGCCCTCGGGGCTTTCTCTGTGGCAGTGCCTGGGCTGCTCTGAACACACGTGGATTCGGGCAGATCTGCCTCCTGTGCTTGAAGAGGCCAGGACGAGCGGGGGTGACCCTGTGCCTCAGCTTCCTCTTGGGGTCCCACTGCGCCAGCTCAGCTCTGCAACCATTCAGATTGCCCGGGAGCCTTTTTAATTTTTATCAAAACAAAGGAAAAAACCACATTGTGGAGATTCCTGAGCGAGCACAGTGGAGAGAGCAGTATTAGGAACCCCATGCGCCCATCTCTAGCTGCAGCACTTCACCATGCATTTCGTCACCTCCCGCGTTTTAGAGTTGGAGTATTTTCATTTGGTCCCAGATATATTATTTTACCCCAAATAAAGGCATTTCTTGGTTATATAACTGCAGTGCTCTTATCACCTCCAACAAAATTACTAATTCCTTAGGACCAGTGCCTAGTCCATATTCACATTTTCACATTGTGTCGCATAGGAGGTGGGAGACCTCGAGAACACCCGCTCCCTCCTCACCGAGGTCCTGGTGGTCAGAGATGCACCGTCCTGGCTTAGGGCGTGGTTGGGCTGGGGGCTAACCCTAACCCCCTCCCCCCCTCCAGGACAGTTGTGACTGTGAGCCCCAGGAGCCCTTGTTCTAGCGAAGATGTGCCCGCAGGTGGCCAGCTCCTGCCAGCTGTCCACGGGGGCGGCATCCGCTGGGGGCGCTGTTTCTCTTCGCTGCTTGTGGGGGAGGATGGAGAGGTGATGTAACCTGAGTTCACCCAGCTTCATGCTGCTTTATTTTCTAGGACAGGGAGGCTGTGAGACCGGGGGATGCCCTCGGGCAGCGGGGGCGAGGCTCTGGCTCCTCTGCGGCCCACGTCTCTGCAGGGGAGGCAGGGCCAGTGGGTTATCTGTCTTGGCAGGCTTTGCTCGCTTCCTGAGATGCCGCACAAAATAGGAATTGCCAGGCTTGGGAGCAATGCCCGGTGCGGTCAGTGCCTCTATCGCTCTCCATTGAACTAAGTGCAAGGAGAGTTTAAAATAGCCAGCCTTTGTTCCCGAGGTTTTAACAGTTCAACTCCAGCAGTTCCACTGAGCTGCCTTCAAGTGGGTCTATAAATAAACGCCACCGCTCCTCTCTGTCCCCGAGCTCCCTTCGGCGTCTCCCAGAGAGGCCGCTCTGCCGCTCATCTTCGCGAGACGCCTCCTCAGCGGGGCAGCCGCACACTCCCGTCCAGAGCCACGGTCCCTGAATGAACCACACGGGGCCTGTGACCCAGCAGGGGGCACCGCAGAGGTCAGCCCACTGTCAGGTCAGCACCTCGCAGAGCCAGTCCTGTTGGCACGAGCCGCCCTGTGGTGTCCCTGGCAACCACTCATGGCCGCACCCCACTTGTGAGAAAACACCAGGCAGACCCAAATGAAGGGACGTCGGCCATACAACTGATCAGTACTCTCCCAAAGCGCCAAGGTCACAGGACAAGGTCACGGAGGAACTGACAGATTGCAGCAGGCGGAGGAGAAGCCGCTGAGCACAGCCTGAGGGCCTGGTCGGGTTCTGGGCCAGCGGGATCCAAGGGCGTTTGTCGGAAAGCTGGGGGAGTCCAGTGGGGCCCTCGGTTTGGCTGATGCCATTGACCCGGTGTTGATTTCCTAGGTGACCATTGTCCTGATGGTTATGCGAGATGTTAATACTGGGGACACCTGCCCAGCCAGCGTGGCTCAGTGGCTGAGCGTCAGCCTATGAACCAGGAGGTCACGGTTCTATTCCTGGTCAGAACACATGCCCGAGTTGTGGGCTCTATCCCCAGTAGGGTGCGTGCAGGAGGCAGCCGATCAATGATTCTCTCTCATCGTTGATTTCTATCTCTTTCTCCCTCTCCCTCCCTCTGAAATTGATAAAAATATATTTTTTTTAAAAACTGGGGGAACCTGGGAGAAGAATAGATGACAATTCTTTACCACTTTTTGCAGCTTTTTTCTAAGCCTAACATTAGTTAAAAGTGGTTTAATTTTTTAGAAAACCTACAGTCAACACATGGGCCTGATCAGAAGCCTTGAGCTCCTAGTGTGGCAGCCTCAGCCTCGATGGGGGACCGAGGTGTGTCTGTCTCAGGCAGGAGTGGGGGACCGAGGTGCTTAGCGCCAGCAGCAGTGCCCTCGGGCATGTGTGTAACTGAGCCGGGCAAGGGCCGCCCTCACGGAACAGGTGGTGGTCCGCGGGAAGCACCCTGCACATCTGTGCACTCACTCAGCCAGCAGGCTGGCTCCGGAGGACACAGGCAAGGTCGCCAAACAAGTTGAAGGTTTAAAGAAACCAGAATCCGTCTTGGGTTCAGGGCTATGTTTAGAACCAGAAGTTTCCTCTTGTTGGACTCCAGGCCGGAACCCTAAATTATAGGGCAAACAAGGCTGCCGTGAATCTAGTCCACAAGTCTGTGGGGATACAGCACCAGTGTTCCTTGGAGCTCGGAGTTGAGGAAAGAGCCGTGTGTTTTCCCGTGAGACGCTGGAGGTGAGGGGGAGCCCAAGTGAGTGCTCTGCACCCTGCTCCCTCGCCAGGGCCCAAGGAGCGAGCAGGGAGGCGGCCAGATGGGCGCCGTTAACTTTCCATGAGGGCGATTGCCAAGGGCCCGGGCCCGGGGTGCCGACTGGGAAAGGCCTGGCCTCGAGCCTCTGCACCCTCACTTAGACTGACGGGTCGAAAGACTCCGTGGAAAAGGTCTCATCATGGGAGGGGTGTGTGTGTGTGTGTGTGTGTCCCCACGTCTTCCTGTTCTGCTTTGGAAAGAGTGACCTGCTTTGGTGTTCTAAGTGGGCAGTGGCCAGGCTCTCCCTGCCTGGTCTCTGAAGGAGGTGGCACCAGTGAGACGGCCCAGATCTCGGGCCTGGGCCCCTCCCTGTCCTCTCCGTGTCCCACACTCAAGCCGTGGACCCGTGCCTGGTACAGAGCTTGTTTTTGGAGCAGCCGGGCAGGGCAAGGTCCAGGGTGAGGGATTAAGAGAAGAGCCGTTTCTGCCTGGGGCAGGTGTTAGTTACCACCCACCCACCAGAGGGGTTCTGTCCGGTCAGTTCATGGCATCTCCGTGGGAAGCTCCGGCCGCTCCCGGCTGCTGGCCAGGTGTGTGGCCCCTAAGCGGCTGAGGCCTGACGTCCACAGACCGGACAGCCGCTGCTGGGACATGCTGCCCGGGATGCCTGCTCCCCTGACGACTGGGGAGGCAAGGCTTTGGGAACCAAAAGCTCTGAAGTGTGACGCTGGCTCTGCTTTGGGAACCTGTGCCCCCAGGCGCGTGTGGACCTCACGGCCTCCCCTCGGCTCTTCAGCGTGGGCCTTGCCCACTGGTGCTGGCGTGTGAAGAGGTCATGGGCACTCGGTACAGAGTGGCAGCGGCTGGTGTCGTGTACTGTCATGTGGCCGGCAGATCCGGCTCCCAGGGGCATTTCAGTTGTAACTGCATTTTTTAAAAAGCCAGGCTTAATAACATGTGAAGAGTCACATCCACCATGTTAAAAAGTGAGCACATAGGCATGTGATCACCACATGTCGGGTGTAGAGTGACTCCATCCCCAAAGTTCCCTCGTGCCTCCTGTGGCCCATCCACTGCCCCCTCTGCAGCCGCGGCAGCTCCTGCTGTCACAGGCCAGTGTGCGTTTCCAGCGCGGCGTACACAGGTCACAGGGTACGTCTCTGGGTCTGCTCCTCTCCCTTTTGAGACTCACCTGTGTTGTTACAGTATCGGCCACTCCTCTCTCTGGCGGAGTAGCACGCCCTCGCCTTCCTCTGCCTGTCGCTGCAGCTCCACAGGTGTGTGCACGTGGGTTCGTGTGATTTCCGTCGCGACAGGCGCCACCGGGCAAGGCCCCTCCTACCCTGTGACGTTCAGCAGGGCGCTGATGCAGTTTCCCCGATAGGGGTGTCTTCCCACTCTTGCCCGCCCTCTCATCTCTGCTTTATCGCCTGTTTGCTAAGCTCTTGGGGAAATGCCACTCTCGGTGCTGGAGTGCAGGTGTGAGGCCACGCGCCGGGCGGGGCTGCGGGCCCTTCGCCTGGGAGGTGTCACTGCACAGGCATGCCGCTGGGGGGGCTTGGCTGTCTGAAGTGTGAGTGTTCGTGGAGGGCCTGTGCTGTGCTCAGCCCTGTGCCTGGCTGGCATTCTAGGGGGGCAGGGGAGGAGTGACCCAGAGTGTTAAACCCAGGGGCTGGGTGTAAGAGCAGCTGGGCCCATGGAAGCAAAACTGCCTGGTGTTCAGGAACTGCCTGTATTTGGGGTTCGGACCCCAGCTCTGTTATTTCCTGGGTGATTTAGAGCAAGTTAGTCACCCTCCCTGAGCCTGCTTCCCCACCTGAAAAATACGGTCCCGATGCCTGCTGTGAGGGGCCCTTGTACAGGTGGAATAAAGTGACGTGTGTGCATCGTGTCCCATCGCTGGCAAGTTCACAGCAGCGAGTGCCTCTTCCTGTGCAGGCGGCCTGCGCTCAGGCTGTGATGTCTGCTGAGCGTGGACGGGAAGCAGAGACAGGCCGAGTCCTGCTGAAGGGGAGACGGGGACGGGGTAGCGTGGTCAGAGGAGAAGCCAGCTGCAGGACCTGGGACTTGGGAGTGAGGCTTGAGGCTGGTGCCTCCCCACAGCCATGTCCTGTCTGAGCCTCACTTTCCTTTGTTGTGAAAGCTCGGAGTAGATGGGAACATGGTTCCCGCAGGCTGTCCCCCCACCCCACCCACTCCCATTGTCTCCCCACTGTGCCTCCAGCAGCC
Source organism: Myotis brandtii (assembly GCF_000412655.1). Taxonomy (NCBI): domain Eukaryota; kingdom Metazoa; phylum Chordata; class Mammalia; order Chiroptera; family Vespertilionidae; genus Myotis; species Myotis brandtii. Next base: position 2,231,829 of record NW_005370710.1, read on the forward strand.
AGTGCGGCGGGTTCTGGGCCATTCTGCACAAACACTCAGAACTTCTCTCCCTCCTCCCCACGCAGCGGAGTGCCGCCTGAGCACTCCTCGAAGACACCAACTGTCGGTGCAGGGGGATGGCTCCCACTCTTCCTCTCGTGGCCCTTCCTGAGGGAGCCACGGGCCTTGTGACGGGACTTGGGCCCCGGGCATGGTGGCCCAGGCCTGTTGTGCCTGAAGATGAGCACTGCTCACAGCCCAGCCCTGGAGGCAGGGTCCCCCCCATTTCACAGACAGAAGGTGGAGGCCCCGTGGCCTGTCAGTATGAGCTCGCGTGTCGCCAGGCTCTTCCTGGAAAACCGCCTGGGTCTGAGGGCCGTGGCTGAGGTGAAGGCCCGTCGAGGCTTCTGGGATGACGCCTGGCGTTCAGGTCTGAGTGCACCGACCCCTGGAGGCGGGAACGGCCCAGCCCCGTGGGCTGAGGTCTCACTGCGTGGCATGGCACCCTAGCGGATGTGCAGGTCGAGGGTGTTGGACACGGTGCCCCTCTGTTTTCAAGAATCCCTCTGGCTTGTGTCTCACATTAAGTTCTCTTGAACCACCAGGGCCTGCATTTTCCAAGTTCAAATCCATATGCTCTCAAGAGTTTGTTATCTATGAGGTTAGGAGGCGTTCCTAATAAAGGAGAACACGCAGGTCGCTGGGGCTCCATGGTGCGTGGGCAGTTGGCCAGCTTGGAGCCCAGGGCTGTGCTGGGTTAGAGGGCAGAGGAGTGACGAGAGCTGGCAGGAGACGGAGAGGGACACAGACATGGTGGGTGACAGGCCGTGGGCAGGCCGGCATCGCTGTGTCCTGCTCCATGTCCTGGCCCTGAGAGGTAGCGACG
>NW_005370710.1:2232739-2234052 GCF_000412655.1 Myotis brandtii
CGGCCCAGGTGTGCGGGAGCTCAGAGGGCTTCTGATCCGGAGTGCGGGGCTGCAAAGGGATGGAGGGGGGCTGCTCAGAGCAAAGGAGGGGGAGGGGGTGTGGGCCCTCCCCACGCAGAGGCCCTCAGAGCTGGGTGTGAGGTGCAGAGGCAGAGGGGAGCTGCGGGAGGAGGCAGGCCCGCGCAGGGCGCCTTGTCGGGGGCTGGAGTTTGCTTCCTAAGGTGGCGGAGCCCTGGAGGACTGGCGAAGCGGCCTGACATGGTAGCGTTTGGATGCCCCGAGCCCAGCATGGCTGCCTTAGTGGTTGCTGGGGCAGCCGAGAGGGTGAGCCTCATCGAGCACACCCCTCCCACAGGGGGCAAGTCCACAGAGGGCTTGTGGGTTCCCAGACCAAACTGGGGACCTACTGCAGTGTCCGCGGGACAGTGGCTCTGGGGCCACCCTGTGGACCGGCACGAGTCTCCTGAAGCCACTTGCCCGAGTGTGTGGGCTTGGGGAATGACGTCTTCTGCATTTGGGGTCTGAAGGATCTTCGGCAGAAACCCCGGCCCCGTCAGGAGCAGCCCAGGGCCTCCAGCGCCTGAGGATGCTCTCCGGCCCACCTGCTCCCCTCCTGCCCCTCAAGCCTCCTCACTCGTGGTCGCTGCTCAGAAGGGGGGGAGGCAACAGAGGGTGCGCCCGCAGTGGGGCCCCGCCTGTGGCCGGTCCTCCTGAACATTGGGATTCTTTCCTCCATTTGCTGGTGGTGTTCCCAGCCCTTCCCTTCGGACGGGCGACCCCTCGCTCAGTGTTCCCTGCATGCTCAGCAGGACTGAGGGCTCCCCTCCTTTCGTTGTCTTTAGCCAGAAGTGGACTTCCACGTCCCGGGCAGAGCCAGGAGCCAGGAGTCGGTGCAGAGCGCGCCGAGGGAGCCCGCCAGCACGCCGCAGGCGCTGACCAGCACGCTGGAGCACATCGTGGGCCAGCTGGACGTCCTCACGCAGGTAGGCCACGCCGCCACCTCGTCCGCACTCGGCCGCAGTCAAGGTGGGGAGCCCCGGCTCTGGTTCCAACTGGCACTGCCCTTATCCTCGGAGCCACCTGGTGTGTGTCTGTGAGGGGCGTGGTCGTGGGCTCTGCCTCCCGTGTTCGTGATGAGCGTTGAAGGAGGTGTTGGCCTGTGCCTGGCCCTGGTGCGCTGTGGCACTGACCACCCTCATCACAGGACAGACGCGGGCCGGCCCTGTGGAGCGTGCGTGGGTCGTTCCACGCTGGTGGGGCCTGTAGGGCAGTAGCTTCAGTGCAGGGCCCTGACGAGGTGGCGGCCAGCAGTG
>NW_005370710.1:2234158-2246438 GCF_000412655.1 Myotis brandtii
CATCCTGGGGAGCAGCGTCCTGGCCGAGGGAGCAGCCCGCCTGCAGGCTGGGGCCCTGACACGTCCAGGCCACGAGCCAAGCCCCGCGTGGCAGGTGTGGGGCAGATGGGGGTGGGGGTGGACAAGGCAAGGTTTAAAGGTCCTCGGGCCCCTTCCCCCCTTGGCTTTGGGTACAGACCCCTCTCTCTTGGTTCAGCTTGGATAGAGTGAGGGTGTGGGAGGGACGCAAAGGACCCTTGAGTCTGTGACGAAATGGACACAGGGCCACGGCCTCATTCCTGCCTCTGGGCCTGGAGCAAGGGAGGAAGCCCCCTTATGTCACACGGCCCCCAGCGTGTCTCAGTGTCCCAGCTGGGACTGCACACCTGGGCCCATGGAAGGAAGGGCAGGAGGGCAAGGCTGGTGTCGGTGGCGTCGGTGGGTGGGCCTGCGGCTCATCGACAGACATCTGGAGCCTGTAAGCCTGAGAAGGCCCGTGCCCGGAGGGGAGCAGGCGCTGAGACTGAACAGGCCCCCCGACCTGTCCTGTCAGAGCTGTGCTGCCACGTGCTCTCTGCAGCCTTGTCGAGGGAGGGGCCAGGAGGTAGACTCCATTAGAACCTCGGAGGACAGACTTCGAAGTCTGAGAAGATGGTTAAAAATAGCGCCCTTGGATCCAGAGGAGTAAAACGCTAAAAATGCTCCCGTCGCTGTTTTTGGGCTCGTTACGTGTTAGCAGTAAGGGGGTGCACCCTGGAAGCACCATTTTACGCGTGGAAGGCTCGTTACGTGTTAGCAGTTGGAATGGTCGTAACTGAGAAGCTGGCTCCGGGAGTTGGCGAGGGTGGCCCGCTTGCTTCGAGACACCATGACCCCCCTCCCCACCCCCATGGTCCTGGCAGGTCCCTATTGGATGGGCTACTCAGGCGAGGCGTCTCGTTCCACGCTGGTGGGAAGGTGGCCGAGCTCAGTCCTCCAGGTGTGCCCAGACCAGCTTGTTGGGAAGGGATAGCGTGAGTCATCCACCCCCTGCCCCCCATGGTCCCCGTGTCGTGTGTGTGTGTGCGCGCGCGCGTGCGTGCAGACTCTGCCTCACTTGCAGGCGGCAGTGTCACAGGCAGGGGTGGTGGGTGCTGTTTGCACAGGAGCGGGCCTCCACATGAGCACATGTGGCCACCTGGCCCGGCCTGGGTCTGCCGTCCTCCCTCCCTCCCTCCCTCCCGCACGGATAGGGCTGCCCTCGGGCCAGAGTCTCATTCAGGAGAGACTCCTCTGTTAGAGCTGCTTCCGGGAGCAGGGACTCGGCGTCTGACTCCAGCGGTTCCCAGCCCCGTCTCTTTGGGCAGTTTACCCGCAGGCTCCCCTGGCTTTGCACAGGCAGAAGCGCTGGGGGCTGGGTGGCAGCTCTGTCTTCCATCGTCTGCGCCGTGACAGAAAGCCCCCCTCCCAGACGAGCTGCAGCGCAAGGGCCCCGCCCGCCTGATGGGCTGGCGATGGCTGCCGTTACCTCTGGGGCCTGGGAATGGTCAGGCGTCTCAGGTTCTCCTGTGTGGCCCCAGCAGGCCTGGGGCTGGGGAAGGCGGCAGGGAGGAGGGGAGCGGGGACTCCAGGAGATTTGCTCTCACTCTCCTGGGGACCCCCATGCCCTCCAAGGAAGGGCCAAGCCTAGGCATGGGAAGGGGCTGTGTGAGTACCGTGGTGAGACAGGCAGCCCCAAGCGGGCCTGCATGGTCTGAGCTGGTCCGGGGGACAGCTATGGGCGGGCCTGCCGCCTCCCCACTCTGCAGAGGGCTGTCCAGGCTGGCCTGACCCACAGTAGCCACAGCTTGATGGAGAAGCAGCAGAAGGGAGCTTTGAACGTGGGAGGACATGGCATTTGGGAGAGCTGTCTGGGCCCAGCTGGTGTGTCCAGAAAACTGGCCACGGAAGGCCATTTCCCGCCAGTGGTTCACGGGGTCACAGCCTGGCCTGTCTGCTGCGCCACGTCTCCCAGGTCCACGGAGCCACCACGCGTGTCTCTGACTCAGGACCGTTGTGTTTTACGAGGTCCTGGAAAATGAAGCCTTGATACAGATGGTTGGACAGGTCAGCCTCTGAAGAAACAGGTGCAGAGGTGGCCAAGGCCAAGGTTCCCGCGTGCGCAGCCCTGTTGGGACTCGCCTTGGCGTCAGAGCACAGCAGAGCCTGTGGCTGAGCAGTGACCAGCGCCCCACACCCTGGGGCCTGCCCATCAGGCACTTGGCTCCCTGGGGGCCTGCGTGCGGCTGACACAGAGAGGAGGAGCTTGAACGCAGCCAGTGTTGGTGGCATGGGGCTCAGGTCCTCCTGGTGCACAGCGCCCCACGGGTCCCGGAGCATCCAGTTTTCTAGGGTGGGGGGAGTGAACCCACTTTTTATAGCTTCTCCTGTGGGGATGATGTGGAAAAGCCTGTGTTTATTTAAAAGGAGTTGCTGTAAGGCAGTGATGGCGAATCTATGACACGCATGTCAGAGGTGACACGCGAACTCATTTTTTTTGGTTGATTTTTCTTTGTTAAATGGCATTTAAATATATAAATAAATATCAAAAATATACATCTTTGTTTTACTATGGTTGCAAATATCAAAAAATTTCTATATGTGACACGGCACCAGAGTTAAGTTAGGGTTTTTCAAAATGCTGGCACGCCGAGCTCAAAAGGTTCGCCATCACTGCTGTAAGGCCACGAGGAAGGTAAATTAGTCAAGGTTCCCTAATCCCATGGCTAATCCGCAATAGAAGATGGCGTCTCGCTGCTTCCCGCAGAGCTGACCTCCGCAGAGGTGGGGCCGGGATGCAGGCCCGCAGAGAAGCCCTGTGCCCTGAGATCACGTGGGGCTCCAGGGACAAGCTCGTTGTGTGTTGTTAGCAGCAGACTGTGGGGCAAAGGGGCCCGTTAAAAAGACAGTTGTTGAGCCCAGAGAGATGAGGAGGAATCGGTTTTCTGTGCAGCAGCTGTGGGATCCTGGGCAAGGGAGCGTGTCAGGCGTCAGCACGAGGGGAGTCTCCACTCCTTCCCTGGGAAGTGGAGGCCTCGGAGCATTTAGTCCTCAAGTCAGTCCTGAGGTGGGAGGGGAGGAACAGCACTTCCTGGACTCCTGCCCCCCAGGGCGCACCCCCTTCCTGCGGAGGCCAGGAGTTTCCTCCCTCCCAGGCCAGCTGGCGGGGCCCCTCCAGCCCGCCAGGTCCCAGACCCCAGCTGGGGGCATATTCTTCCCCAGCCAGGCGGGCTCGCCCGACCAACGAGGGCTACCTTTGGGCCTGGGCAGCTGGTTCAGGGCCTGCCCTCCGTCCCCAGGGCTCAGGCACTCAGCACTCAGCGTGCACCTATCGTGGAGGGAGCTGGGCTGGGAGCAGGAGGCCAGTGGGGAGCAAGGAAACCGCCCTGTGCTGCCGCCATCAGGCAGTTCAGGGCCCCTCCGTCCCCAGGGCTCAGGCACTCAGCACTCAGCACTCAGCGTGCACCTATCGTGGAGGGAGCTGGGCTGGGAGCAGGAGGCCAGTGGGGAGCAAGGAAACCGCCCTGTGCTGCCGCCATCAGGCAGCGGCCGGAGGCTGCCCAAGGGCTGGCCTTTGCCCCTGAGCTGGAGACCATGTCGCCCGGCTAAGGCTGAGGCAGTGGGCCAGCCCTGCCGGTGCGCGCGCACAAGCACAGGCATGCAGTGAGCGACAGAGCTGGAGCAGCCGGAGCCGGGCAGGCGCTGGGCCCAGCAGCCCCTTTGTTTTGATAGCTCACTAGGCCCCCCAGCAGAGAGAGCCCCTTTTATTGCATCTGTTTTAGATCTTTAGAATCCTAGTGAAGTCAAGCCATGCTGCAGGGGAGATTAATTCCACATTTTCCCATTTTTGCAATGAAACCAGAGGAAAGTTCGGCATTCTGTGTGGCACAGTTGAGACGGGCGTTGAGCCAGTGGCTGGCCCCAGGGTGTTTCTCTGGCCTCGCACCAGTGCCTGGTGATGCGGCTGAGTGACTGCCCTCTCCTGGAGACCCAGGACACCTGGGACCCTCTGTTCCCCTGGGTGCACCCCCTTCTGGCTCCTGTGTTGGGGGGCTAGGAGGAGCACAAATCAACTGCAAGCCTGGAAATGATTAAAGGGAACTTTCCGTCACAGAAGCAGCCAGACCACACGTGCCCCAGTGGTTCCAACCCTCCCAGGCCTGACCACAAGCTGGCGTGTTCCAGGCCTCCTCACGCCCCATCGGGGCCCAGAGCTCCCCCAAGAGCCCGGCTCAGCCATGGCCCTCATGAGGTTAAGAGGTAGGGGAGCCATGTTGCAGCCCTGTGCCCAGCCTGGCACAGACAAGTGCCACGTAAATATTGGCTGTTAGTACAGGATCACAGTGCCCTACGAGTGGACAGATGAGGGATCTGAAGCCGAGTCCACTCAGCAAGTTAGTGGTCAGGTTCAGATTCGAACCCTGGCTCTACAGCTCTGGAACCCATGGCTCGCCAGACATGACTAGATGGGGACTAGGAGACACCCTGACAGCACTTCCCAAGGACCCACCACCGCGCTACACCCAGGATGTGCTGGGAGGCGCAGCAAGCTCCTGAGGCTGGGGCTGCGACCTGCAGGACTTCTCGGGCAGCGGACTGGAGTAGGGTCCAGGTGGGCGGGATTTGGGCAGGAAGAACACAGCCACAGGCAGCACAGGCCTTGAGTGCCAGGTGAATGCCACCATCCGCATGCCAGAGCTGTCAGAAGGGCAAGGACATGGCAGAGCAATGTGGAGGCCCCAGGAATCACCAGGAAGGCGAGGTGTCAGGATGGGGACTGGGGGCCGCCTGGGGCAGGAGGAGCCAGCTGGGGGAAAGGTGTCCTGCCGGACACGGCGGCCGGAGGGTCTCGGATGGGGTCTGACCGTGGTATTGTTTTCACCCCCGTCAGCCCCTGCTGAGCTCCCCATCTCCCGGCCTCTGCCCAGCGACTGCCTCTGCACAACACACTTCTCTCAATCTGAGCTTCTGCCCACACGTGGCCCTGGCACCTTCCAGGGCAGTCTCGGTTCCCCTCACCACTGTGCCCCCGGCCCAGCAGGTGCTTGAGGTGGTGGCATGTGGACGGAGGGCGGCCCTGTGCCTCTATCGTCATCTGGCCCAGCCGCCCTGTCCACCTCTGTCGCCTGTGCCCATGCTCCAGGAGGGAACTTGGTCCATAGAACCAGTGCTAATCTAAGGGTCTCGGCGGTTCCCACGCAGGGCCCTGCTTGGAGCAGGATGTGGGCGCGGAGAAGTCCCGAGATGGCGGGATTAGGGGTCAGTGGGAGCTGAGAGCCAGGCTGCACCCGCAGAAGCATTTTGTCAGGCCCTGGCCAGAGATCTGAGAGACGCAGACAGCGTGGCTGGCTGATCATCATTCTTTCCTCCTTCCTCAAAATGTGTCAGTCCTGGGGGAGCAGCTCTGCCCACAGCCAGCCCAGACAGGACCGATCCTGTGGCCGCGCCAGTGCCTGGGAGCCATGGGAGCCAGTCTCGTTTGCTGCACGTGGCAGGCACCTGAGGCGGGTGGGAGTGGGTGACGTCAGGGGGCCGGTGGGTGGCCCTTGGCCCCTCAGGCTTTGTAGAAGCGACGGCTCCAGTTCTCCCACTACATCAGCTCGTGGGGCACACGCAGGAGGTGGTGGCAGTGGCTGTGGGAGGAGGAGCAGCTGCTGGAAGGACCTGGCTTGGAGGGCGCGCCCTTGGTCAGCGTGGAAGTGCCTGTTCGCTCACTGCTGATGGTGGGGCTGGGCAGCCCGGTCAGTCCCAGGCCAAGCCCCTTCCCCAGAGCTCACTCCGGAGCCAGCGCTCCAAAAACTGGCCACCGGCCTGCAGGACACTATCCTCCCTGGCTCCGCCTGCTCAGACCTGAGTCGGGGGCAGGCCAGGGAGTAGAGGCTTCCCTTTCCTGTCCCTTTGGGCTGAGAGCCCTGGAGCCCTCTCCACCTTCCTGTGGCCACCACATTCCCTCCCTCTTCAACCCCTCTGGTCTCCGGGCACTTCTAAGACGGTCATGTTCTTCTCTGCCCCAGGGCCTTTGCACCTGCTGTATTTTATTTGGAATGCGTTTCCCTCTACTCACCTCGGAGTGTCTTTTTTAACTCACCATTTGAATTTCATTTTAAAAGCATTTTTAAAAGTTTAATGTCTCAGGAAACTTAATGAGATCTTGTGACTAGTGGCCTCCAAACCCCCATCACAGTCGGAGCTCTCCTTCCAGGGCTGCCAGCCAGGCATCAGCCCCAGAGCAGGAGGTCATGCCAGGGGCCCAGGCTCTCCTCGGAGCCCAGTCCCCGTGGCCAGACTGACACCCTGCACCCCAAACAGCCATTCATGAAAAGGGGGTGAGAAAGAGGCCTGAACAAGAAGTGGAAGTGAGAACTGAGCAAGAGCTGCCAGAGGATGAGGACAGACCCACCTCCAGAGGAAGCCGGGCGAGAGGCAGTGGGGGCTGGGAGGCGGGGCACAAAGGGAAGGCGGCCCAGCCCAGGGAGAGCGCCACGGCGCGGCTGGACAGGGACAGGGTGGCATAAAGGGCCTTGGCCGCTCCCTCTCCCGACTGGGGTCCTCCTCAGGGCACACCTGACTCCCTCCCTGCACCCCGGGAGCCCAGGGAGAATCCTGGCCACAGCCACGCCCCCGAGCCCCTCACAGCTCGGCCCTGCACCCCTCGGGGCCTCCCAGCACTTGATGTCCAGAGTCGCCCACACACCTGAGTCCCTGTCACACACGCCAGGAGTGGCGGCTCGCCCTCAGTCACTTGGAGGCCAGCAGAGACCCACACCCAGGCCCTGGCCCGCACAGGGCATCCGGACTGGCCAGTTTGGGCCATTGGTGGGTGTGGGGGACTGTGGGAGCGGGCTCCCCTGTTCTGAGTCCCAGAGCCCCGAGGACCCTGAGCCCGTCGTGGGCAGACTCCTGGAAACTCCATGCCCAGAGAGAAGAGGCCGAGAGGCCCGGAGCACGGTCTGCCGGGCCCCTGCCTTGTGCTCCCCACTCGGAGTCGGGCCTGATGCCCACAGCTGCTGAGGACCGGCGTTGCGGCAGCTTCTCTGGGCCTCGCTATGGCTCTTTGGGGACTAAAAATAAACAGTTATTTTTGTGCTGCACTCGGAGGCCCTTCAGGTGTCAGAGGAAGCGTCTGACGCACCTTGAGCCGTGAGGGAGAAGCCCGGGCCCTGGTAATGCCGCCCCAAAGAGGACAGAGGACAGAGGACAGCGCTCCCCTCAGACGCCCTGGCAGCCTCTCCCAGGAGGATTTCCCTGGGGGGTCGTGCTGGACACCCCTGGCTCATGATCTTGGTTTTGGTCCCCACCGCCTCCCTCAGTACCCCCCCCCCCTTGTGGCCCGGCATCCACTGCCTCCACGTGTGGAAAGTGGGTCCGTGGAGGGAGGGCCAGGGAAGGAGAGGCAGGCTGGCTCCCCGCTGTGGCCTGGAGTCGGGGCTGTCGGAAAAAGTCTGGATGAAGAATGATTCTGAAGCTTGGCTCACTGAGTGTCTCAGCAGCCAGTGGAAACTTGAGGAATGCGGGTTGGTCTGGACCAGCCGGGGGCTGTTTCCACCACATTTACGAGATGCAGACCCTCCCCCGCCGCAGCTCTGAGGGAGTGACGCCTCAGTTCAGCTCTGCCTCTCGGGGTCACCTCACAGTCCAGGGCAGCACTTCTCAGGCCTGCCCTGAGCCCGTCGTGGGCAGACTCCTGGAAACTCCATGCCCAGAGAGAAGAGGCCGAGAGGCCCGGAGCACGGTCTGCCGGGCCCCTGCCTTGTGCTCCCCACTCGGAGTCGGGCCTGATGCCCACAGCTGCTGAGGACCGGCGTTGCGGCAGCTTCTCTGGGCCTCGCTATGGCTCTTTGGGGACTAAAAATAAACAGTTATTTTTGTGCTGCACTCGGAGGCCCTTCAGGTGTCAGAGGAAGCGTCTGACGCACCTTGAGCCGTGAGGGAGAAGCCCGGGCCCTGGTAATGCCGCCCCAAAGAGGACAGAGGACAGAGGACAGCGCTCCCCTCAGACGCCCTGGCAGCCTCTCCCAGGAGGATTTCCCTGGGGGGTCGTGCTGGACACCCCTGGCTCATGATCTTGGTTTTGGTCCCCACCGCCTCCCTCAGTACCCCCCCCCCCTTGTGGCCCGGCATCCACTGCCTCCACGTGTGGAAAGTGGGTCCGTGGAGGGAGGGCCAGGGAAGGAGAGGCAGGCTGGCTCCCCGCTGTGGCCTGGAGTCGGGGCTGTCGGAAAAAGTCTGGATGAAGAATGATTCTGAAGCTTGGCTCACTGAGTGTCTCAGCAGCCAGTGGAAACTTGAGGAATGCGGGTTGGTCTGGACCAGCCGGGGGCTGTTTCCACCACATTTACGAGATGCAGACCCTCCCCCGCCGCAGCTCTGAGGGAGTGACGCCTCAGTTCAGCTCTGCCTCTCGGGGTCACCTCACAGTCCAGGGCAGCACTTCTCAGGCCTGCCATGGGAGGCCTCACAGCAGCCTGAGTGGGACGCTCCCTCCCAGAGGTCTCGGCGCTTCATTAAGCGAAGGGACTGGACCGAGGCCCAGTGCCTCTCGGAGCCCTCGAGGAAGGTGGCGAAACCTCTTGGGAAAGCCACAAACAGGGAAAATTCATAGAAAGTCCTGTTTCTTATCTGGCCCATTTCGATGCCTGCCCGCAGTAGACTGGCCAGTGCTGGGTGAGGGCCTGGCACGCACAGGCTCCCCAGTGGGGGCGCAGACGTGGCCGGCCGGGGTCAGGCTCAGCAGGGCTGGGGTGCGGTGACAGGTGGGGCAGGCCCTCTGGGGAGCACTCAGACCCACTGTCCCTCTGCCGACGCTCCTGAGCCAGAGTGGGTCCATGAGTCTTATTTCTTTATTTCTAGAGAGAGAGGAAGGGAAAGATACATATAAACATCCATCGGCTGCCTCCTGCACGGCCCCCCTGGGGATCGAGCCTGCAATCTGGGCATGTGCCCTGACCAGGAATTGAATGGGCGACCTCCTGGTTCATGGGTTGATGCTCAACCACTGAGCCACGCCAGCCGGGCCACGTCTGCAAGACTGGCCCTGGCCCACAAAGGACGCGCAGCCCCAGCAGCTGCGGGCGCTGGAGGCCAGCCATCGTGCCGGGCGTGCTAGGAGCAAGGGCTCAGCCTCCGGAAGCCGTCGTGGTGACAGGCCTTGTGGGCCAAGCCAACAGCTGGCCCCGTGCTGTCACCTCGGGCTCCAGGACCGCTGTGAGCTCAGTGCCACCCTCCCGTCACCGTCACCGCAGAGCAAACGGCTCAGAGATGAGTTAGAGCCTCCCCAAGGCGGCCCCTTCCTGCACTGGTCCCGGGCCTGAGGGGTGGGTGGCCCCGGTGGGGGGAGCCTTCGTTTGTGAGCACCGTGCCCTCACCTTTGGAATGAAGGTGGTGGCTGGTGTCCGGTTGTTCATGGACACCTGGTCCCAGTGAGGAGGTGGCTCTGCCCCCAGACTCCAGCCTAAACGCCAGGCCACCAGGGCCAAGGATTCCTGACCTTGGTTGTCTGGGGAGTGATAAGGGCTGTGGGGCCCACCCCCTCCTTTCCCTCGCGTGTCTTGCCCGGCCCACAACATCAGAGAACAGCCATCCAGAGCCGGGAGGGGTGGGCAGGACCCTGGGTGGGCAGAGCCGACAGCTGGCCTTGGGACAGCGGCGGGGTTGGCTGCGGGGTCCCGGGCAGCCGGTGGCCGCACCCCTGAGCCTGCTCCCTGTTGTGTTGCAGACGGTCTGCATCCTGGAGCAGCGGCTGACGCTGACGGAGGACAAGCTGAAGCAGTGCCTGGAGAACCAGCAGCTAATCATGCAGAGAGTGACACCGTGATCGGGGGTGGAATCAGGAGCCGGTTGATTCGGGGGATGGTGGGCCGGGGTTTGTACTGTGGGACTCGGGTAAATAAACGGGGTTCAACTCTGCAGGAATCAGGTCCGCCCAAGCCCAGGGTCGTGCCTCTGCCCACCCTGCTGCCCGCCCCTGGAGGCCCCGCCTGGCCATGGACGCCCGTCGACACGGCGCAGTGCCCAGGCATGAGGGACACGTCCGGTTCCGTGGAGGAGCCACTTGGAAATGTTTGCTGCTTCGGAGCTGTCCTGAGAGCCCAGCTCCCTGAGGAGTGGCCCCAAGCCCCCCGGCTCCCTCGGCTTACGGGGCCTGTCCTTCTCTCTGCCATGTGCCCACTGTTCCCGCCATCAGCCTAGACGTGGATCCTGGGTGGGTGAGCCTGAGTCTTCTCTGACTCGGACGGACGCCTGTGCGGCCCCATCTGACGCAGCGGGTCCAGGGACAAGCACGCTGGCCTTGCGGTGGCTTTGATTTCTCCCTCTGTGTGCACCAGGGCAAATGAATCTGAAAATTAAAGCGGACTTTACTGAGGTTGTTGAAGAAATGGCTCATTCTAAGTAAGGCCTCAGCAATCCCCTCCCAGGGCCCAGACGGCAAAAATGGCCCTGGGGCGTCCCTGCAAGAGTCCCTCTGAGGCCAGGACACCCTTGTTTGCCGCCGTTCCAGGTGTTGGGGAGCAAGGACAGTGGGAGACCCTGCACACCACCCCTCCCTGGCTGACCCCCAGCTTCCCTCCCCTCCTCAGGCACCTGATTCCCATTGGCTCCCGGGGTTTCCAGAGGCCCTGCCCTCTGCCTCTGTGGGAAACCCCGGCCGGTGTTTCCTGTGCCTGATGTCCATGCCTTCAGCACTGGGCTTGGGGCCCAGCCAGCCCAGGAGGGTTTCACCCTCCCACACCCCTGTCCTTGGTGGGGTGGGGGCTGTCAGAGCCACTGAGCTAGTGAGGTCCAGGTGGGAGCTGAGCGACAAGATGAGGCAGCTGCCGCCTCCAGCTGAGTGGGGAGCCGAGGCTGGCTCTGGCTCCAGCTCTGCCCCTGCCTTTGGCCCGCTGTGTGACCTCCACGTGACAACATGACCTCTCTGAGCCTCAGGTGGTAAGTGGTGGTGATGAGCCCCCTGCAGGTGGCTACAAGCTGGGTGCTGCACTAACCGGCCTGGCAGGTGCTGTAGGAAGCCCCCACCCCCACCGGCCCCACTAGGACGGGCTGCTGTTATGACGTGCTCCTGCGAGCAGTGGGCGGGGAGGAGGCTGAGGTCCTCGGGGGGAGGGGTGGGGTGACCTGCCAGTGGGCAGGTCAGAGCCTTCAGCCGTGCGGCGGTCATGGCCTCCCCATCCCTGGAGGCTTTCGCAGGGAGTCTGGGCAACCCCAAGTCTGCTCAGAGGGCACGCAGCTGTGAGGCCAGCCTTGTCATCCCCTCCATGTGGCTGTCCCGACCCTGATAGCAGCCTGAGTCTGTGAGATTAAAACACACACTAAAAAGAAAGCTTGTGGGACAGCTCATGACATCCCTGCTCGATGCCTTTCAGCGGCCACAGCACCCACCACAGCCATGACACCTGGATCCCCACCCCCGTCTCCAACCACTGGCCACTCCCCTCATGTCCCTACGGCCACAGCAGGCCAGTTCCAACCCCAGGGCCTTTGCACCTGCCATTCCCACTGCCAAGAATGCTCTGACCTCACCAGTTTGTGCTTCGGCCTCCTGCTCATAACATGGGGTGCCAGGAAGATTTGCTCAATTTGCACAAAGTTCTACGAGCAGGCTTTGTCCCTGCTGGGCTCCGGACCACAACCTGGGAGGCGTCTGAGGTGGGGCTGAAGGCCAGGGCCCCAGCATCAGAGTCCTGCCGGCTACAAGGCCCACTCCAAGCTGATAGGTCATGTCGCCAGAAACTTGGGGCTCCTGCGAGGGCGACCCATTGTCCCCCATGAGGCCCTCAGGCTCCACTTCCTAACCACCCCTGAGCACCCCGCCCCACACGCCAGCCTGGCGCCCACACAGCCTTTCCCTAAGGAGGTTTCAGATGCCAGGCAATCTGGGTGCCCGTGCACGGCCCCACTGGACAGGGAGGGAGGATGGGGCCGCCAGCCCACAAGCCTGACCTCCCTGCCCACCAGGTAGCGGGGCGGGCAGGCAAAGCTGTGGGTTAGGGCTGGCAGAGTCAGTGGCCTCGGTGACCCTGAGCTCTGGTAATGGGGGGGCAGCCGGTGAATATGAATGAGCCATGGCTGCTGGCTGACAGGCGGTGCCAGGGCCTCCTCATGCCATGGGCCCTCCCACCCGCCTCCTACAGTTCTGCCTCTAATGGCCCAGAACCCAGCCAAGCGGAGCCAGGGATGGGGGGGACTCTTCTGCCTGAAGGAGAGGCCTGGGCCTTCTAAGGGGTCTCCCCACACCAAGCAGACCACCGGGGCCTTCTGCAGGGACCTGGGGGGCTGGGGTCAGCCT
>NW_005370710.1:2246511-2254540 GCF_000412655.1 Myotis brandtii
GAGTCTTCGGGCTCTTGCCTCCTCTGCCCTTTCCTCTCCCTTCGTCCTCCGTCTTCCTCCTCCAAAGCACATTTCCAATCCCGGCCCCTCCCCCTCCGCCTCCCAGCCCCTTCCCATTTCCTCCGGAGGCATCCGCTGCATGTGGAACTCATTAGGAGGCTCTCGGGCTCATAACCCAACTCGCCTGGACATGGGGAGGGCCCTGTCCACAGCCCCCAAGTGGAGAGCGGGGGTGGGCACGGCCACGAGCTGGCTGGGGACGCCCCTCTGCAGCCTGCTCTGCAGCACCCGGTTAATCGTGCCCCTCCCCGGGGCCGGGCAGGACAGCCGAGCCCACTGGGCAGCGGGGCCCCTTGTGAAAAGCAGACCTCGGGCCGCTACAGCCAGAGAAGGCTGTGGGGTTCTGAGCGGCTTCTCATCTGAAAATGCAGAGGGGAGTCCAGAGAAGAGAAATTGGGCGGAACAGCTACCGGGCAACATAAGGCCACTTTTCCTGAAGAACACGCTGAGGGCACGGGCCCATGAGCTGAGCTGGGAGTAGAGGTTGTGGGGAAACCGCTGCTGTGGTCAGCAGAGTCAGGGAAGCACCAGATGAACGAAATAAAGGCAGCGATGTGCCTGCAGCACTTGTCAGAGCCTTTACCACACTCCTGCGCTGCGGCCGGGGCCACAGAGTTCATGGTGGTTCCCAGACATCTGACCGCATGAGCCGTTTCATCGAGGCGTACCTGGCAGGCAGGGGTTCCACGGATCCCACTTTGGACAACGCCGTAGGAAGAGCCCTGAGGAGGCAGGAAGCCTGGGTCAGAGCCTGGAGGGAAGGGCTCCCTGAGGTCAGAGAAGGGGGTTTTCTGCTGCGTCCGAGCAAAGGGTGGGGATGGAGTGGGGTGACAGCGAAGGGAGGGAGGCAGGGCTGGTGAGGCCACGGTTGGAGGTAGAGCCACACTTAACCATGCAGGGCCCGGTGACAGGTCCTCCCTCCCCTTCCTCATGAGCGGGCAGGCGTGGGCACAGGCAGAGGCATGAGGCTGTGAGCAGAGCCTTGCCCCACGGGGGGACCTGCATGGGCAGGCCCAGGTGTTGGGAGTGTCCCTGCGCCGCCCCCACGACAGCCGCAGATGGGCAGCTGCTGTCGCGTCTGCGTGTCCATCCCCGTCGGGCCAGCCTCTCCTCAGAGCCCACCTGCCCACGCTCCCTGGCCTGCCCGTGGGGGGGGGGGTCATTGCCTGCCCTCAGGGCCCTCTCTCCACTGTCCAGGCACAAGAGGGCTGAGCCAGGTGAGCCAGGGGACATGTGCTCGGCCCAGGGCTGGGCCCCTCACCTGGTGTGTTTCCTCCTGCCTCACACAAGTCTTTTTTTTTTTTTTTTTTAATATATTTGTATTGATTTCAGAGAGGAAGGGAGAAGGAGAGAGAGAGAGAAACATCGATCAGCTGCCCCTTGCACGCCCCTCACGGGATTGAGCCCACAACCTGGGTATGTGCCCTGACCGGGAATCGAACCGTGACCTCCTGGTTCATAGGTCGATGATCAACCACTGAGCTATGGACGCTGGACATCACGGAATTCTTGAATGATATAGAGGAGGAAACTGAGGCCCGAAGGGGGCGGCGGTGATCAAGCCAGTATTAGCACCAAGTCTCTAGGTCAAGCTCCCCAATCTCCACCCAGCCCTCCACATCTCACCCAGCCCTGTTCCAGCACACACGGCACTCACGTGGTCATCTGAAGGCCACGTAGGACTGTCTCGCTATGTCCAGTGCAGGCCTGGCAAGTGGCAGCACTTGTCCTCATCTGGTGCAGGTGACCAGGCCAAGGCCACCTGCCACCTGCAGTGCAGGGGGGTGGGGCTCTGAGCCCAGTACCTTAAGCCAAGGAGCCCGTCCCCCCGACAGTCCCATGTAGAACCTGCCTGCGGCCCTGCACCCTGGGAGTTAGGTAGGCGAGGTATTGCCCCGCTCTGGGGATGGAGGGGCCAAGGCACCTCCAGGGGTCACCCGATTCCACAGCAGCAGTCGGCTGTGTCCCCAGCTCTGGGGGGGATCCAGCCCGCTCCCCAGCCTGAGCTCCTGGGCTGGGCCTGGGCCTGGTGGTTGGCGGGGGAGGGGGCTGAGGTTCCTAGGAAGATTTCTAGGGAGGACTCTACCTCGGGCCAAACTGCCCTCTCCTCTCCGCACCCCTCCAGCCCTGGGCTCTGCACTGCCCTGAGGGCTCAGGCCAGGGGCCGCCCCATCTGGAGACAGGGGTGGGGGGTCGGGGGGCAGGGCAGTGCTATCTTCTGATGGGAGACAGCGTAAGCCAGGGCTAGGGTCTCAGGCAGAGCTGGCCCCTGGCCCAGGAGCCCTGAGTCAGAGTTCATTGGTTCCCCCCCCTCGCTCCCAGGAGACCCTTGTCCTTGAAGGAAGGGGGTCTCCCAGGTCGTGGGGCCCCTGTGGCAAGAATAGGGCTGGGTGGGGCCAGCCTAGGAAGGAGGGTCCCCAGACTTCCCTGGTGCTGCGGGCCACCCACCTGGGAACGGGAAAGCCGCACACCAGGCAGGTGCTAGGCCGCTGGCACTGACCGGGAAACCTGGGCGGGCGGGGCACTGAGGCCTCAACCCAGCGACCTCACCCCTGGACCAGGCACCCACTCCCAGGACGTTTCCCAGCCTCATCACAGCCACATGGTTACCATCACTGTCACCATCGATGCCTCAGCGCCTCCGAGGAGGGATTCCTGAAAAACAGGGCTGTGTGGGCCGTGGGTGAGGATCAGACAGGCCTGGGCAGCAGGCAGACGCTAATGAGGCAATTAGGCCTGGCAGCGACAGAGAGACCGACCCGCACCCGCCTCTCGGCCCGCCCTAGGCAGGCCCAGCCCAGGCCCTGGCACATCCGCCCGCCAGGTGCCCGGGAATTCCCAGCCTCACAAGTTGGACGGGCTTTACTGTGGGAGCCGCTGGCCCTCCTGATCCAAAACCATAGGCTGGTTGGGCAAAGACAGAACCACAGAACCAGGCCCTCCCCCAACCACCCAGCCCCTTGCCATTTTCCTGGCTGGCATGTCTGCCTGCCATGCCCTCAGGCCTCCCCCACCCCCACCCCTGCTTCAGCCACCGGGGACCCAGCCCCTTTCTGGCAAAGGGGGGCGTGGGGGGGGTCAGGAGGATCAGAAGCTTGGAACAGGAGGCCTTAATGACCTGGTGGCCAGACAGGCAGGCAGCTGAGGACCCCTGCTCCCCAAAGCCCAGGCCTCCATCCTCAGAGTCCATGTGGGCTCATGGGGTGCTGCCCAGAGGCCTGCAGCGGGGAGGGGATGTAAGGTCACAGGGCTCTGGCCTTCACCTGGGGTCTGGGGGCGGGAAGCTGCCCACCTGGCTTACCTGGTCCTTTTCCCTCTCTCCGCCTTCCTCTGAGTCCCCAGGAAACTGGACCCAGCTCAGCGGCTCCGGGGGCTTCTCTGACCCTCCACGGCCTCAGTGCCAGTAAGTGGGGCTCCCGGCAGAGTCAGAGCCCCCACCCAGCCCAGCCCCTCCTCCGGGTGGCGTGTGCAGGACTGGAACCCAGCCCTGGGACTCCAGGGCCCCTGGGTCCACCTGGGGGTGGGAGTTTGGGCTCAGTCTGAGCGGGAGGAGGAGGCTCGGGGATGGAGAGGAGAGCCCTCGCTGAGATGAGACTGTGGCCGCGGCCTGAGGCCAGAGGAGGCTGGCGGGGCCTTCTGGCAACAGGGCGTCCGTCTCATTGCCGAGTCCAGGCAGGTCATGCAGGCCAGGCTGAGGCCCGCGGGGGAGCGCAAGTGAGGGGCTGCAGAACCACCGCGTGGCGGGGAGAGCCAACGGCACCTTAAATCTCAGGACTGTGTGCGGACTGACGAGAGCCTAGGAGGCTGCAGCCCTGGGGGATGGGTGGGTGTGGGAAGGACTGAAAGGCAGTCAGAGGAGCGAGCTGGAGAGGAGGGTTCGAGAGAGGGACCACTGCGTGCAAAGGCCTGAAGAGAGCAGGCAGGACCATGAGGGGCTGGGCTGGGCAGCGATCCATCAGAGGAGCCCCAGGTGGGGAGAGGGGCAGGGCCAGACCAGGGGCCATGCTGGCCACAGAGGGGACTCTGCGGGGACCCACGTGAGGCTTTGGAGCGGGGAGGGCCAGGTCCGACTCGCATTCTCCCCGATCCCGGGGGCTGCCGTGAGCAGCGGACTGTGAGGATGGAGCTGTGAGCGGAGATGAGGCTGGGAGAGGGTCCAGGAGAGGTAAGGGGCCTGGGCTGCGTAGAGACCAGGGAGAGGAGGGCTTGCACCTGGGCCCCGGGGACTGGGAAGGGCTTTGACAGACAGCACCTAAGCTGTGCACACCCAGCCCCTCACTATGCGTGCGTGGCTGCCCTACCCCCAGTGTGCCCACCCCGCCCCCCGCCATGGTGGCCCAGACATGGGAACACTGGTAGAGCCAGGGGCTCCCTGCGGCCGTGCCAAGGCCTCCTCCTGCAGGGGCCACAGCGAGAGCCAGCGCCGGGTTCTCGGCCTGGGGCCCGGCCCCCTGCCACAGCTTGATTTATAACCATCGGGCCTCAGTTTCCCCGTCTGTCAAAGGTGGTGACAGCCCTCCCAGTGGCTGATGGGAGCATGACGTGAGACAGTCAGGTGTGTGCCTGCCCAGCACGCCCAGAGCCTGTGGTGGGAAGTTCAGAGCTGGGAACCCCGGGCGGGCGGCGCATCCACCCTCCCCCCGCCTCCTCCCACTCGCTGTGTTTATGTTTCCTTCCCATCACCTGGGCCACCACCATGACTCAGCCCAGGCCCAGTGGGTAAGTGAGTAACCAGCTTGGGCTGGAGCCAGGCCCTGGGGCTAGACAATTTCCCTTCCCGGGCCTCAGCGTTCCCATCTGTAGAGCAGACGAGCCCCGCTCTGCCACCTCCCTGGGGAAACTGGGGTGAAGGCAGGCGGAGGAGGTGGACACTGCGACGCAGGGTGTGGCCTTGGCGCCAGGACAGAAACCAGGCCGCTTGACATCAGTCCCAAGTCAGCCCGTGCACAGCTCGCAAGACTTACCTGCCAGGAGCCCAACCCAGTGGGGCCCCGGCCCCCTTAGGGGAACCTGTACCGACAGGAGCTTGAAGTGGAGGGAGGGTGGGGCACGAGGCAGCCTGGGTGCCCCACCCCAGCCCCCTGCAGGCCGAACTGCCCTTAAGTGGGTAGAGAGGGTGGCACAGGGGCCCCACGGGGAGGATGAGGTCAGGCGGGGCAGTGTGCATGGTGCCCCTGAGCTGACGCTGATTTCGGAGGCGGGGGCAGGGAGTGAGGAAGTGGTGGAGGCGGGTGCTGAGTCTGGGGTGCAGCAGGCAGCAGGTCGGGGTGAAGTGAGCTGGGGGTGGGGACAGAGAGGCCTTGGCTGGTCTGGCTATGAATTGAGGCCTTAGCACCTGGGTCTTAAATCCCTTGTCTACCACAGTCAATCAACTGGTCATGCCTACTTAGAAGGGTTTTGAAGCCGGCAGATGGCTCAGCAAGAGAGAAAGTGCTGGGATTGACTAGTGATGTCTGCAGGGACAAAGCTTTGCAGAGTGGTGGCTGGGGATGTGGCTGGGAGAGTGGCCTGGGGGAACCCACGTGGGGAGGTAGACCAAGGGCCTGGGGTCCCTGCTGGTGAGGAGCTGGGAGAGGGAGCAGTGAGGTTGGTCTGTCCTGCTCTGAGGCCCATGCCCTGTCCTACACACTCCCTGGCCCAGGGCAGGTGCTTGGGGAAGGTCTGCACACAGGGAGGTGGCTGTCTTCATTCTTCCCCCTTTGCCTCCTCCAGGCAGCCGGGGGGAGCCCTCAATCTCCTGGCCCTGGCGGCCCTCCTGCCAGGTCCTGTTCTTTGATTTTTCTTGGCGAGATCCTCTCTCCCACCTGCTCCCCAGAGCCCCCAGTCTGGGTCTCAGGCAGGGCTCCCATGGCACCCCCACCATGGAGCTGCCCCGGGCAGAGGCTGGCATCACGGACCAGAGGGCCCAGCCTCAGCCCCAGCCCCTGCTCTGCACTCACCGTGGGAGGGGAAATAGCGCCTCTCGGAAAGCTGCCCTCCGGGGAGCGAGCAGGAGCTCACCCTCAATGAGTGCTGGCCTCTTAGGGTAGGAGGGCAAGGACGGACCGACGCTTCTCCCCTCCTCTTCTCTTCCTCCTCCTCCTCCCCTTCCTCTTCCTCCTGCTCCTCCTCCAGTATATGCCATTCAAAACATGGTGCCCGTCTCTGAGAGATCCGTGGACACCAGTGGGAAAAGGAGTGTCTGTTTCTAAGATGCTTAAACTATTGGTGACACAGCTCCGGGTCACTAAAGCAGGCAGACGTGTATGGGGTGCACATCTCAGCTCACATCAAACATCCCACCATGACAGCCAAGCCTCGCCCACCGGCACGGTCCTTCACCGTGTGGTTCGGGGCAGCTCCTAACATGCCTCAGGTTCGGGCCTGGCACCTGGGTGAACAGGGATGCAACAGAGACAGCAGGGGGAGGGATGGGCCTGGAGAGCAGGCACCGCTCCGAGGGGCTGCAGGTGAGAGAGGCCTGCCCCTGAGGGCAGGAAAGGCCACGTTCCTGAGAAGGAGGCCTGTCTTGGATCCCCTGGCACCAGGTTCCCTCTCCCAGCATCCGGAGGGAGGCTCGCAGGTGCAGGGCAAGTCCCTGGGCAGGGACAACGCTAGCCTCTTGCTGTCCGACCCTGGGCAGGCTCCTGCTGGGCTCTGGGCCTTGTACATCAGAGGGTTCTGGGTCCCCCCAGCCCTGCCCCATACACCCAGGGGCAGCCCCCTGACCCATCCTATGCACTTGTCCCGCTGTTCGAGGCTGGAGGCTGGGCTTCCGCTCAGGAACCCCGTGATGGGGGCCCAGGGCCCCGCACGTGGCCATGTTCATCCTCCTCCATGCCTGTGCTCCCACGGTCACCGCTCCCACATGCTCTCACTCCTGCACGTAGCCAAACCCTGCCCCTCTTTTCATCCTGCCCCTGGGAGCTCTTCCAGCTCCACACAGGTCTCTCCTGCAGGGTGCCTGCCCCACTGGAGGAGCCCAGAGGGGGAGACAGGAGCCGTGGCAGCCAGTGTGAGGGTGGTAGGAATTCCTTTCCTCTCTCCAGGCGGTTCTCCCTCATGCACGGGGCCAGGGACTGTGGGGTGCAGGGGAGGTCATTTCAGTTGTGCCCCCACTAGTGAGAGCACTGGCCAGTCCCTCCTCCGGTACTGCTGCAGGGAAGTCCCTCAACCCTGAACGATTCTCTGGCCAGCAGGTCCCTCCCGCCCCGTGGGTCCTCAGAACTCCTTTTTGAGTGCTGCCTCCATCCCTGACCACCAGCGAGCGCCTGCCCTGGCCTGGGAGACGCACCCTCCCTAACAGATAGGTTTGTGCCGGACTGGCTGGGTGCTGTCCTGGCCAGCGCCCTGCTACATCTGGAAAACCCAGGCCCAGAGAGGTGACACCCACACAACCCGGCAGCAAAGGGCAGGGCAGAATCTGGGTCCCGGCCTCTCAGGCCCTGGAAGCTCTTCCCACAGGTCCTAGGACCCCAGGGAGGTGGTCCGCCCAGCAGCCCCAGGTGGCCCTGGGTGATAGAGCGTCTCTGACTGCAATGCTGTGGGTTCCTGGGGCTGTGGCTGTGGCTGTGGAAGAGGCCCCTGCTTCTGTGCGATACAGCCCAGAAGGATGGTGAAGCTCTCCCGGGAGACGGGGGACTACTCCAGGGCCACTCTCTTCGTGCCTTCGGGTCAGCAGGTCAGCGGAAAGCTCAACCCTCCGGGCTACAGAGGGAAATCTCAGCGCCTCGGCCCCCACCCCTGACAGCCCCGACTCCCTCCAGCTCCAGGTGGAGGCCGGGTGGCTGTGAACGGGAGGGGTGAGCCCGAAGGAGGTGGGGGCGCTGTGCCAGGCAGGGGACGGTCTACCAGTGGTTCGCAACCTTCCTAATGCCGGGACCCTTTAATACAGTTCCTGATGTTGTGGTGACCCCCAATTTCATTGTTACAAGTTAAACATAATTAACGCATAGTGATTAATCACAAAAACAATCTGTAATTATATATG
>NW_005370710.1:2254978-2255542 GCF_000412655.1 Myotis brandtii
AAAAGTCACGTGGCGCTTCGCTCGGAGCCTGTCACCACTCTGCTTGGAAAGCTTTCTTAAAGGGCTCGCTGACTCCTCCGAGGGCTGGTCCTTTCAGGATTTCTCCACCCTCGCCCGCCGAGGGTGGCGCGGCCCTGGGCCGTCCTGCTCCGCCAGCTGTCGAGGTGCAGATTCCCGGTCAGGCCTGGTGGGGTGAGACCTCTCTCAGGTCTCGAAGCCTGTGGCCATCACAGGGACCGTGCAGTCACCTGGAACGGTGACCGTAAGCACACTGCCTGGCACGTAGTAGGCGGTCAGCTTCCTCTTATAGAATGAACTCATTGCGAGAATGAATGAGTGGGATTGACAGACAGGAAGAGGGGAGGTGGGCTCAGCGTGACCGCCCCCTCCCCGGGGGACTCTGCTTCTGTTCCTGTGGAGACGGGGTGCCAGGCTCAGGACGCCCCCAAGGCAGCCCTTCACCGTGGGGCCCTGTAGGGTTGGGAGCGCGGGTATAGAGGACCCAGGAGGGCGTCTTGGCCGGGCCCTCTAGGCGGGTCAGAGCCGGTCCCGGGCAAGGCGAGA
>NW_005370710.1:2256543-2260118 GCF_000412655.1 Myotis brandtii
CCCGCCCCCCATCCGCCCCTCTCCGGAGCCCGGCCCCTAAGGTTTAGCCTGGTGTGTGTGTGTGTGTGTGTGTGCGCGCGCGCGCGGAGGGGCGGGGGGGCTCTGCACCCCTTTCTGGGTCCGATTCGGACTGAACAAACTTTCCCCCGCCTGGGCTTTCCTTTTAACTGTTGGCGCCATAGCAGCGCCCAACTCCCAGCCGAGCCCCTCGGAGGAGGGAGGGACCCATCCTGACCCTCAAAGGCGAGAGGGCACCCAACTTCCGCTCCTCCAGCCTGGAATGCGTGTCCCTGGAAGGCCAGGGTCAACACAGGAGCCTGGGCACCATCGCGCCCGCGGGGCACAGGGACATTGGGTTGGGGGACTGAGCCTTCCCGCATAGCTCGCTGCTTGGGGATCACCGCCTCTTGGAGGCCTCTGCGGGGGGGGGAGGGGGCGGCTGGGCTGTGAGTTAGTGTTCCCTTCCCTGGCCCTAGTTTTCCGGGGCCCCCAGACCCAGACTGCTGCCCCAGAGCTTGCAGAAGAGGGAGTCGGGGGTTGGGGGGGCCGCTAGTGGCTGCAGCCGGTGTTTCCAATTAACATTCCAAAATGGCCTCTCGCTGGCAGCAGGCGGGCAGGCGGGAGGGAGGGGAGGCCGGCGCAGGGCCCGAGCCTTGCTGCAGACGCTCCCCATCTCTCCTCCCTGTAAAGCCCTGGTGGCTCTCCCCCTCCCTGGATCCAAGGCGAGGGGGTTCTTGTGTTCTGAGGGAGGGTTTTGGAGCAGTGGAGCTGGGGCCTCATGAATCTGCCCCTTGCGGGGAAATGACCAGCCAATACAGACTTTGGTTGGGGGTGGGGGCAAGCCCTGGACTCCCAATCCGAGGCGCAGGCCTCTTTGCTTCTAACCCCGACATAGCTCTGGCCTCTGCAGTCCTGTCTACAAGCGGTTTGCAGACCCGCCGGTGCTGGCCTGAGATGGGGCTGTCTGCTTTCGCTGATACTTAGCCATTAGTGGGCAAACCCCGGGCGGGCCAGGTGCGCAGAGGAGCTGCAGAGGAGGGAGGAGCTGAGGCCTGTGCTCCGGGCCCTAACGCTGGTGGTATGGCTGGGGCCCTGAAGCCTAATGCGGAAGGGTTTGGAGCTCAGGCCTGTTACTTCCCCTCCTGGGGCCTCAGTTTCCTCATCTGTGAAGTGGGTCATAGGACAGATGTGGGGAAAACAGGGGAAGGTACATGTGTGACTGACTGGCACAGCCCATGTTGGCTGTTGTGATGGTGCTTGACATGGGGACCCCTGACTATCGTTGGTCTTGTGCGGCCCCCATTGGGGCCGGGGCACTGGCCAGGGGCATGGCCAGCCTCTCACCCAGGCCCTGCCTTGCCCTGGCCACAGGTGGTTTCAACAAGTTCCAGACGGAGTACTCGGAGCACTGCGAGACCAACGTGGACAGCTCGTCCTCGCCCAGCAGCTCGCCGCCCACCTCCGTGCTGGGCCTGGGGGGCCTGCGCATCAGCTCTGACTGCTCGGACGGGGAGTCGGACCGGGAGCTGCCCAGCAGCGCCACCGAGTCGGACGGCAGTCCTGTGCCGTCCAGCCAGCCGGCCTTCCCCGTCCAGATCCTGCCCTACCTCTACCTCGGCTGCGCCAAGGACTCCACCAACCTGGACGTGCTCGGCAAGTACGGCATCAAGTACATCCTCAACGTCACGCCCAACCTGCCCAACGCCTTCGAGCACGGCGGCGAGTTCACCTACAAGCAGATCCCCATCTCCGACCACTGGAGCCAGAACCTGTCCCAGTTCTTCCCCGAGGCCATCAGCTTCATCGGTAGGTGCTGCTGTGCTGTGGGTGGGGGGGTGGGCAGGCGCGGCAAGATGTGTACAGGACTCTGGGTGTAGCCACGCCTGACTGGGTACCTCTGGGCCTGCCGAGGCCTGTGTGTGCCCTGCATGTGCCAGCGTGTGCCCATGGGTGTACCTGTGCCCGCTGTGAGTCACCGAGGCCCCCGAATCTGAGCAGTCCCTGGGTCTCAGGCACCTCAGGCCCCTCCTGCCCAGCTTGGCCTTTCTGGCTGCTGTTTCGGGCTGAACGAGCCGGAACATCACAGCTCTCAGACCTCCCACGGGTCTCGCTGGCTCTGCCTCACGCCCCAGCACACGTGTCTGCAGGCTGGGGCTGTCACGGTGCCTCCGTGGGCTCTACTGTACACCTGAGGGAGTTCGGGGCGGGGTCTGGAGCCAGAGGCCTACCCCCAACAGGCAGCTGTTGGAATGTGGGGACCCAGAGCGCCTTGGTGGGGCCCCAGATGCTCCCGGGTAAAGGGGGTGTAGAGAGAATGTGGGGGAGGCTGCCCCTAGAGCAGCGTGTTCTGCTGTGTGGCTTAGAGCCTCCTACAGCCCAGCCTCAGCTGACTTGGTCTCCATGAGCTGCCTTGTCTCTGACCCCCCCCCCCCATCCTGCTTCCTCAGCCAGCTGGAGGCTGCCCCCCTCTCCCAGGGAGTGGGGAAGGGACCAGTGAATGGAGACCCGGGCTTCTGCCCGCCTCCGGTGGCAGGGAGGGTGGCCAGGGCAGTCTTCCCTGCTGGCGGCCGTCCGGTGAGGGCGTTTGGGTGTCAGCTGGGCTGGGCTGGGCTGGCTTTAATAACAGGAAGTGGGAGGCTTCCCCGCCTCATCCGCTTACTGGGAACCAAAACTAGGTGCCTGGCTGGGAGGAAGGAAGGAAGTGGAGGCCTAGGGGAGGGGCTGGGGCTGGGAGGGGGGGGGACTCCCTCCCCCGCTGTGGTGCTGCCTCAGCATCTGTGCTGACCCCAGTGAGGGAGGGGAGTGGAGGGACCCCGGATTCCCAGGGGCTGAGTCTGGCTTGTGGATGCCTTTCTCCTTCTTGAAAGCCCCTCTGCGTCTGGGGAGGGGATGGAGCAGGGTGTAAGGGGGGACCGTTATTCCCCACTTGACGAGGAGGGAGTGGAGGCCCAAGCATCAGAGGACGCAGCGGGACAGGACCCAGCGCCAGCCCCCACTGCTCAGCCACACCCCGGAGGCTAAAAATGAAGCGCGGAAGTGGTTTCACTTTGGATCACACAGGAGTGGGTTGGGGGCCAGGCGTTGCCCGTATCCTGGTGTGTCACCACTAGAGGCCCATCTCTCCCCGCCTTCTGCCCCCAATCTCAAGGTCAGACCACACGGCTCCCCGTGCCCACAGCATCCGTCTTCCCCTGCTGGTCTTGCCCCCGTCAGTCCCTGAGTCTCAATTAAGTACCTACTGAATGCTTAGCCCTGGGTAGCCCTGGAGGTGGGGAGGGGAAGCTCTGCCAGGCCACAGGCTGTGGGCACCAGGGGCATCGTTAGGAGTGCACTGATTGAGCACCGACTGGATACCGTGCCCAGTGAGCTCACAGGCAGGGAAGTGGGAGCCTTGAGGGCCCTGGGCTGCCTCTTGTTAATCTGTGAACCTGGCACGGCTGTGGCGCTGAGAGGGGCAGCTGCCCTGGGTCCAGGGGAGGGGAGACCACAGGGCGAGTGGTTCAGTGGCTCCACCTGTATTTGTTGAGCTCCTATCCGAGGCAGAGGAGCCTGAGAGCTGAGGGTGGGGGGGGAGT
>NW_005370710.1:2260186-2264114 GCF_000412655.1 Myotis brandtii
GAACCTGGTTGGTTGGTGGAAGATGTCACGGGCCTGTAGGCCCGCGGGGGGGTGGTAAGTGGGCCCATTTCAGCAAACCCCACTTGTGAGCCCTCCTCCCTGGCTAGCCAGAGCCAATTGCGGGGCCGGGGCCCCTAGTCCCTTTCTGAGGGGGCACCCACAGGGTGCACGTAATGGGCTGGCCATAGTGGGTGCTACGACTTGGGAGGAGCCCCTGTGGCCTGGGGCTTGTCACGCTGCCCCTGTGTCTGTTTCCTCATCTGTGAATCAGCTCACTAGCCGTGGGTGCAGGTGACCTGAGAGGGTGCAGGTGACGCCCGCAGCTCACTCGTGGCAGCAGAGGGACCAGCAGTGATTACGGGGCCACAGCCGGTGTCGGGGGGCCCTCACTTGGCTCAGGTCCTTATAAGAGCCCTGCTCACGGGCCTGCTCTGTAGACGAGCAGCCGAGGCCCGGCGTCCGGTGGCCTGGTGCTGACGCCTGGCAGAGCCCTCCCCACGTCCTGCTCTTGACCTGCCTCAGGCTGCTGTCCCGCAAGAGAGAGGCAGCACCAGCCAGTCCCCGTCCCCCTGGGGGCCGCCCTCCCGCGGCTCCTCGAGGAGGCACCCTGACCCCGGCCCGTGTGTTTCAGACGAGGCGCGCTCCAAGAAGTGCGGCGTCCTGGTGCACTGCCTGGCGGGCATCAGCCGCTCGGTGACGGTCACTGTGGCCTACCTGATGCAGAAGATGAACCTGTCACTCAACGACGCCTACGACTTCGTCAAGAGGAAAAAGTCCAACATCTCACCCAACTTCAACTTCATGGGGCAGCTGCTGGACTTCGAGCGGACGCTGGGGCTGAGCAGCCCGTGCGACAACCACACGCCCAGCGAGCAGCTCTACTTCTCCACGCCCACCAACCACAACCTGTTCCCCCTCAACACCCTGGAGTCCACGTGAGGCCGGGCACCGTGGGCAGGGTCTCGGCCTCCCCAGGGAGCCCGAGGAACCCGGACATCGCCTGTGCCCGGAGGCCAGGCCGACGGGTGCTGAGCGCTCACCATCCGGGGGACGGAGCCCGGCAGCGCTCCCCGCGCAGGACTCGGAGGGGCCCTGCCTCAGACTCAGGGCTTCGGAGCCGATGGGGCCAGGACACTTCCTGCGAATGGCCCAGCCAGGTGGGCGGTTTTTAAAGACACCACAACCGAGTTCACTTTTTATTTGGCAGGTAAACCCAAGCCCCGGGGCACCGTGAGGCCACGTCTTCTTGACTTTCCTTTTTTAATGAAAAGTGTTATTTTCAGGCCACATGCAGCAGTGGATTGTATAAACCAGTATTTCATCCCTTTCTTGATCCTGCGAGAGAGAGAAGTGTTCTCAGTTTTGTTTTCCTTTCTATTTACAAATGCCGTTACTGGTTTTTTGTTTGCTTTTTTTTTTTTATGGAAAAGACGAACCCCCGTGTTGATCTTGACCAAATGCATTTTGCACATGTGTGAAGCCTGTTTCTGCAGCGGGCCCTTCTCAAAGGGGGGACCCCGCCACACCCATTGAAAAGTGTTATTTTCAGGCCACATGCAGCAGTGGATTGTATAAACCAGTATTTCATCCCTTTCTTGATCCTGCGAGAGAGAGAAGTGTTCTCAGTTTTGTTTTCCTTTCTATTTACAAATGCCGTTACTGGTTTTTTGTTTGCTTTTTTTTTTTTAATGGAAAAGACGAACCCCCGTGTTGATCTTGACCAAATGCATTTTGCACATGTGTGAAGCCTGTTTCTGCAGCGGGCCCTTCTCGAAGGGGGGACCCCGCCGCACCCATGTCCCCCAACCTGGCCCCGCCCCTGTGGCCCTGCGCTGGTCTGGTGAAGCTGCCGGGTGCGATGGGGCTGGGCCAGTGGTCTCTGCATTCTCTGCCCTCCCTCTCGTCCCTCAGGTGGGCCCGCAGACTAACCACGGCAGGAGCCGGAGGCCCTGCGGCTGTCCTGCTGGCAGGGAGGGGGAGGAGGGGAGGGAGGCCACGGGACACAAGCAGTAGCATTAGCACTCTGGGCTCGGCCCCTGGGAGGGCCTGGGCCCGGGCCTTTTCTCTACAAACCCACTACTTCTGTCTCTTTCTCTCTGTTTGTTGGTAACAGTGGAGGCCCAGTGGCTGGGGGAAGCTCAGGTGGTAGGGGCCCCGCCATGCCTCCCAGGTGTCTGTCCGTCACCCTGGCTGTTGCTTTGGGTCCGCTGCCACTCCCAGCCCCTTGGTCCAGTGAGGCCTGCCCAGCGCTCGTCTTGCCCATGCCTTCTGCGACCAGGAACCTCGTACCCATCCCATTTCCGTCCCAGGCAGGCGCAGAGGGGCGAGGGTGGGTGGGCAGTGAAAGGGGTGCGAGGCTCTGTCCTCCAGCCCCACCCCCAGTATCCACAGAACAAAGCCACGGATTCCGTTAGCCTCTCCAGTTTTGTTCCTTCTCCAGCCTTGGTTCTACCGGGTGTCGGGACCGCGTGGGGCCAGGGCGGGGAGCGGGTGGCCGGGTCCCTGAGCGGGGCCGTGGCCCCTCTGCCCCACTGCATCTTACCTCTCGGGGGTTGTTTTCAGGGATTCTTCAAGGCAGCAGATTCAAATCTTGCCACAGTCGAGAAATTGACAAAAAGCTTCCATGCTGTACATGGTTCTCTTTCTCTCTCTTTTTTACTTTTAAAGAGAAAAACCCAGAAAGATGCATCAGATTTGTGTAAATGAGAGTATGCCAAGAGGGGCCAGTTTTGCTTTATGACCTTATGAAGGAAAATTTGTGACCCTACATATATGTACACACACACACACACATCCCCAGCCAGCGACGGGACTTTGTTTATATTGCAAATAAATATTATTTTTTCTTTAAAATGAATCGCGGTGTCTGAAGGGCCGGGGACCAGGGGACACTGTGGCCAGCATCCAGCGCCTGTTCTGTGTGAAGTGGTGGCTGGAGTCTGCCGGCACTTGCTCCGCTCGGTGGGAGGTGCCCACAGCCGGGAGGAGCGCCCCGCCTCAGGGAGAAGCGGGGTGTGGGCATTCCACGGCCCCGGGTACTGGCAGGCCGGGCACCGGCTTTCTCTGGGCTATCGCTGATTGGCTGACAGGAGAAGGAGGCTTGGGCCTGTTTCGTGGACTAAGGTCCCAAAGCTGAGCCCTGCTCCGCATCTCCCGAGTCTGTCTGCTGGGACATTGTCCAGGTTGCCCAGGGCTCTGTGCCCTGCAGCCCCAGGCCCTGTGGGTGGGACGGGCTGCCCACTGATCACCCTCCCCTACCCCTGCAGCAACGGGGTGCCAGTGGGGCATGAAACCTGTCAGGGATGGGTCAGCCTGCTGCTCCTTTGGAACTAGGTGACCTGCAGGTCCCTCAGCCTCCCTGAGCCTGTTCCTATCTCTGTTGAGGGGGGCCAGTTGCCCAGACACCCAGTATCCATTTCCTGGTCAGCCTGGGCCTAGGGGGGAGTTGGCCATCCACGCAGGCCCTCTGGGGCTCAAGGCTGGGCCCTGCCGGGAAGGGCCCGCAGAAGGATGGTGCCACGCCCGGGGCAGTGAGGCCCCAGTGGTGACAGCCCCATGTTACAGACGGGGAGACGGGCTTCAGAGGGGCTTACGTCTCCTTCATCTCTAACTGGATTGAGTGACCCCAGTCAGGGACAAGGAGGCTTGGGCGCTGACTCGGTTTCCCCATCTCTGCCTCTCACGTGACTTGATCCCTTCCTTCCATGTGACCTTTCCCAGGGGTCGCTCTGGGCTCTTTCTCTCCCTGCCCCGGCTCTGCCTGGAGGGAACCTGACCAGAATGACCAGAACCATGGCACCGGCAAGCCTGTGTGTGGGGTAGAGGGCCGGCTCTGTGAGCAAAGGGACCTGGGCCGCGTCCCGGCTGTGTGGCTGCCAGCTCCTACCCCTCTCACTTGGAATGTGGGCACTGCTGTGTGGCCAGCAGG
>NW_005370710.1:2264186-2271170 GCF_000412655.1 Myotis brandtii
GGGGTGGGTGGCTTTAGCTCTTGCACTTCCTCGGGGGCCTGGTCCTTCTGTGCCAGGGGCGGGCGAGGGGGTGGGAGCCTGGGCAGGCAGAGACTGGGCCTTTGTTCGCTCTCACTGCCCTCGGCCAGGGCTGGGGAAGCCCACGGGTGCCCGGCTGGGGGCTGGGCCCTCGACAGGCTGAGTAAGTGCCTGGCAGTGCCAGTGTGCCCAAGCACAGGACGGAGGGAGGCGGCCACAGGAGAGAGGCCTCCCCCACAGGGCCCTCCCCAGACCAAGTGGCCTCTCTGACCCTCAGTGTCCTCATGGGCACTGTGCCTGCCGGGGACAGAGGGCCAGGTCCTGCTGGGTGGCTCACTGTGACCTTGGGTCCTCACTGGGTGGCCTTGAGCAAGGCCATGCTTCCTCTGTGTTCACCGAGCCCCAGGTTCTCGCTTCCTGGTCCCTCTGTTCTGGCTCAGGGTCCCCTCGGAGCTCGCTATCCCACCTGCTCCTTCCGCCCCCCCCCCCCCCCCACATGGGCCCTGTGCAGCCCAGGCCGCCTGTGGCTGAGGCCCTGGGTGCCTGTGTCCCCTGAGCTCCTGGACACCAGCTCTCTGGGGTGGAACCGGCTTTGTCTCTGTGTCCTCAGTCCCATCTCTTTCCTCCTGACCTTCCTCTCCCTTTGGGCCCCCTTTTCCTTCTCCATCTCAGCCCAGTTCCCAGCGATGCCTCATCCATCGCTCAGACACCTCTCAGCGTTCTCACGGGAGGAGGACCTGAGCCACCCACCCGCTCACACATTCATCCCGCAGCCATTTCCGGTGCCGGCTGGGCCATCCCGGGAGTGGGGGAGTGGGAACATGCCCAGGGGGTTCAGTGATGTCAGGCTGGGCGGCAGGATAATGGGGCCCTCACTTGTCCTCCGACAAATGAATCAGGTGCAACAGCAGCAGTGACTAAGGCCAGACACAAGAGCGGACTTGTAGCATGGGGCACAGTCACCTGCGGGAGGTCTGACAAGACCACAACAGACGTGAGCACTTCCTTAGGGTGGGTCTGCTGAGCAGGGGGCGGGCCGGGGGGGGCAGCCTCAGGAGAGCCGCCACCCCACAGCCCCTCCCCAGCGAGCAAACACAGCCATTCATCCTCATGGATGGGGCGGGCAGCAAGCCCATGTGGCCCCTGCCCCTTCCCTGCTGCCGCCACTGCCTGGCACCCTCAGGCCTGCCCCCACCCTGTCTGCACCGGGCTGCCCTCCGGTCAGTGTGGATGTGGCCGCAACATCAGCCCCACACCCAACCCTTTCAGACGCCAGAGGCCTGGCGGGAAGCAGGTGCTCCTGGAGGGAGGCACCCAGGAGCCTGGGTTGCAGGGGTGGGGGGGGGGCGCGGGGGGAGTTGTGGTCAGATCTTTGACACGTTTCCCCACTGGTTCTGGGCCTCCTCTGGGCACAGCTCTCTCACCTCTTCCCAGAGGCCCCCTGGGCTCGCTCCCCTCTGACTGCCAGTACCCGAAGGACCCCAGAGCCTGGGAGAGTTCCGGATCCTCCTGCCCCCCAGCCCTGTGCAGACGGGGAAGCGAGCAAGCCGGTCAGAGGGAGACAAGGCAGAAGCGAGGCTTCCCCGCCTGCTGCCGGCATCGCTCCTTCCAGATCCTCCATCCGGCTGGGAGCTTCTCCCTTCGGCCCCGTGAGGGACCAGATACTCACACACAGACACACACACACACACACACACGGCCCCTCATTTCTCAGATGGAACAGACCCAGCAGGTCTCAGTGATGGAGGAACCTCCTGCTGCTCCGGCCTGCAGGCCTTTGCACAGCCTTTCCTCCCCTGGAGTTCTCTGCAAAACCCGCACCTGCTGCCAGCAGCTTCCTCTCTCTAGCTAACATGCTGCTTCCTCCAGGAAGCCTTCCCAGACTCCTCCCCCAACTCGGGGGCTGGTGCCTGCTCTGGCTCCCTTGGCCCTCTGTGCAGCCCCATCCCCTGGAGGCCTGGCTGGCCAAGGTGCTGGGTCCGGCTGGGATCAGCAGTTCTCTGGCCACTGTCTGGGCCACCTCTGGGCACTTGCCCAGCTCTGGATGTCAGGCCTGTGACCTGTGCGCATGGCGTGTGTCACAGAGTGCATGCCGCACTGTGTATGCCGCATGCCCAGGTGCTGTTGATTCTGCACCTGCTCAGAGCTTCGGGGGGGACTGGCACCTCTCTGCCCACTGACTGGGCTCCTGCCTCTGTGCCCACCGGGATCGCTGCCTTCCCCTTTGGTTGCAGAGAAGGGCTGGCAGCTCCTGTTTATAAATGCCTGCCGCTGCCTCAGCTAAGTGGAGGGGTCTGGAGGCCACGCTAATTGATTAATTAAGCCCTCTCAGTTAATTAGCTCCGTCCCTCCAGGGGAAAAAAGCCTCACTCTGGAGCCAGATCTCCTCTGGGCTGGGGGAGGGTTAATTGGCCTGGGTCAGCTGAGCCTGATGCCAGGTGCGGGGGGCAGTGGCGAGGTGGGGCGAGGAGAGCAGTTGTAGGCACTGAAGCCATCCAGGCCGCTAGGCGGGCGGAAGGGGCCCCCAGCTCCTGGTGACCCTGCCCAGCCTCTGGCTCTTCCCCTGAGCCCGGAGGGGGCAGGAGCCAGGAAGATAAAACCGTCCACAGTGTGGTCAGCGGCCCACACAGGGCTAGGAAGACTCCAGACCTGAGGGCTTGAAGGGCCGCACGAGAGCTTGCTGGACACGGAGGCCAGGGCAGCTTGGAGCCGAGGAAGGACCCAGGCAGGTTTGGGTTTGGTAAAGGTGGCGGGGGTTGCTGGGGGAGAATGAGGGGGGCTGGGAGCTGGCAGGACGGAGGCGTCAGGTGTCCAGAGAGAATGAGGCCCACAGGGGTGGGTACTTGGGGGAGGCTAGTGCTGTGCAGCCTGGGCCCCCTAGTCCCTTCTCTGGGCCTCCCTCCCCTCATCTGCGAGGTGGGGGACATTTCCTGGGGCCACGGCCTCAGGCTCAGATGTCCCCGCATGTGTCCTTGTCCCAGGACCAAGCGCCTTCTTCACCCCCCATGCTCTCTGCAGGCTCCCAGGCACCCCTCCTCCCTGGCTCACATGTGTGCACAGAGCAGAGCCCAGCCCCCAACACGGGGTCCCCCTGCACGCTCTGCAGTATCGAGGGGCCTCCATGGGGTGCACACTGCACTCAGGCTGGCCTGGGAGCAGAGGGAACCGGCCAGGGGTAGGAGGCCGAGAACGCGGGCATCTGACCACCGCAGGCAGCGGGCAGGGCTGCGCTTTGGCAGGAAGCCTGCCCCGGGCTGGTCCTCAGCTCCCCGAGGGGCTGCCCAAGTGGGAACAATGACCCTTTCACGTCACACCTCCTCCAGTCACAGCAACTTCGGCGCCGAAGGACAAAGGCGCCGTTTCATCCTTGTTGGGCTGGATCAACAGCCGCTGCCCCCACCCGGGAGCAGAGGCCGCCCGCCCAGCTCGCCCAGCCGGCCCGGCCCGGCACTCCTCCCCATCTGGCCTGGCCACGGGCATCCCAGCGACCCTCCTCCATCCTTCCGTTTCCCTCTGGGCTCCATCAGGCTGGGTCAGAGGGTTTGCCATGAGGATGGCAGGCTCTGCCCTGGCCCCCTGCCCCAGCCTCGGTCTTCCTCCTGCGGGCAGGGCCGGCTGAGGCGGCCTCCCGGGCTCCACTCCCATCTGCAGCCCCAAGGAGTCCGACTTTCCACTTGGGCTCTGTCCCAGCAGGACTGGCCCCCAGGAGAGAGGGGTGGGGAGGGGCCCTGGCCCAAGGGGAGGGAGAGCCGAGGAGGCCTCTTAGTCCTCTCCAGGCCGACCTTCCGGTGACTTCCGTGGCGTGGGCTACCTTAAGGCTCCCTCTGCGACCCCGCCCTCCACGAGCACCTGGCTGTAGAGGCAGGCGGGCCAGGACCTCCCCAGGTGCTCTTCCTTCACAGCCGCCTCCTGCCTCCTCCCCTTAGGGCTGCGGGCCCTGAGCCCCGTGCTTCCTCCCTCTCCATTCAGCCAGGGAGAGGGGGGCTAGGGAGGAGGTCCCAGTGGGGGGGCCAACACAGACACTGCACCCTGACCCCCTCGGTCAGAACTGGGTCGGGGAGAAGGCTGCGAATGAGGGTGTCAGGGCCCAGAGCAGGGGCTGTGGGCATGGGGGAGGGTTTGGGGGGGCGGGGAGCTGGCGGAGGTGCCCACAGCCTGGGCCTACAGGCAGCCATGGGGTGAATACGTCACCACGCGATGTGGGGGAAGGAGGCTCTGTTCGCTGACCCCTCCTGGGAGCTCTGCCAGGGCCAGGGGCTGGGGCACCACCACTGGGCACACCTGCCCGCAGCCAGCTGTGCAGGGGGCCCTGCCCTCTGGGCGTAAACTCCCTCCTGGGGGGCTCTTTCCCCTGGACCCTGAGAGTGGCCCCTGATGTTGGGGGGATAGCCAGGGGCATGCAGTTTCCAGTTCGCCCACTTCACAGATGAGAGCCCCGAGGCTCCCAGGGGAGACCGGGTGGGAGGGCAGGAGGGGGGTGAGGTCTAAGCCACACAGCAGGTGAGCAGCAAGGAGAGACTCAGCCACGGCAGGAGGGAGCGGAGGCTGGGGCGGCTCACCCCTGGGCCTGGTCTCAGGGTGACCCACCCGTTGCGGGCAGGAGGCCGGCTGTGGTGCGTAGCTTTGGGGGGACCTGAGGGCCAGGCCCGCTCCCTGGTTCCTAGGCTGCCCGTCTCCCCACCCTGCCCGCCAGGCCCGGGGGCACTGCACACGCAGTGCCATTCGCTCTGCCTCACTTCCTCTGACTAAGACCACAGAATCACCCCTTCAGGGCACTGGAGCCTGGCACCGTCGGCAGGAAATGCCCAGCCCAGCCCTCCCCGCTGCCTCCTGCACCCCCTCCTCAGGGCTCCCAGGAGCACAGGGTGGGGAGCGGGCACTGCCCCAGTGAAGGGTGCTGGGCTAGGGCTGGGCGAAGGTCAGGCCGCCTGGGAGTGGAGGCGGACACTCTCCCACCCACACCCTGTCCAGGGCCCCCTGTCCTGGCTGCCTGTCTTGCTGACCCCCAGTCTCAGAGTCCTGGTCCCTCAGGCCTCCCAGCCCACTGAAGCCAGGGCCCTGCTCTGACCCAGCTGCAGACGCCGAGGCCTGGGCTCTGAGAGTTTCCACCTCCTTCTGTTGCTAGGCGGCCCCTGGACTGTGGCCCTCAGGGGACCGAGAGGTGGAGGCAGCTCAGGCGCCCGGGGAGCCCAGCGGGAGCCTGGCCTGATGACACTGGGCCCCTGGATGACCTGCTGCAGCCGCCATCAGGGTGAGGGGGGTGAGGGGACGGGGCTGCGGCAAGTTCCCTCCCAGGAGAAGTCTGCCTCCTGGGGGTCTGGGGGCCGCAGAGGCTCTCGCTCAAAGCTGAAGCCTCACTCGAGCTCTCCACACCCCACTACCAGGTTTGCATGGTACTAAGTGTGGAAACTGAGGCCCAGCCAACCCCAGCCCTTGTCTGGGCAGGAGGGACCGAATGGGGGTGCTTTGTCCCGAGGTCAGGCCCCTCCCAGAGAGGCTTAGGGACAGGCTCCCCCAAGGCCTGGCTGCACTGCCCTGGCCTCTGTGCCCAGCCACCTGCCTCCTACTCGGCCTGGTGGGCTGGCATCGCCTCTCCCGGGAAGCCGCCTGGGCCCCAGGCCGAGCTAAGTGCCCGTGCTGTGCCCCTGACGCTGCCCACCAGGGCTTCGAGGGCTCGCACATCCGTGGCGCCCGTGAGCCGCCTGGAGGGCAGGGCTGGCCCGCATGCTGTGTCCACAGGGGAGGCCTTGGCGTCGCGCAGGTGAGCTCTTCCCTGGGGGGTGCGGGTGGGGGAGGAGGTGAGTCCAGGCTGCTCCGTCCCAGGCCACAGATGTAACTGAGCTTCCTGGCGGGAACCTCATAGCTGCCTCACAGCCCCCCAAGGGCGAGGGCCCCGAGATGCTTTCTGGAGGTCATTTGGCAACTTGAGCCAAAAGGCCTAAAAATATGCATAACCTTTGACCCCCGCCCCCTTCCTGGGAACCTGCGGAGACAATCACCCCTTGAAGGGAAGCAGAGCGGTCAGCCGGGCCTGAGGGAGGCCCCGCCTGCTGCGGTCCCAGGGGAGCAACTCTCTGGGGCTCAGTGTCCCCATCTGCACAATGTGGGGCTGCAAACACGCGGCCATCACAGCTCACCCCCAGGCCCCACGCCCCGCGGGCATGGCTAGTTGACCACAGGATCTCCCAGCTCGCCGCTGGTCCAGGAGGCAGCCGGGCGGTCGTCGCCTCAGGATTAGAGGCCTGTGTCCCCCTGGGGTTGACATGAGGCCGGGTGAGCAGCATCATGGGGTTAAACCTCTCATACCTGAGTTCCAATGAGTGCAGCCTGGGCAGGTGCCCGCAGCCAGATTCAAGAAAGGGCACCCCCCCCCGGGTGGGGGAGTCCCGGGGGCCTGGGTGGCCCGGGGGTGGGGACAGGAGCCCTCCTCTGCCCTGTGCCCTCCGAGTGACCCCGGGTTATCTCCTGCAGACAGCTCCTTCCGCTGCTCTGCCTCCGGCCGCTGCTTATCTCCTGATGAATGGCCGCTGTCCTGGCAGAGGAAGAGCCATCTGTCCCTCTGTGTCCTTCAGAGCCTCCCTGCTGGCAGGGCACAGCCGCCGAGGACTTGGGCCTGGTCACGTCAGCCAGGCCGCTGACCCAAGAGTCTCGCCGGGTGGGGAGGGGGCGCCGGGCCCAGGGAGGCCGTTCATTCTCCGGCTGAGGTCTCCAGGGTCCTGGGGGGAAGGCAGGGACTTGTTCTCCCAGAGCCCCAACCGGCTTCTCCCCGCCCGGACACGCATGCACGCCAGGACACTGAACCTTGACCTGCAGCAGGGAGGGCGAGCCACAGCCTGCACATGACCGAGGTGACCCTGAGCAGACGCTGGGTGGGGCTGGATGTCACATACAGGCTTCGGAGTGGCGCCCCGCGGGAGGGTGGGCGCGAACAGCGCAGGCGGCGAGCCTGTCCCCAGCGCCCACAGC
>NW_005370710.1:2271292-2275786 GCF_000412655.1 Myotis brandtii
AGAACACCGGGCCCAGCCCCCGCCCAAGCCCGAGCCCGAGCCTGCAGGGCCTCGAAGGACAGGGCTCTGGGCTCTGCGGAGAGCAGCTGTGCTCAGGGCCACCCCACAGCAGGAGTGTCTGCCCTTCCCTTTCGTCTAAGGCCATGGTCAGTCCAGTGACCCTGCCTTCCTCCTGGTCTCAGCCTAACACCCATACGGGCACAGGCAGTCCGTCTGTCCTGACACCCATACGGGCACAGGCAGTCCGTCTGTCCTCACACCCATATGGGCCCAGGCAGTCCGTCTGTCCTCACACCCATATGGGCCCAGGCAGTCCGTCTGTCCTCACACCCATATGGGCCCAGGCAGTCCGTCTGTCCTCACACCCATATGGGCCCAGGCAGTCCGTCTGTCCTCACACCCATATGGGCCCAGGCAGTCCGTCTGTCCTCACACCCATATGGGCCCAGGCAGTCCGTCTGTCCTCACACCCATATGGGCCCAGGCAGTCCGTCTGTCCTCACACCCATATGGGCCCAGGCAGTCCGTCTGTCCTCACACCCATATGGGCCCAGGCAGTCCGTCTGTCCTCACACCCATATGGGCCCAGGCAGTCCGTCTGTCCTCACACCCATATGGGCCCAGGCAGTCCGTCTGTCCTCACACCCATATGGGCCCAGGCAGTCCGTCTGTCCTCACACCCATATGGGCCCAGGCAGTCCGTCTGTCCTCACACCCATATGGGCCCAGGCAGTCCGTCTGTCCTCACACCCATATGGGCCCAGGCAGTCCGTCTGTCCTCACACCCATATGGGCCCAGGCAGTCCGTCTGTCCTCACACCCATATGGGCCCAGGCAGTCCGTCTGTCCTCACACCCATATGGGCCCAGGCAGTCCGTCTGTCCTCACACCCATATGGGCCCAGGCAGTCCGTCTGTCCTCACACCCATATGGGCCCAGGCAGTCCGTCTGTCCTCACACCCATATGGGCCCAGGCAGTCCGTCTGTCCTCACACCCATATGGGCCCAGGCAGTCCGTCTGTCCTCACACCCATATGGGCCCAGGCAGTCCGTCTGTCCTCACACCCATATGGGCCCAGGCAGTCCGTCTGTCCTCACACCCATATGGGCACAGGCAGTCCGTCTGTCCTGACACCATATGGGCACAGGCAGTCCATCTGTCCTCACACCCAAACAGGCACAGGCAGTCCGTCTGTCCTCACACCCATACGGGCACAGGCAGTCCGCCTGTCCTGACACCATATGGGCACAGGCAGTCCGTCTGTCCTCACACCCATACGGGCACAGGCAGTCCACCTGTCTGTCCACAGCCAGTTCCTCCGTGCCCAGCCAGCCCGGGCACGCAGTGGGCACTAAAGAAATCCCTTGATGAGTGAACTTGGCTCCCATGCGTCTTTGATCCAAATATGTTTCACTGAAAACTTTTCTGCACGCACTTGGTGCTGAGGTGGCTCCCAGCACAGGGCCAGTGTCACGGCTGTTGCTGTCACCCCGAGGCACACGCTGGGGCTCCAGGGACAGGGCGCGGAGGCCGTCGTGGTCTGGAGGCCGGGACACTGAGGAGGAGCCGGCACGTGAGAAGAGCGAGGCCATTTCCAGGCAGAGGCCGGGCTGGGTAGACCATGGCCCCTGCGTGTGCGGGTGGAGCAAGGGGCCGAGTCCCAGGGAGAGGCCGGAGGGGGGCGGGACCCGCGATGGGGAGCCGTGCAGGTCGAGCCCCAGGAGCGGGGACTACGGTGACCTCGAGAGGCCTCTCTGTGGCTGCGGGGCGGAAGGCGGATTACATAGGATTTTGCTCCCAAATCCGGAGCGGACCCCCTGGGATGGCCCAGGATGCAGGGCCGTTGCTCTCTGTTGCCTTCCCCACGCCTGTCCAGGCCATGGGCTCCCGGGGTCCGCGGGCAGGTCTGTGTCTAACGCATCCCGAGGGCCCAGGGGCCATCATGGGGCCAGACATGTGGCAGGGGCCACACGGAAGCTTGCAGAGCGAAGGCGCACCCGGATCTGGAGCCCCCGTCTGGCCATCGGCGCCCCGGTCTGTCGGGCCCTGCCTACTGGCTCGTGTCCTCAGCCAGGCCGGGCCCTCGGGACGTGCTGGACAGCAGGCCCGGCGTCCAGGAAGCGGACGTGGGCCTCTCCTCACTCACCGCTGGCGCCAGCTGGGGCGTCTGCCCCTCCAGCCATCGGGACGGAGTTGCAGGTACCACCCGCCTGGGAGACCAGATCCAGGGCCCTGCAGTCAGCAGAAGCCCAGGGCCCTGCCCAGCCTCACCTCAGGCGGAGCAGGTGAGACACCGGGTCGAGGGTCCAGGACAGGGTAGAGATTATGTTGCAGAGAGCCCTGCACGGAGCTGGGGGGCGGGGGGCAGCACCTCCTCCTGCTCAGGAAGAGCTGCCCAACATCTCTCCGGGAGCAAGTTCGCCATAGACAGACGAGAAGCAGTGAGCGCTCCGTCCCAGGAGGTGTGCAAGCAGACCGGAAGCCAGCTGGAGGCCCTCCCAGTCCTCCCCTCCACCCAGCACCCCTGCTGCTCCACTGGGCCCTGAAAGCCCCCCCTGCTCCTGGGCCGCTGCTCCCTCTGTGACGGCGTGGGCGAGCTCAGGGAGGCGTTTTCCCTCCACTCTCTGTGCTCAGCGCCTCACCATAATTGCGTTTATTCTCAACACCTATAATCATTTTCTTCTAAAACAAAATGACAGAAAGTCCCAAGCCAATTAGCAAACACCTAGGAAGTCACCTTGACTTCAGGACAGGAAGCAACACAGTCACGCTTCCCTGTTTTCCTTGCAGTGAACGGGGTGATTTCTCCAAAGGCCCGAGGCTGCTGGGAGGCACCCTCCTCTGCCCCACACTCCTTCTTACTTCTCTGGAGCCCTGGGTGGGCTCGTGGGGCTCCGGGCCCAGCGCTGCCTCCGCACTCACAGCCCGTCCTCCTCCCTGCCCTGCTCCCAGACCTCCCCTCCCCTGCACCCCTGAGGAAACCTGGTCCACTCCCCCACCCCCACCCCACCCCCGCGCTCTCTGCTCCTGGCCTTCACATTTGACATTCTTTCCTCCTGGAACTGCCTTCTCCTCTTTCCTGGCTGAGGGCACAGTCAACCTCTGGGACTCAGCTTATATGCCCCTTCCTCCAGGAAGCTCACCCTGACCTCAGCAGGGGTTCCCCCCACCCCTTGTGCACCCTCACCTGCCACAAGCCTGCACACTCTGTCCTGCACTGTCCCTGCCTGGTCACGTGTCCCTCAGCTCCATTGCCCCTCAGGGCCTCGGGGCCCAGCACAATGCCTGGCACAGGTCATGTGCCCAGAAGGTGTTTGCTGAATGAATGACCCAGGATGCCCTTGGACTCTGAGCAGGCCTGGACACGACATCCTGGTTCCAAGCTCATTGTCAGACCCCAGGAGGGCACAGCTTGAGCCTTGAGCCTGGATGCTGGTCTGGGGCCTGGGACCAGGGGCTCCCCGCACCCCAAAGCAGAAGGGCGTTTGTGCCCAGAGTTCTTTCCTAACGTGGTCCTGCCGCTTGGGGATGCTCCCTCCCTCTGACCTCCGATCCCCAGTGTGGAGGCCGGGCAGCCATAGTCCGGGGCTCCCTGGGTCTGGGGTGCGGGGGAGCTCTCTGTGCTGAGTAATGCCAGAATCTCTCCGGGAGGACATGTACCCTCACTGGGGACCTGGGGCCTTGGCTGAGCTCCCTGGAGACTGGGCGGCCAGCCCTCTGCCAGGGGAGAGGAGGGAGGGTTGAGCCTGGGGCACAGCCTCCCTGGCACTGACTGCCCAGGCAGGGGTTGCCCCGGGGCAGTGGGCCCGCATCAAAAAGAGCCAGTGGAGGGTCCCCAAGGGCCAGGGACACAGGCCAACAGCTCCCCAGAGTGCCCGGGCCAGCCAGCCCCGCCCTCTCAGCTGCTCAGGAGAAACCCCGGGAATGAGCACTGCCGTGACCCCCCAGAAGCTGCACTCCCAGCAGCCCCACCCCAACGCCTGCTGCTCCCCGCACCCGGCCAGAGCCCCTTACTGCCCCTCCCAGCATGACGGCCACCTGCCCTTTGCAGCCTTTAGCACCTTCCACCTCCTCCCCCGTGAAGCCCTCCATGACCACCAGGCTGGATCAGAGCTGCTTCTGGGTCCCGGCCCCTGTGCCTCCTGCTTTGTGGCACCAGGAGTTCTCCCTACAGGGCTGGTGGCCACCCCATCAGGATACGGGCTCAGCGGGCATGGGGCTGGGCATGGTCACCTCGGCGGCCCAATGCCCTGCCCGGGGCTGGCTCCGCATGGCCACTGTGACCCGATGGGCAGAGAGGCTGCCCTCCCTGCTGGCGGCCTTGGGCCCTGGGCTGCTGGGCTGCGGCCTGGACAGAGCTTGGTGTTTGAGCAGGTGGCTGACTATGCGAGAGGTCGGAATAGATGGTCGCCAACGCCCTGGCAGCCCCAACCCTCTGCCGGGTCTCCCTCAGCCGAGCTGCCAGGCCGTCCGCCCAGGGACCAGGAAGCGGG
>NW_005370710.1:2275798-2276716 GCF_000412655.1 Myotis brandtii
CGGACAGGCCCAGGGGTGGCGGGGCAGGCCGGGGGACAGTCGGAGCAAGCAGGAGATGCAGGGAGGGGAGGAGCTGAGACCTTGACAAGGTGACGGGTGGCAGAGACTCGGGGGAGGGCATGACAACTTTAGTGACAGAACCCCACCCCTAACTCACCCCCACTCCCAGCAGCTTCTCCCCAAACTTCTGCTCGGCTCCAACCGTCTGTCACTGCGGCTGGTGATTCACACGCTCACTCCTTTCCTCTTCCCGACTAATTATAGCTCCTGCGTGTTTCCCCCCGGATGAGGACAGGAAGGTCCCAGGTGTGGGACACCTTCCCTCCTACAGAGGAAGGGACAGCTGGACGCAGGGGGGACACGGGACACCCAGCGCAGGGGCCCAGGACAGTCCTGGGGGCTCTGTGCTGGGCACAGTGCCAAGGGCCAGCCAAGCTGGAGGCTCTGACATTGCAGCCTCGACACCTGCCTAAGCAGACCCCGCTGGCCCACCGACCGCCAGGACACTGGAGTTCAGGGCTTGCGGGACTCAGGGCCACACAGCCACCGGCCACAGGGATGGGTGGGACATGAAGCCGCAGTGCGGGGAGTCGGGAGTCGGCTGGGGACGCAGGGCCAGGAGCCTGGGAAGAGGGAGGGCCCAGGGCCATCGGATCCTCCAGGAGCCAAGCAAGCACACGGTCCCGGGCCTGTCTGTCCATCCTCTGCCCTCGGGAACCACAGCAGCTCCCCTGGAAATGGGCCAGAGTCGAGACCACAGGTGCCGTCTGAGAGCTTCGTGGGGCCCACGAGTGGACGTCGGGGCAGGTGTCTGAGCAGGAGGCGTACGGCCGGGGAGAGAAGACTGTGCCAGGCCAGGGCCCAGAGCGACAGCGCCAGACAGGCTGGACAGAGAGGGGGGGGCAGAGAGGAGAGAGC
>NW_005370710.1:2276973-2285322 GCF_000412655.1 Myotis brandtii
GGGGGCAGAGAGGGGGGGGAAAGAGGGGGGACAGAGAAAGAGGGGGGCAGGGAGGGAGACTAAAACAGGGAGAGTCAGGTCCCAGTCAGAGAGCAAAGGACAAAGATAAACCCAGAGGGAGAGACAGGGACACAGGTAGGGGACCCAGCAACGAGGCGGCAGCCGGAGCCCCAGACTGAGCAGCGGAAAGTGGGAGCAGAGAGATGGAGGCGAAAGCCGTCCTGGGTCGGGCTCTGCTGGCCTGGTGGGCAGGGCCTGGTGTGGGCGTTGGGAAGGGGGTGCCTCCTCTTCTCCATCAACCCAGGAAGGCGGCCCTGAGGAGGTGGGCATGTGGGCGTTAGGAGACGTGCGGGTGCAGGGGCGAGTGGACAGGCAGGGAGGCTGTCGGAACCAGCTGTCTGAAGCTGGCCTGGCCCGTCTCCATCAGCTCGAGGCTGAGACCCTCCCCGGGCTGAGGAGAAGCCACGCAGGGTTGCCTGAGGCCCGAGGGCTCCTGCCTGGTCCTGCAGGGCCCCTGCCTCCCGGTGGAGTGGGGATCTGGGGAGGGGAGGCAGGTCCAGAGCTCCCCTGAGCCTAGGACATCGAGAGCCTTCTGCTGTGGGACACCCCCGTTCACAACCAGCCACCAGGAAATGTCCCCCGCTAGCAGCTCCCACGGGACGGGTCTGTTCCCTGCTCACATCTCTTGGGCAGGTCTCAGCCTAGGACTGGGCTTCCTTCCTCTACCTCCAGCAGGGGCTGTCCCCCTCATATCCCCCCCACCCTCCGGCCTCGCAGTGCCTGGCCTCGCTGGCTTGGCAGCCGGGAGGTGCTGACAGACTTGCTAACCACAGGCAGGCGGACTGTCCTGGCTCCGCCGCCACCTCCCCCATCGCCGCAGGACACCTGACTCGCGCCTGCCCTGGGTCAGGGCCCCGTGCCCAGCCCTGGGAGCCAGGCAGCTGTCGGGATTTCCGGCCTCGGGCTGACACCTCGGGCATCTTCTCGTCGGGACTGTCCGGCCAAGTGTGCACTCCTCTGGGGTCTGCGTCTGGGTCCCGGGGCACCTGCCGTGGGAAAGGACAGATGCGGCGGGAAGCAGGTGGCCTCGGGTGGCTGTGGCCGGAGCCCAGGAGACGGGCGCAGGCCCCCAGGGTGTGCCCTTGAGCCCGGGAAGCGGGAGGAAGTGGCCGCTGACCCCTGGGAGGGAGTGTTGCGGTGCAGGAGGAGGGGGTGTGCAGGCTCCCATGCTTGGTCCCGCCACCCCAGGGGGCCTGGGACACGAG
The DNA here is from genome assembly GCF_000412655.1 of Myotis brandtii. Classification (NCBI taxonomy): domain Eukaryota; kingdom Metazoa; phylum Chordata; class Mammalia; order Chiroptera; family Vespertilionidae; genus Myotis; species Myotis brandtii. Next base: position 2,278,239 of record NW_005370710.1, read on the forward strand.
GGCGCCCGGGACATTTTGGCTCATGGATTCCCGACACAGACCAAGGAACCTCCTTTCGCAATGACAACACGACAGGGGAGGCAACGCAGGTAGGGCTTGGAGTCTGACAAACCAGCTCAGCCTGGGTGGGTGGCCGAGCCTCAGTTTCTTCATCTATAAAATGGACGGCCAGGAACGCCCACCTCAGAGAATGCGGGAAACCGCGTGGCAGTGCTTTAGGCGCCCCAGCTCCCCCCAGAGTCTCCAAACTTAGCCCTGGAGCCCCCTTGCCCCATCTAGGACCCTCCTTGTAAGAGCAGCCCCCAGCCCCAGCCCCACTGTGGCCAGGGCAGACCAAGCTGAGGTCCGAGGGGAAGGGGAAGGTCCTGGTGGAGGCCAGGGGGCAGGAGAGCTGGCTGTGGGACCTCCTGGGTGGGGTCCCTCCTGGGTGGGACCACCGGTAGCCCCCTCCTGGGCCTCTGAGCATTGGGGATCAGACTGGCCAATGCCTTCCTGCTCCGACCTGAAATCCCAGGGCTGACACCCCGTGCACCCCCACCCTGGCTCTGGCCCCCTTCCTGGCCAGCCTGGCCTTTGGCCACAGCTCCTCCAACAAGGAGAGAAGAGTGTGCCTGGCCCACCCCCACCCCAGACCGCTTTTAGCCCCGGAGGAACTCGGCGTCCTCCCAGCAAGGGTGCGTGGGCCCGGCTGGTATTAATAGCTCAGCCGGAGGAGGTGACCGGGACTTCACAGCCAAGCCCTGGAGGCTTCGTGTCCCAGGTGGGAGGGCAGCCCTCTGGTCCACACGTCCTCTGCTGACTCTCCACGCCCCCTCCCGGGCTCCCCGCACTCCCTGCAGCCTCCACTCCTCACACGTGCCTGGTTCCTGCCTCCGGTGAATCTCCTGTGGCCCCTGTGGAGGGGGTGACCTTGGGGGTCAGGGCCCCAGCGGTGGGTGGATGGCCTGAGGCTGATCCGTGACCGGCCCTGTGGGAGATGAGAACAGTGAGGCCTGTGATAAGGCTGCCTCCTTGGCACCCTCTCCTCCGCCCGATGGCCTCTCGTTCCTGCTGGCCTGCTCCCCCGCTCCCTCCCTGGCTGCTCCGTGGGCTGGTCCCCAAACATCTGTCCACGCTGGGCCCAGGAAGGAGAAGAGGCAGCAAACCCGGGACAGGATGGCAAGAAGCTGGGACGATTCCTTAGCAAGTGGAATGGGGAAACTGAGGCAGACGGCGGACAAACTGGGTGAGCATTTGACAGCAGGTACGGGTCACCTCCCTAGTGATCACATCGAGGCTCCAGGCCAGAAAAGCAGCAAAACCCAGAGGGCAAAGCCAAGACCAACAGCCCCCCTGCCCTGGCGCTGACCAATCAGTGACGACCTCAACCCTGAAAGGGATGAGTATTCTGCTGAGACTCCCCTAAGATCCGCCTGCAGGAGAGAGATAAAAACCCTTAAGACAAAGGCCCCAGTGCCTGCTCTCCCTCATACCTGCCCCAGCCACTCATCCTCACTGTGTTCGCTCATCGCCCCCCACCCCAGCCCAGGGGGCAGAAGCAGGCAGCGCTGATGGGGCATGATGCTGATGGAGGCGGGTGCCATGACCACCCATGTTTCAAAGACGAGCGACCGAGGCTCCCATCCCGAGAGCGGCCAGGCCCCCGGCCCTGGTCTAGTCCTTTTCACAGTCATGGTCACTCCCTAAAAGCTTGTCAGAGGCACCCCTCTGAGACTGGCCCTGTCCTAGCTCATTTCCAGGAAATAGGAAGGCCGATCCTGACCCCTGACCTCTGACCCTACCGCAGCCTGAGTCCTGACCCTGACCTCAGACTGTGCCTGGCTCTCCATCCTTATTGGGTTCCCACCCATGGGCCGTATCCTCGGACCCCTGACGGCTAGCCAAGTCTGGACGTCTGACCACCGGACAAGACTCAAACCCGAGCCTCTGACCTGTGGCCTCGGCTCCATGTTAAGGCTCAAGCCGTAGGTCCAGGGTGAATCTGGGCCACCCACCCCTCTCTTCCTCCCCAGGCTGAGTCTCCAAGGCAGCCCAGGTATAGCCAGGACTGGTCCCCACTTCCCTGTCAGAGCTCCGTCCGGGGCTCACCCCGGCTTAGCCCGGAGGAGGCCACCCATGCTTCTCACCTCAGTCAGCCAGCTCCACCCCGAGTTTTGGACAAGCTGACACAAGAGCGCGTCACACCAGGCGACTGAGGACTTGGACGCGCGGAGGCTGGAAACATATGCTATTTCTGGGCTGGATCTGGTTGGCTTGGCCCTCGGGGGCAGCAGAGCCCACGGCAGAAGGAAGGGAAGCAGACAGGCAGATGGACCCTCGTGTGCGCAGACGCCACGTGGTGGGCTGCAGGCGCCTGGCCACCTGGGGCTGGGACATGCTCCTCGGGGGCAGAGAGGCAGGCGTGCCCACACCCCCCACCCCGGAGGACACGCATCATGAAACATGTGACGCTCCCTCAACGCCTGCACCTCATTTCCTTTCTAGCTGCTGAACCCATATTCCCGGCAGCTCAAAGTGGGTACGGGGTCCGCGTCCCAGCTGTCCTTCCCGCGGGCCGTGCGACCTGGGCCACGCGGCTCAGCCTCAGCCCCCAGGCGCCTCAGCCCCTCGTGGGAAAGCCCAGTGTGATGCCACCTTCCTCGTGGGGTTTTATGAGGACAACATGCCATTGTGGAGGCCGCGGCCCTGCTCAGGCCTGGCAGCCGGCCAGACTCCCCAGGAGAGGCGACTAATGTTTTCTCGAAGATCAAAGTCCAGCTGCTCTGCGGAGGGTCAGGGGCTCCCCCTCCCGCTCCCACACGAGGGCTCCGGGGACACGGTTGGGAAACCCTTGACCTAGATTGCAGGCCGCCAGGAGGAGGGAAAATCGCAGGAGCTGACGATTACGGGAGTTGGGGCGGCATGCGGTTCGTCAGCGTGGAATTAGGTCACAGAATTCTTAAAACAGAGGAGCCACAGGAGCCCGAAAACCTCAACATCTCAGGGCCCCCTGCTCCCCCGTTTCCTGGGCCACGAGTGGCGGGACTGACCACGGAAGATGGATTCCCGCCTCGGACAGAGGGCTGGGCTGGGCTGGGCTGGGTGCGGCCTTGGGCTCTGCCCTGCTTGTCCGGGAGCATCAGCTCCACCATGATCTCCAAAGCCCCCCGTTTCCTGGGGGCTCCCTGCTTCCCCTCTTCCACTGGGCTCAGGTCCCAAAGGTCTGGCCAGTCCCAGACGCTCCTCCCCACCCCACCACCTCCGCTGCCCTCCCAGGACCCTGACCAGCCCCTGGCGGCCTGGGGTGGATCCAGAAGACGGTCCCTGCTGCCCTCAGCCGCCAGGCGCCTGGCAGAGGGGGCTCTGGGCACACCGGTGACCTCAGGCCCCAGCCCCTGGGGCCTCCCTCTCCTCCCGAGGAAGGTACAGGAGGTGGAAGAAGGTGAGCCCCCTACGCGCCTCCTCCCCGATGGACAGAGGGCCAGACGGGGCAGTGACACGCCCAAGGCCACCCAGCTGGGAGGGCAGCGGAAGGACTGGACCACACACTGCTCCTGAGAAGAGGGGCTAGAAGGGGGGGTCCCAGAGGTGGGGTGAGCCACCCCTCGACGGCAGCAGCAGAGACCCCCAGGCAGCGCCTCCACACCCCCGTCTCGGGGAGGGTGCTGGCTGAGCCCCACCTCGTGCCGTCCCCACTCGGCCTTCCCAGGTGGCAGACCAGGGCACCACTCATAATTGGCCTCATTAGGTGGCTGGGCTGCCCAGGGGATGGGGGGAGCGGATGCTGGGCCCCTGGGGACAGGCCAGACAGCCTCCCGTTAATTACCTGAAAAATCAGACAATTAGGCCTCCTGCCACCAGCCTGCCCACGTCCTGCTGGCCCCTAATTACCGACGGCTGTGAGCAGGCCGGGAGTGACCTGGATTTCCACGGAGGACCAGCCACTGCCGTCTCCCTCCCCCGCCCGCGTCCATCACTTCCCACCCACTCTCTCCTGCTGAGGGCGGCTCGGCTCGGGGGAGAGGAGAGAGGAAGCCTGAGCCCTGAGCCCCTCAGGGATGATCGGGCTGCTGAGGGGGCGGCAAAGACCCAGCAAGGGCTCCAGGAGGCCAGGTGTGGGGTGTGAAGTGGCTGACCTCCCCTTGGCCCGGCTGCTCCCGGGGAATAATCCTGGGCTGTGAGCTCTCCCTGGGCGCGGCCCAGCCCAGGGGATGCTGGGGCCTGGGCCTACCCCCAGGGAACCCCCCACCCCCAAGGGGGACACCTGGACAGAGCACACCAGGGAGGTGCAAAGAGAGGGGCCTGGTCTGGCCAGGGTGGTCCTGACAGGCCAGGGAGCGCTGGTCCAGGCAGAGGGACAGCACGAGCAAGGGAACAGCGGGCTCTGAGCACAGAGAGCAGCCCCCTCCGTGAGCACCGGCCATGGGGTGGGGGCAGCTAGACCAGCCCGGGCCCAGGAGGGATGAGCAGGGCTGGGTGGACACAGTGGGGTCTAGAGTGAGGTCAGAGGGGTCGGGTTAGGCAGAGGCGCTGGCCCTCAGCCTCCATGCAGACGGGGCCTGAAGGAGAAAGACCGTCTGGGGTGCAGGCCCTCCTGAGCTCACTATGCCGCTTGCAGAGAGCATGGGGCCACCCCCTCCACAGCCCATTTCCTCCCCTGGTTTCCTGTGCTGAACTGGAGTCTCTTCTCTCCTGTCTCTGGGGGACTTGGGGAAGGTGCCACTGCTCAGAGGGACACCCCCAGTCCAGAGAGGTCAAGAGGCTGGGCTGAGGTCACCTCGCCAGCTGTGGGGGTGGAGATGGTGGCCCCGCCAGTGAGAGATCCCCGTGGCCAAGTGCTCCCCCTGCAGGCGCTGTGCTATGCTCTGGGCCCTCGGACGGACGGACGGGGATCCGAGGTGAGGCTTTGCCTGGACTGGCCACCTTTGCCGCAGCCTCGAACCCAGGCCTCCAGGCTCCTAAGAAGCGCTCCTCTCCTGCACCCCATCTGAGTCTTGGGGGAGGCCGGGGAAACGGGGAGGCACTCATGTTCCTAGACAGCCGGCCCCCAGCCTCAGTGTCCCCGTCTACCCAGGAGGCTGTGGTGGAGCCATGGAGAAGGGGCCGGGAAGGCCTTGTTAGCTGCCTTTCCTGTGTGTGCTGGGCCTTGAGACTCCACGTGGCCTGAGGCCAGGAGCTGGAGCACAGTGCTCCTGTCTGTCCCTTTCCACTGACCCAGGCGACTGCTGCGGAGCTGCCCTGTGTCCACGGCCATCGTTGCCCTGGCCACCCTGGTATCTCCTGTGAAACACACTGATTTGCTGCGTGGTGGGGTGACTGCTGCGGAGCTGCCCTGTGTCCACGGCCACCCAGGTATCTCCTGTGAAACACACTGATTTGCTGCGTGGTGATGACCAGAGGGATGTGGGGCTCCTGCCAACTGCTCCCCACAGAGTCAAGGCCCCGTGACACACACGTGGGCACACATGTGCACCCAGCCCCGTAGCCCCGACTGCCCGCCACCTCTGGGCCCAACTTGGCTGCAGGTCATTCCTCAGGAGACAGGCCTCGCCCTGCTCAGCCCCCGGGGTGCTGTTCCCACAGACACAGGCATGGCGGCCCTAGGAGAGCCCTGCTCACCGTCTTCCTGTTCTTAGTCCCTTGGTGAAGTGCTTACACCTTCTGACCTTGGAGGGCAGGCCTGGGCCTCGCTCACTGTCACCCCGTCACGGAGGTGGGCCCAGCGTGTGACACACAGAGGGGCCCTGTTACTGTAGGCAGGACAGGTGGCTGATGGAGGCCTGAGTGATCGTCCAAGTCCTCAGCCAGCTGATAGCAGGTACAGGACTTGAACCTGGGTCCTGCGCTCTGCACGCTGCATCTCACATTCGCCTGCCTGACCCCTCAGCCAGGGTCCCCTTCGGGACGTTAGGGTATCTGAACGCCCCCATCTGAGCCCAACCTCGGCCGGCCCCTGGGCAGCCTGGACCCCCAGGTCACAGGCGGCCTGCCTGCCCCTCCCCCTGCAGCCTGGCCGGCCCAGGCGGAGACCTAGCGGAAGGTCACACTGCCAGGAGAATTCTGCCCTTTGACCTCACGTCCGGGGCCGGAGCTGGGCAGAGAACACAGGTGGGAGAGGAGTGGAAGGAAGATGAAAAGGGGGTCCCTTACACCTCACCTATCCCTAGACCAATGAGGGAAATGTGAGGACCTGCACCTTTGGGTGGGGGTCCTTAGAGGCCAGGGAGGTGGGGGAAGACAGGCCTGAGTCAGCCTGCAGGTGGCCTGTCCCCAGCCAGCTCGCCACCACCTCCCTGCACCGTGCGAGTCAGCCAGACCCAGCTGCACCTGCCCTCCTGGCCCATCGCTCTGAGGCCAGCGGCTGCTTTCTCTGCAGCCTCAGCGTTCCCATGCAGAACCAGGCGGGCAGTGAGAGTCAATGAACAGGCCCCAGGCATTGTGGGTGATCCGCACCCGCTGGCCACTGTGTACTGCCCGTTGGGCTGTCGGGAAACTGAGGTCTGGAGAGGTAAGGTGATATCCCAAAGGCAGCCATAGCACCATGACCCGCACCCAGACCCCCTGGTTTGTGGCAGACCGGCTCCAGCAGCGTCCAGGCAACTGAAATCTGTGGTCTCCCCTGCGTGTAGGGAGCCGTTCACATGTAGTCGGGTACATTTGACGGTGCGGGGCAGGAAGGGGTGGAGGGGCCCCGCCCTGAGTGTCTGTGGGGTTCTCCTCGACACAGACTTCCTGCTGGAGAGAGCCCGCCGCCGTCCCCCTCCGCGATGCCACCGGGGTCAAGGCCAGCCTTCACCCCAGCTCTGCTCCGGAAACACCGCCCTGGGGGGCAGGCCTGGAGAGAAGCGGGTGAGAGAGGGCCACGGGCCCTTCCGCGTCCTGCACCCCTTGCCCCTGCCAGCCCTCCTCTCCATCTCCTCCCAGGGCATCCCTTCCGGAGGCAGGAACTGCAGAAGGCCCCGCCCCGCAGCACAGGCCCCGAAGAGGGCCACCCCTTCCGCGTCCTGCACCCCTTGCCCCTGCCAGCCCTCCTCTCCATCTCCTCCCAGGGCATCCCTTCCGGAGGCAGGAAGAACAGAAGGCCCCGCCCCGCAGCACAGGCCCC
>NW_005370710.1:2287749-2288022 GCF_000412655.1 Myotis brandtii
CAGCCACACTACCGGCTGCTCCTCAGCCGCCCTCTCCCGTCCCTGCCCCCGCCATCCCTGCCACTTAGGGTGGGCAGCCTCGGGAGGTGGGGGAGCGGGGAAGGACCCCAATTCCTGCCTGGCTTTCTGGCTGGTTCAGGTCTTGTCCCAGGGGGGCTGCAGGTGGGCCCGGCCCTGGCGAGTGCTTGGCGTGAAGGGGTCCCCCGAGCCTCGCCACAGCTGCCAGGTAGGTAGAGCCCTCGGCCCCTCACAGGCGAGGACTGAGCACTGCCT
>NW_005370710.1:2288110-2301651 GCF_000412655.1 Myotis brandtii
GGCGTCTGGGCCGCGCTCTCCAGCCTCCGCCAGTGCTGGACGGGCAGTGCTGGACGTGAGGACTGACGAAGGGACAAGTGTGGGGCAGACACAGAGAGGCAGGCTGACCAATGTCCTGTTGGGGGGCTGAGGTAGGTCCCCCTGCCACCTGCCGTGGGTGCCTGAGCACACTGCACCAGAGGACCCCTCCAGGGAGGCGTCGCCCCCTCTTCCTGATATGGTGTGAGTCTCGGGCAGAGCTCGAGCCCAGAACTCCTGGGAGTGGTCTTGGCAAAGGAGAAGCTGGGTGGCCCCGGGCAAGTCACCTCACTTTTCTGAACCTCAGTGTCCCCATCTGCAACACGGGACTAGCCACTCTGAGGGCTTAACCACTCTGAGGGTGTGGCGAGGACCAGCCATAACAGATGCAGAGGTTCCGGCTCCAGGCCCCTCGCAGGATGCTCTTTCCCCCTCCCAGACCCCCAGACATAGGGCTGTGTGCTGGGACGGAGGACACCCACTGCGGGCCAGGCCTCTGAGGCTTTGGGGGTACAGTGACAGCTCAGGGAGGCCCGGTCAGCTGTAGTCCGGTGCCAGAGAGCCATGGGGAGCAAATGCCAGCCTGTGCCACTGCAGCCCACATGGCCTGCCTTCAGGCCCCAGCCACAGGCCTCCTCTCCCAGCAAGGCTTCCAGGTCCCTCTGCCAACCCTCAGAGGCTCCTGCCTCAATGGGCCCCTCTCTGTTCGGCATCTTAGGGTGCATCCTCCCCTCTGGTAAGCCGTGGACACAGGCTCCCCTGTCTGTCCTGAACCCTCCCTAGGGGAAGATAGCCCCTTTCCCAGACCACCACCCAGAGCTTGGAGCCAGGGGAGACCCAACCTCCCCCAGAGGACCTGCTGAGAATGGACAGGCAGGGTCTGGATCCGCAGGGAGGGGCGTGGGGATGGGTGTGAGAAGCGGGGAGTGAGAGGTCTGGGTGGGCCGGAGGGCTTCCCGCAGGAGGGGAGCTCCCTACCTCCCGCAGGGCCCCACTCCATCCTCGGTCCAATGCTGCCCCCGCGTGGACCACGGGCTCACGTTCCGGCTGGGGACACGGTATCACTCCCGGGCCAGGCGCTTCTCCAGAGGGAAAATCAGAGGCCTGAGCTGTGAGGCATACCCAGTGGCTGCACCTCCCAGCTTCTGCCGGAAATGTCCTCTCTCTTCCCGACAGAGCCTGAGCCCCAGCCTGGCGCCCCGCCTTCCCTTCTCCCAGAAGCTCCGAATCCATCTCTTGGAGGGACGTGAACTTCAGAGTTTATGTTCCAACTCTCCACCCCTCCCTTCTCGGCCTCCCCTTCTCTCCTCTTCCCTTCGACAGTCCACTCTCCATGCCGTAGCCAGGGGTACTTTGTAAAATATATATGTTTGTATTGATTCTTAGAGAGAGAGGAAGGGAGAGGGATAGATAGAAACATCAGTGAGAGAGGAACATCATTGATTGGCTATCTCCTGAACACCCCCACTCGGGATGGAGCCCCCAACCCGTGCCCTGACCAGGAATTGAACCTCGACCTGTTGGTTCCTGGGTCGATGCTCAACCACTGAGCCACGCCAGCTGGCACCAGGGGTATTTTTTTAAGAACAAAAGTCTGTCACTTCCTAACAAACCCCTCAAGGATTCCCTTAGCCTTCAGGTCGTGTTTTTTGTTTGTTTGTTTGTTTTTTAATATATTTTATTGCTCTTTTACAGAGAGAAAGGGAGAGGGATAGAGAGTTAGAAACACCTCCTACTGGGGATGTGCCCGCAACCAAGGTACATGCCCTTAACCGGAATCGAACCTGGGACCTTTCGGTCCGCAGGCCAACGCTCTATCCACTGAGCCAAACCGGTTTGGGCAAAAGGTCAGGTTTTAATGAGACTTGGGCCAATGAACCTGGTGCAGGAGGAATAGGAGAAAGGAGAGGGAAGGGAAGACCGAAAGGGGCGGGACCAGGCTCGTAGCACCGCCTTCCAGCTGACGGTACCCTCCCGGCCTTAGGAACCTTTCTTCCCGGCGCCGGGGAAGCTTTTTCAGTAGTACCTTCCGGCCTCGAGGACCGTATTTCCCGTGCTGCACCGCGGCCTCCTCTTTCTCTTCCGGTCCCTGGCGCTTCGGGAGCCGCGGGCTTCGGTGAGTACTGGCCGCGCGACATCCGAAACCATCCGCGACTCCCGGGTGGCGGCGGGGCGCAAACCCCGGGGAGGACCGGCAGACAGGCTGCCTGCTGTGGGGGGCGGAGGCCGCGAGGCGGGCTGGCGCTCGTGGGTGGTCGAGGGGTGGATGGGAAGGGAGGACTCGGATTTGGGGGAAAGCGCAACCTTGCGGCGGGATGTTGGTTTTGGGGCGCCATTCGCCGAGTTTGCGGGGACTGGAGCCGGTGGTGCAGAGTGAGTGGAGGCGGGTGGAGGCCGCAGGGACAAGGCATCTGCTGCAGCCTCGTCCTGGCTCCGGCCCCGCGTTCCTCCAGCTCAGGGCAGGCCCGGCCGGCGGGTCCCCAGCCCTGACCTCCGCTCGTGTCTTCCAGGTGCAGAGATGGCCAAGTCCAAGAACCACACCACGCACCACCAGTGTAAGTGCCTCCGGCCCGGCCTCCTCCTCACGCCCCACACCCTGGCAAGGATCACAGATCCTGGGGGGCACATGTCTGCGGCCCGAGGCCGGTTTTGATTTTAGCCTCATTACCTTTGGGATTTAGAAGGCCCGGGTGCACGGGGATCCCCTCTGTGCTCGGTGATAAGGGGTTTCCCGGCTCTCGGGCAGGCCCACTCTGGGAAGTAAAGGGTTCCCCAGGCTTGGCAGCTGTGGTGTTGAGGGGTCTTCCTAGACTAGAGGAAACCTTATGTTGATGTCATTCCTTTCTTCCTCCACAGCGCGAAAATGGCACAGAAACGGCATCAAGAAACCCCGGTCACAAAGATATGAATCTCTTAAGGGGGTAAGTGTGTGCGCCGCCTGGCACCACTGTCAGCTGACCCTCGGCTTGCTTGGGCCTGCGGTTTCCTTCCTTACCCAGCCAGCTCTTGCCTGGACTTCAGGCTCTGCCAGACCCACCATAAAGCTGTACTCGGCGGCCTTTTCCAGCCCTGGATGTAACTTGGGGTCGGGTGAGACGTGCCTTTCGGGGCCGGCCCGGCCATCTCCCTTGCCCACCCTGAGACTTGGGGTGGCTTTGTCTGTGTGGACCGCATCCCTCACGAGCCTCCCTTTGGCGCCAGGGAGTTGTGAGACTAGCTTTCAGGTCTCCTTCTGTATCACTTGCTTGAGTCTGTTGTACCCGGGCTTGGTATTTAACTGACACCTTTCCTGAAGGGGACTGGGTGTCCCTTAGGACAAGCATGTCAAACTCAGAGGCTAGCATGGGCCAGATAAGGTGTAAGTGTATGTGGGCCTCAAAAAAAACCAAAAGCTTCAATTTTCATAGAAATGTAGGTTTATTTCGATAGAGACATGCTGAATACACAAAGGGCTGAAATAAATGAGTAACTGTTAAGTTAATAGAACGTTTAAATAAGAATGACTATTTTTCCTTGAACGTTAACTTACCAGACACTGAAAAACTGCACAAATTAATAAGCGTAACGCAAATAAACCTACTTTTCTTGTTCTCCGAAAGCGAAATATTTTCTGTTGCGCACACCAAACAAGTCAGTCCAAGACTAATGACATGGCCATCGGCTGCTAAAATATTCGCTGCTAGTAATAGTGGAGAGAAATGGTGCGCCTTGTGCGTAAGGCGCGTAAGGGAAATGAATGCAGCACGATTATAGAAGTCATTAGCTTTTGTTACTTGAAGCTTTTGTTTTTTGAGGCTCACATAAACTTAAATCTTAGTCATTCGTTGTAGTTTTTTATTAATAATTATGTATACCAGGATATTGTAAAAGGTACGAAATTTTTATTAAAACGTTTCTTATATACCATTATGTTGGCTGGGCCACAAAAATGTGCGGGCCTCGAGTTTGACATGCTTGCCTTAGGAGGTTTTCAAAGTCCTACCACGGGCAGAGGGGGTGGGGCAGCCTTCATTTTTTTCTTCGCTTGCATTTGCCCTCGGCCTGGCTCTGTCTGTGGCATCAGCAGGTGGGTGGTTGGCTTCGGGTGGTGCTACATCTGGAGTTTCTCTGCAGATAAGCTTCCAGGGTTGGGTTTGATGCTGTCCAAGCTTCCAGTAGGCTCAGCTGAGCCCAATAGTCTCTGGGTGCTGCTATGGAGAGGGGCACCAGCGCTGCCCCCCGCCACCACCCCCCATGCTGCACTCACAGGCACCTGTACCTTTCCTGCCTTCCAGGTGGACCCCAAGTTCCTCAGGAACATGCGCTTTGCCAAGAAGCACAACAAGAAGGGCCTGAAGAAGATGCAGGCCAACAACGCCAAGGCCATAAGCGCACGCGCTGAGGCCATCAAGGCCCTGGTCAAGCCCAAGGAGCCCAGGCCCAATATCCCAAAGGGCTGCAGCCGCAAACTCAGTCGACTTGCCTACATCGCTCACCCCAAGCTTGGGAAACGTGCTCGTGCCCGCATTGCCAAGGGGCTCAGGCTCTGCCGGCCAAAGGCCAAGGCCAAGGCGGAAACCAAGCCCCAGGCTGCGGGTGCGGCTGCAGCTCAGGCTCCCAAAGGGGCTCAGGCTCCCGCTCCCAAAGGTGCCCAGCCCCCCACGAAGGCTCCACAGTAGAGGCCTCCGTCTGCGGACGTGAGGACGGAAGGACTGGTGGGCCCCCTGGGCTGCTGTCTGTGGCGCTGGTGTCCTCCTGTGCTGTTTGTACAAATAAACCTGCGGCAGGATCTGTCTGTCAGCCCGTGTCTGATCCCAGGGCTGGGCCTAGCTTTCGGTGGGCTTGGTACCTCCGTTTTCTGTGGGAGAAGAGTCCGCCTTCTCTGGCTGGTCGGGTGTGTGGTTGGGTGTGGGGAAGTTGTTTCCTGGAATACAGGAAGGGACCTAGACCATGAGGACTGGTTGGGGCAGGCTAGTGAGGAGAGAAATCCCAGGCCTCCTTGTTAGGTCTGGATGTTTGCACAGGAAGGAGACGGGAGGGAGCGGAAGGATCCTGCGCTCCAGCCTGGTGTTCCAGACTCCGGCTGTTGCTCGTGTATCAGCATCCACTGCGCTGGGTGGTGCTGCTCCCCCGGTGCTTGGGGCCCTGGGTGTGGAGTAGAGACTTCCGTGATATGGCTGCTGCTTGGTCACATCCAGATGGGCTCTTTCTGACCTGCAGGGAGGCCTGGCAAGTGTGGCCCTAGAAGTACAGCACATTCTTGAAAAGCTGAGCATGCACGGGGCAGTCTGTGCCCAGTGTGGGAGGGACCTGACCAGGCCACTTTCACAGCAGGAGTGGAAGCAGAGTCTGCATAGAGCCCCTAGTGCGGTGTCTCCACGCTGAGCCCTGTAGGGGACAAGACATGCGGGTCTCCATCCATGTCTGAGCTGCGGGAAGCCTGGAACTTGGAGAGTGAAGGCAGTAGGAAGGGAGGCTAACTGGTCGCCCATCTGCCGCGCCGCCCTCCCCTCCCCAGAGAAGAGGCTGGTCTTCGGCCTGAAGCAGTGTTAGGGTCATGGGAGGCTTGAAGGCCTGAACAGCAGTTTCACCCCACACCCTCAGCTACCCCAGCGACACTCGGAGCAGGAGAAGCCACGGGGGGCCGAGTACAGTCCTTAAGTGAAGGCTGTCGGGGGCGATCAGAGGCCTCTTGTGGGACCCCCATTAGCTGGTCCCCAGAAATAGAGTCGCTGCCTGGTTGGCACTGGTGCTGTGAAGAGTGGGCTCTGCTGAGAAAAGGTCCGGGCGCTGCTGTAGAAGCTTGAAGAGTCCAGCGTCCGAGTGAGGCCTGTGTTGTCCCTGAGGCTGTCAGAAAAAGTACAAACCTGCTCTAGACCAAAAACATGGAGAGGCACAGGCTTTGTGTGGGGGTTCTGGGGTGTCAGCGAGCTTTTAAACCATTTGGCACAGTGCCTTCACCCCTCACCTGGCTTAGCTGAAGGGATGGGGACGGGAGCGGGACCACAGGCTGCCTTTGAGAGCAGGTACCTGTCAAACTGCAGTGCCCCTGGGATTTTGGTCCCAGCTATGAAGGGGGCAGAGATCAGATGCACCAGATAGAGCAGCCAGAGGAAGAACTTGCCATCAAGGGGTGGGTCGATCACACGTTCCACTGGCTGGCCCTGCCACGGCTCGGTCACCTGTGCCCACTAAATGGCCTCCCCACCCACAGCATCTACAAGGCCCAACCTCAGAATGTTCCCGCCCCTGCCTCTGCAATCTGCAGAGGAGCAGGAAGTTCGACGAGCCTGGTACACGGATGGCTCTAGCTGGGTAGTCGCCCACCTGATGGCAGTTGGCATTCCACCATCTGGTACCCTGGTACGCATCACAGCAGCCAACAGGCCGAGGTAACAGCGTCTGGTTGGTCACGCATGAACCTTGGTCTGACGCTGCGCACTGACCGCTGGGCTGTTCTGAGAGGATTGATGAGGCACCAAGCCTGTGCCCCTGGACCTGGGACCATTTACTGGCATCTGCAGTGGGGCAGTTACTTCATGCCCCTGGTGGGGAGGAACGGCTGTCCCCAGTGGGGCCCATGGAGACACTATGGGGACTGGTACATGCACCATTGAGGGGGGGAGGAAGGGTCCCGGGTTGGCACGTCCCCCTGCTGTTGACCTCACGACAGAAAGCACCCGCTCTCCAGCCAACACGGTTTACACAGCCTGGCCAGGTTCCCAGGCTGCAGCTGCATCCACAGGCAAACATCAGGCTGTGATCTCCTAGTTCAAGTCCCTGTAGACATTTGTCTTTCTGACCTCAGACTTCCGCTGTTGCTGTGGCGTCATTACAGGGAGGCACCTCTGCCATCATCCCAACCCACAGCTGTGTGTTATACCCGATGCACCTGCTAGGGTCCCTTCTTTGTAAACACGTATGAACTCTCCAACGCCCCCAGTGATCCAGCCCAAGGCCAAGCGACCGATTAGCGCACTCGTTCGGGTCCTAGGAACGTGGTGGAAACCATGGTTTCTAACACTTGGGTTGTTTTTAATCGGCCTTTTCCTTGCGGAGGAACGGCTGTCCCCAGTGGGGCCCATGGGGTGGGCAAACTTTTTGACTCGAGGACTACAATGGGTTCTTAAACTGGACCGAGGGCCGGAACAAAAGCATGGATGGAATGTTTGTGTGAACTAATATAAATTCAAAGTAAACATCATTACATAAAAGGGTACGGTCTTTTTTTTTTTAGCTTTATTCATTTCAAACAGGCCGGATCCGGCCCGTGGGCCGTAGTTTGCCCACGGCTGGTCTATACTGTCGCTGTGGACGGTCTCCAGTGCGGTCAGTGGTAACCAAACGAGCTACCTCCCTGCTGCTGCAGCCCCTGGCAGGTGAAGGGCACCTGAGGGGGAGGGGCCATGTGAGACTAAGAGCCAGTCCTGGGGAGGAGTGTGGGGACCGCTGCCCCACCTGCAGGCTGGGTCCAGGCAGGATGGAGGTGGCTTCCTGTCATCTCCCAGACTGACCCCTCCCCCTGCCCCGCTGTGTTCTGGTTCTGGAGCAGGCCCTGGCCTGCCCTGGATGGAAGGCATGGGCCCCTCATCTGGAGCAGGTCAGCATGGGCCCAGCATGCGCTGCAGAACCCCACCTCCCTGCTGCACAGAGAGCCCTCACGGTGCCGCCGCCCACGATGCACCGCAGATGTAAGTTACTGTTAGTCCTCGAACCAGCCTTGGGTAGTGGTCGTGCGTAGTATGGTCCAACCTTGAGCACTTGGGAGGCTCAAAAAAGGGTGCGATTATCTGGGCAAGAGGTGCCGCCCAGGGAATGCGGTCCCTTACCTCCGAAGGGGGCATCGCTGCCGTCTGTTTCACGGTCAAGGAGCTAGAGGGATGGACGTAGCCTCGGAGCCCAGCAGGTCACACGGGGCCTAGGAAGTGTTAGTTTGCCAACCAGAGCTGGGCTGCTAGGTCTCGCCTGTCATCCTGGCAGGCACTGCCCCACCGGCTGGTGTCAGCTGGGAGCTTGACAGGGCCCAGGAGGTTTTGTGTCCTGAAGGTGGTTTGGCCCAGCCTGAGGTTGGATGGCTGCCAAAGTGAGGCCTGTGCTCATGTCCCTGGGACAGGGTGTTATCCTATCCAGTCTGAAAGGGGGAGGCGGACCCCAATCTCACGAGACCCCAGGTCAGGGCCTCAGCCAGGCTTCCTCAGGCCGCAGCCAGCTGCTGCCTCGGCCTCCAGAGTGTAGGAAGCACGAGTCCCCGGTTCTTAGTCTCAGACCTTGCCTCCCTTGCCTCAGGCCGTGCGGTCGTGGCTCAGGGACCTGCGTCAGGGCTGCTGGGGGCCCTGGGAAGGCGTGTGCGGTCGTGGTCAGCTGCCAGCAGACTCTAAAGTGGCTCGGACCTGCGTCAGGGCTGCTGGGGGCCCTGGGAAGGCGAGAAGCTGGCCAGTGTCCTGGCTCCTTGTCAGGACCCGTGAGCAGGGGCTACTATTACTATCAGGACTGAGCCTGCAGGCCCTGGGCTTCCCTCTGGCCACAACTAGGAGCTTCAGAAGCCAGCCCTCCCGGCCACCCCTGCCCACGCTCAGGGAGGTCAGAACAGGACTAGACCAGGGCCGTGAGCGGGCGGCTCAGCTCACAGGCTCACCCCTGGCACCACCTGGGGCCGAGCGGGGCTGGCCAACAGAAGCCGACTGTGGGCCCCTCTGTGACCCCTGCCCAGAGTGCGGGGACCCTAAGATGAACAGACCTGTGCTCCCCAAACCAGAGGAGGGCCACACCTGCTTCCTGCCCACCTGAGGGTGACCGTGCTGGCAGCCTTGCCTTGCCAGCTACGCCCACCTGCCCACGTCTGGCAGGGGCCCTGCCAGCCTCCAGCGTTGGATCCGGCGTGTGCTCCAGGAGAGCCAGGAGTAACGCCCTGAGATCTCTGTTGTCCCCCTCAATGGGAGTGATATTCCCGACCTCATAGACGTAGATACGGTGGCCGTTGAGAACCCGGCCACAGGGCTGGGGGTCAGGTGGCTGTGCCGTGTGAAGGACACGCAGCCTGGGGTGTTGGGCGGTGCCCAGAGCCAGGCAGTTTCCCTGTCAGCGGGATGGTAACCACACACCCCTGCTCTACAAACATGCTGCTGCCAGTGTCTCAGCGGCCCTGGCCACACACAGACTTTATTGTGGGGCAGGGGAGAGGGGCCTGGGCATGGGCCAGGTGGAAGCTCCAGGGGCAGAGGCTGGGAGCGTGGGCTCAGCTGTCGCTGGGCAGGGCGGGCACGCTGGCCAGCGCAGGCAGCAGTCGTGTGTATATGTCAATCCCACGGAGGAACACGGCCTCGTGCAGCCGCTCATCATGGTCGTGCAGCAGCACGGGTGTGCGGTTCATGGGGGAGAAGCCCAGAGCCGGGACCCCCACCTGCAGGGCGAGGAGGAGCCATCAGGGGGAGGCCAGCACCCAGCACCACCCACTGCCCACCTGCCTGCGAGCAGCTCACCGCGCGGAGGTAGCGGCTGTCGGTGGCAGCGGGGAAGATCTCCTGCTCCAGCGTGAGGCTCCTGCAGGGGCAGAGCCCGGTGAGTGGGGGGCGGGCAGGGAAGAGGGCGAGGCCAGGACTGAAGGGGCACAGAAAGTGGGAGGAGAGCGGGAAGGGGAGAGGAGGGGGGCCAGTGTGCTCACATGTCCTTGCAGACCCCGCTAAATGCTGCCCACCAGGGGTCTGAGTCATCAGTAGATGTCACTCGGGGCTCCGTCCACTTCTGGGGGGAGAAGGGTGGCAGGATCAGGACAAGGCCTGGGCATCTTGCCCTATTTTCATAGGGTGGATATGTGCCCAGCACAGGATGCGCATATGCGCGCGCACACACACAGCCAGCTGGCCAGCCCGGCCACCAGCTCCTTCAGTTCCTCAAAGGACCCTCAGCTGCCCTCCACCAGCTTACTTCCTGTCCATCCTTCAGGTCCCAGCCCAAGCGTCCCTCCCTCCAGACGGCTCTCCCAGAGTATGAGCTCCCCCCTCTCCTGGACCATGTTTATACTCAGATAAAAGTATTATCTATTATCTTCTAAGTCAGTGGTTCTCAACCTTCTGGCCCTTTAAATACAGTTCCTCATGTTGTGACCCAACCATAAAATTACTTTCATTGCTACTTCATAACTGTAATGTTGCTACTGTTATGAATCGTCATGTAAATATCTGAGATGCAGGATGGTCTTAGGCGACCCCTGTGAAAGGGTTGTTCGACCGCCAAAGGGGTCGAGACCCACAGGTTGAGAACCGCTGTTCTAAATACTTGATTCACGTCTGTCCCCTCATGCTGTAAGAATAAGAACTAAGGACTGCCAAAACCGGTTTGGCTCAGTGGATAGAGCGTCGGCCTGCGGACTGAAAGGTCCTGGGTTCGATTCCGGTCAAGGGCATGTACCTGGGTTGCGGGCACATCCCCAGTAGGAGATGTGCAGGAGGCGGGGCGACCCCTGTGAAAGGGTTGTTCGACCGCCAAAGGGGTCGAGACCCACAGGTTGAGAACCGCTGTTCTAAATACTTGATTCACGTCTGTTCCCTCATGCTGTAAGAATAAGAACTAAGGACTAAACGGGTCATGTGACGCCCAGGGCACCAAGCACACACTCCTACAGGGACACCACCTGGCAGGCCCAGCCCCCACAACTCCCCGTCATTGGGCCGGTACCTGGACAAACTCGAAGGTGACCCCCTGGCCAGCTGCCTGGCACCAGCCCCGCAGCTGTTCCTCGAACGCCTAGGAGACGGGAGAGGAGCTGACCCCTCGGGCTCTCCTGAGCCTGTAGGACAGGGCTGAGGACCCGGCTCCCTCCTCCAAACCCGGTGGAGGTGGCACCTTCAGGTCCACATCTGGGGCCACGCGGAAGTCAAAGCTGGCGCTCATGGTGGCCGGGACCACGTTATAGGCCATGCCGCCCTCCAGCTTCGTCAGGTTCACAGAGGTCACGGCGCCCAGCTTCAGGTGGGGGTTTGCCTGCAGCCTGCGGTGGGGACACGGATGAGAACCAGGCTCAGCCTCCCGTCCAGCACAGGCTCCTGCCCCGCCCGGCCTCCCAGCCGCCTCACCTCTGCCTCTCCTTCTCCCGGAACGCCAGCACGGAGCCCACGACCTTGTGCTGGGAGTGGAGGAGGGTAGATGTGAGAGGCCCCAGGACAGAGCCCCGGGACCTCCCCAATCCCACCCCTGGGCGCCACCCACCAGCTTCTCTGCGGCTGTGTCCTCGATGAACCGCGAGCCGTGGCCGGGCTTCCCGGTGCTCGTGACCCGCACCCCTGGGGGATGCAGGGGAAGGGGCGCCTTCAGCATGGGAGAGGCTGGGTGTACTCAGCGGGGTGGGCCAGGCCTGCCCCTCGTTCCAAGCTCCTCTCCCATCTCCTAGGCGTTCGAGACTGTCCCCCAGAACACACAGTGCAGGGCTGCTTTCTGCCCTCAGATCGGGAAGAAGCCCAGACCAGAGGGGCCGGGAGGCACAGGCCCTGGGCTCCAGGCCCGCCCAGGCCCCGCCCCTTCTGGCCTAGTCTCCGGTCAGCACAGTGACCCCCCCTCTAAGCCACACTCACACCAGGGGCTGCGCTCGCTGTAGAAGACAGTGAAGGCGTCAGTGGGGTTGGCCAGGCCTAAGGAGGGAGGAAAGGGGGTTCAGAGGGCAGGGTGGCCCAGCCCCTACTAGCAGCCTCCCTATCCCCTCTGGCCACTCGGTGGCCTGCCACCTGCTCACCCTCATCCAGGGCGAAGCCAGCCCTCAGGGCCTTGAACTCAGGCCGCTGCACAAACAGCTCCATGCCTTTGTGACCCCCAATCTCCTCATCTGTAAAAGCGGCAGGGATGGGAGATGAGGGAGCCATTCCCCAACACACCCTCCCCCTCCCTGAAGGAGCCCTGCCCGGCCACGCCCACCTGGCACAAAGGTCATGTGGATGGTTCTGGGGAAATGGTGGCCCTCAGCCTTCAGCCTCCTCACAGCCTCCAGGTACCTGAGGGGCGGAAAGAGGGTGGGAGCCAGGTGCCCAGGGAGCCACCGGATGCTCCGGGGGGCAGGCTGGAGCCCCAGGCCCTTGGCCCTGCTCGCCACAGCCTGTCCCTGCCCCTGTCTCCCCATCCATGCAATGGTTACAGCAGCAACTCCTGCCCAACGCCAGGGGCCAAGGTGTTCCTCAGCCTTGAGGTTCTCCAATCCCACCCCAGGTTCCGGGACGTTCCAGGGGACAGTGGGGACAGTGGGGAACTGGGAATAAGGACACTCACTGGATGCCGACACACTTCATGTCCTGGGCACCCCTGGCGTAGATGTAGCCTTCAGCATCCTTGAAGGCCTCAAAGGGGTCATGACTCCAGTATTCCTGGGGCAGGGATGGGAAGAGGCCCCAAGGCCCAAGTTCAGTCATTAATCCACTCTGCCCGCTGTGGGCCTGCCCTCAGAGCCCACCGGAGGGGTGACAGGCGGGGTGGCGAAGGTGACAGGAGAGGGCTGACGAGGGCAGCAGACTGCGCCCCCTCAGCTCTGCGACCCACCCCCACCCCCACCCTGTGTGTGTATGGAACAGCTGCCGACAGAGGCTGCTCAGGTGGCGTGATGCCCAGTGAGGTCAGAGTCGGTGCCAGGACCAGCACGGGCTTCCTGCTCATCTGACTCCCCATCCTCCCCCACTCACCTTGGAGACAGGTACCACGTCCGTGTGGGAGTTGAGCAAGAGGGAGGAGAGTTTGGGGTTGGTGCCTGGCCAGGTCAGCACGGTCACCACACGGCCGGGTGCCACCTGGGGAGGACCAGGAGGGAAGCTCAGTGCAGGGCGAGGTGCCCAGGCCCACTTCTGCTCCCCACACAGGGCCCAGGCTCACCTCCACTTTCTGACAGCCCAGGCCCAGCTGGAGGGCTCTCTCCTCAAGGAAGGCCACGGCAGCCCCTGCGGACACAGAGTCTTAGGGCTGCTCTGCTTCCCAGGCTCTCCCCTGACCCCTGGCCCAGGCAGGGCTTGGAGGCACATCCAGAGAGGGGAGCAGACCCAAATGCGCTGCTGCCTCCTCAACACATGCCACGTCTGAGACACCTGCATCTAGAGACACCTGCATCTAGAGACACCTGCATTTCTGCCCCCAGGAGGAAGTTGTTTTCGGCCAATCAGTGACCCTTTGTGGACGGTCAGGTGGGAAGTCAGTGTCTTCCTTAAAGATGGGGACGCTATGTGCAGGGACACAAGAGTCACCCAGCATCTCCCAGGTGGAAAACCACAGCAGGAATTTGGACCATGCACAGTTCCCAGCCACCAAGCTCGACTCCTAAGGGCTGTGGCCTTTGTCCAGCCCAGTGGACTTTGAGAGACTTCTAAGTGGCTGCCCAGCCTCCCCTCCCCCACCCCGGCCCGGGAGGGAGGGGAACTTGTTCCTTGACCAGCCGCTGGGCGGAACTTCGGAGGAGCAAGGCCTCTGCAGGGAAGGTCCCTGCACCGCCCGCGGGTGGGTGGACCCAGGGAATGGCTGGAGGGGTGAGGCGCCCTTTGGGGCAGCAGAGGGGGGCTCAGCTGGGTGACAGGAGCTGG
>NW_005370710.1:2301723-2302167 GCF_000412655.1 Myotis brandtii
CTGCCCTCCGGGCAGCTGGGGCCCAGTGAGCTCCGTCTGCACCCAGGCCCCCTTCCCCAGGGTGGTTCCCCGCACGCCCCCTGGGAGAGGACACCCTGTTTCGGAGCCCAGCTGCTTCAGGCGCTGTGCTGGCCACTTGCAGCACGTCCTCACCCCGTCCCCCAGAGCCGTGAAGTTCGTGCCTCCGGACGCCCACTTGACGGAGGAGAAGGCTGAGGCTCAGCAAGGTTTCGGGGCAGCAGCGAGCAGCAGTCACGTGTGAACCCAGAGCCTGACCGCCCCCCCGCCCCGCCCTCCTCAAACAATTTCTCCCAGTGGCTCGGATTTCCTGCCAGGGAGCCCGCATCCCCTACCTCGCTCCAGGGCCCCCCACCGCGCTCTCTGCTGTGCTGGGGCCCGTGCTCGCCTCTCAGCACCCGCCTGGGACTGTGGCCGGGACTCTGG
>NW_005370710.1:2306566-2307013 GCF_000412655.1 Myotis brandtii
CTGCCCTCCGGGCAGCTGGGGCCCAGTGAGCTCCGTCTGCACCCAGGCCCCCTTCCCCAGGGTGGTTCCCCGCACGCCCCCTGGGAGAGGACACCCTGTTTCGGAGCCCAGCTGCTTCAGGCGCTGTGCTGGCCACTTGCAGCACGTCCTCACCCCGTCCCCCAGAGCCGTGAAGTTCGTGCCTCCGGACGCCCACTTGACGGAGGAGAAGGCTGAGGCTCAGCAAGGTTCGGGGCAGCCAGCGAGCAGCAGTCACGTGTGAACCCAGAGCCTGACCGCCCCCCCGCCCCGCCCTCCTCAAACAATTTCTCCCAGTGGCTCGGATTTCCTGCCAGGGAGCCCGCATCCCCTACCTCGCTCCAGGGCCCCCCACCGCGCTCTCTGCTGTGCTGGGGCCCGTGCTCGCCTCTCAGCACCCGCCTGGGACTGTGGCCGGGACTCTGGGTC
>NW_005370710.1:2307525-2308486 GCF_000412655.1 Myotis brandtii
CGGCAGGTGCGGGGCGGCCGCCGCGTGATCGCGTGGACCAGCCGCAGCGGGGCCACTCCAGCTGTCGGTGGGTATGACCGTGTGGGTGACTGTGGGCCGCGGTTGCGTGTGGCAAGTCTGAGCGACCGAGGATGTCCCGTGCGAGGGTGTAACCACGATGCTGTGTGACAGTGAGAGGCGGGGAGCTCACCCTGCCCTGACCCCGGGCCGGGCTCCCGGGTCTACAGGCACCGGAGAGGGGGGTAAAGACACAGGTGCCCCCTGGCCACCCGCAGGCTGCACACTCCTAGCGGCTCCCTGTGTGCCCCGCTGCCCTTTGTACTCTCAGCTTCTGCCCCTGCTCCAGGGGCTGTCGCCATGGGGAGGGGCAGAGTGAAAGACTTTACCCTCGGGGGCCCAGAGAGGCAGGCTGCGAGGGGAGGGGAGCTCTGTCCCAACCCTCCTGGGGGTAGGTCTGGGCTGCTGACCCACATACCAGGGGCAAGCAGGCTTGGTGGTTCACAGGCGGTGCCATGTTAATTGTTAAACCACACTCTCCACCCCACCTCGCGCCGTGACCCAGACCCATCCAGTCCTAACGCCGCCTTCGGAGCTGGGTGTTACTATCAGGCCCATTTCACAGGTGAGGAAACTGAGGGCAGCCAGCTAGGAAGAAGCCCATGTTCTTAGCCTTCCCAACCGGGAAGCAGTCCCAGGCCTGCCTCCCCCTCCCCCTTCCCCCCTCCAACACCAGGACCTGTCACTCCCCGCAGGACAAAAGTGCTTTTATTTATTGTGCCCGTGAGATAAAAGGAGAGGCCCTGGCTGGGCCTGGCTCTCCGGCCTCTGCCCTCCAATCCCTGGGGCTGCCTCCGGGGCGGGGCAGGTCCAGACCCTCCAAGCTGGCAGGGAGCTCAAGGCAGCTGGTCCAGGAAGGCGAGGAGGGCCCGGTGGAAGTCGCTGGGCCGGTGGAGGTAGCAGG
>NW_005370710.1:2327539-2328257 GCF_000412655.1 Myotis brandtii
ACCGGCAGGTGCGGGGCGGCCGCCGCGTGATCGCGTGGACCAGCCGCAGCGGGGCCACTCCAGCTGTCGGTGGGTATGACCGTGTGGGTGACTGTGGGCCGCGGTTGCGTGTGGCAAGTCTGAGCGACCGAGGATGTCCCGTGCGAGGGTGTAACCACGATGCTGTGTGACAGTGAGAGGCGGGGAGCTCACCCTGCCCTGACCCCGGGTCTACAGGCACCGGAGGGGTGGGGGGGGTAAAGACACAGGTGCCCCCTGGCCACCCGCAGGCTGCACACTCCTAGCGGCTCCCTGTGTGCCCCGCTGCCCTTTGTACTCTCAGCTTCTGCCCCTGCTCCAGGGGCTGTCGCCATGGGGAGGGGCAGAGTGAAAGACTTTACCCTCGGGGCCCAGAGAGGCAGGCTGCGAGGGGAGGGGAGCTCTGTCCCAACCCTCCTGGGGGTAGGTCTGGGCTGCTGACCCACATACCAGGGGCAAGCAGGCTTGGTGGTTCATGTTAATTGTTAAACCACACTCTCCACCCCACCTCGGCACATCCTGCTCCCTTTGGCCACAGCTCCTGCATTCCTGACTCTGGGTCGCCCACCAATCCCAGTAGTCCTGCAGCGGGGGCACATCCTGCTCCCTTTGGCCACAGCTCCTGCATTCCTGACTCTGGGTCGCCCACCAATCCCAGTAGTCCTGCAGCGGGAGGGACCCCTACCCCCCCCCCCCCCCC
>NW_005370710.1:2328541-2328934 GCF_000412655.1 Myotis brandtii
AGCTTCACCACCGAGTGCCTGGGCAGGTGGCGGAGCCGCCGCAGGGACTCCAGAGCCAGGGTGCGGTCCAGCTCCCCGTACAGGATGAGCGTCGGGGTCTGCAGGGCAAGGCCAGGGCTGTGATCCTACGGCCTCCGGGGCCTGACCCTCCAGCCATCCCCTTAGGAAATCCTCCCCAAACACCATCTTCTCCATCCAGATTGGCGCGGGGGCGGGGGGTGGGGGGGGTCGTGAGTCCTCCAAGTGAGACCTGAGCCCTTTGCCCCGATGACGGGGAGCCAGGACCGGGTGACCCTCCTCCCAGTACCTTCACGGCCCCGAATTGCTCCCGGGTGTAGTTCTGGGTGGAGGCGGGTGCGATGGGCACGAAGCCGTGCAGCTGGGGGTGGTCCC
>NW_005370710.1:2329113-2332536 GCF_000412655.1 Myotis brandtii
GCGGGGGAGGGGCCGGAGCGGTGGCCCACCTGTCCTAGAAGCTATTCTTTTGTGATGTGGTAGGCCTGCTGGCAAAACCTTTCATCCGTCATATTGGCACGAAAGTGAAGAAGACTGGTAATGCGCAGTGTTGGGGAAGATGCGGGGAAATGGGCACTTTCATCGTGACCGATGGGAGGAAAATCCATCTAGCAGTTTCAGAGGGTCAGGAAATAATTGCCAACATTTAAAAGATGTGTGTCCTAGCCCTGGCCGGTTTGGCTCAGTGGATAGAGCGTTGGCCTGGGGACTGAAGGGTCCCGGGTTCGATTCCGGTCAGGGGCATGTGCCTTGGTTGCGGGCACATCCCCAGTTGGGGGTGTGCAGGAGGCAGCTGATTGATGTTTCGCTCTCATTGATGTTTCTAGCTCTCTGTCCCTCTCCCTTCCTCTCTGTAAAAAAAAATCAATAAAATATATTTTTTAAAAGATGTGTGTCCTTTAATCCATCAACCTCCTTGGTAGCTTTTCTACAGAAATGATTGCCCTCGTGCTCCAGGCAGCAGGTCCAAAGGTGCGTGGGTACCCAAGCATTTCAGCTCCCAATCCATCACAGACCCCCAGGAGTGGCCAGACACAACCTGCCCATCCCCCCTGCCCCCCATGGCGCGAGACGACTGAGAGGAGGTCACAGTGATTGGTAGGGTCCCAGAGACATGGTGGGGGGAGAGGACCACGCTGCCGGTGGGTTCACGAAGCCGAAGGACACCTGTCACGTTCACAACCCCCATCACACAGCCCTGCACACTTTCTTTCTGTCTGGACATGTCCGGAGGGGCCTGGCTCCCCCAGACTGCTGAAGTGAGAGGGCCCGGGGCTCTGAGGGTGTCACGCTTATTTGATTTTTTTTTTTTAATCCTCACCCGAGGATATTTTTCCATTGATTTTTAGAGAGAGTGGAAGAGAGAGGGAAAGGGAGAGAAAATATTGATGTGAGAGAAACACATCGATTGGTTGTCTCCTGCATACGCTGGGACCAGGCCTCGGGCCTGGGAGGAGCCTGCAACCAAGGTATGTGCCCTTGACTGGAATTGAACCCGGGACCCTTCGGTCGGCTGGATAGGCCGACACTCTATCCACTCAGCCAAACCAGCCAGGGCTTGTTTGATTTTTTAATGTCAAGAGTGATAGCATAAAGCCTTTGACAGCTAAAAAAAAAACACACCAAAAAGCTCTCTGGTTGGTCATAAAAAATATGGTGAGGTCTCCCCCTGAAGTGAGGCACGGTCCACTTGCTTGGTGATGTGCAACAATCCCCACGTTTACAGGTAGGAAATACAGAGAGACCTTTTCCTGTGCCATCTTGTATTGTGACCTGTCACTGCTCGTCCACATACAGGGGTCCAGATGCAACTGGCCACATCTCAGGGCTTTCTTCCCCCCCACGTCCCCCTCTGGGAAGCCACCCCTTGGACCTGCTGCCGGCTGCCTCCCCAGACCAGGGCGGGGCTCTCACCTGGGAGGTCAAGGGCCACGGCCCGGTAGCCCCTGTGCGCCAGCAGCTGCAGCGTGCCCAGCTGCTCCCACGTGCGCGAGGTGAAGGCTTTCCCGTGGAGCAGCACCACCTCCACCCTGCGGGCACATGGGGGGTGGTCTGAGGCTTTGGCAGGGCCCCACTTTCTTCCTAGGCTTCTCCCACTGCCCTCCCAGCCCTCAGCACCCCGTGTGGAGCTGGGGTCCCACATAGGGGCTCCCCTCAGGCCTCATCCTTCTACTAGACCTTGGGGTCAGCACCCACCTTCGTGCCCGGTGGAGTGGGAGCACCTCGCGGTAAAAGATGGGGGAGTTGCCAGGGGTGAGACCGGCCAGGATTGTGACATTGGGGTCGCCCCAGAGCCAGGAAGTGTGCTCAGGGGGGCCTGGCAGCCCCAGGTACAGTAGCAGCATGAGCAGCAGGCCCAGGCCCAGCAGGGCTGTGTGGGACCGGCTCATGGAGGTTTGTACCACAGTCTGGAGGAGGAGAGGAGAGGAGGCTGAGGCCCCACTTGGCCCCCGGGACCCCATCCCGAAACCCCACCCGGAAGCGCCCAGCTGAGGAAAAGCTCAGCCTTGCGGGTGGCACAGTGGTGAGGCCCCAAAGGGGAAAGGCTGTGTAGAGAGGTCCCGCTCAGGGCATGTGTAGACTAATGCTAAACTCAGAAAGTGCTTGGCAATGGGTGGGAATATACTAGTAACCCCAGCCCAGCTGGTTTAAATGGGAAGAGGGCGCAGGGAGAATCCAGGGAGGAGGAGAAGCTGAGGCATGGTGGGGGGGGGGGGGGGGCAGGAGAATGGCATGGAAATGGAAAGGGCAGCATGGAGGCTGGAGCGATGAATGCCACTCCCACCCCCAGCTTCATCCAAGCGACTTGCTTCATGGACTCCTCCCGCCAGGTCCTTTGCCAGCCCAGAGGACAGACCTCAGGGCCAGGCCCCAGACAGAGCAGTCGGCCAAGTCTTCAGTGTGTCAGTAAAAGAGGGAGGGCAGTCCCGCGCTGCCCCCAAGCCGCCTCCTGTGAGATTTCACCGACACAGAGGACTCGACTGGGACTGGCCTCTTGGGCCTAGGAGGAGCCCCCTGCTTGTTCCCAGATCCCAGTAAACACATCTTTATTGGGAGTCTCCAGCCCCTCCCGCCTCTCCTGGGATGTTGCCTCAGCCCCACTCCCAGGCCCCCAGGTCAGGGGGCGACCGAGGAGCTGAGCGGAGGTGGTGGTTGGCTTAGGTTCCCACAGACAGGGCTTCCATGCGGCCCCTCCTTGCGGTGGAGACTGGGCCACAGGGGCTGCTCCAGGTAGGAGAATTCTGCCGTTGCCTTGGCAACCCGGAGGCTGGAGCACTAGGCAATCTTACCTGGCAGGTAGCAGGCAACCTGATCTAGCGACTGCAGATACAGGGCCTGGGCTAAGGGTGGAGACGTGCCCACGGAGGCCTTGGCATATGCATAGACAATGACACACAGGTGTACATGCGTGTCCACATGAAAGACACCCTCAAAACCATGCCCAGCATCAGGCACCAGGAAGGCAGACGGACAGACAGACACACACACACACACACACACACACACACGGTTTCAAAACCACACGCAGTTCCTCAAATGTCCAGAACACCGTCATACACAGAGCCCTAAAACTACACATGCACAGCCAGACAGACGGACACACAGAAATACACACATAGACACACAGCTAGTACACACCCTCAAAATCACACGCTGAAATATACACAGTAGACATCCAGACAACAAGCGGGCAGACAGACTGACACCTTCCAACACAGGCAGACAGAACCACTGACATACACCCCACGGCACACGTACACCAGACCCTCAGGAACACACGCAGACGAACGCGCGCGCGCACTCGCTGCCCCAGCGCCGGCCCCTCCCTCCCGCTGGACTCTG
>NW_005370710.1:2332755-2333978 GCF_000412655.1 Myotis brandtii
CGCCTAGTA
The DNA here is from genome assembly GCF_000412655.1 of Myotis brandtii. Lineage (NCBI taxonomy): Eukaryota > Metazoa > Chordata > Mammalia > Chiroptera > Vespertilionidae > Myotis > Myotis brandtii. The sequence goes on from NW_005370710.1 coordinate 2,332,765, forward strand.
GCCCCGATGGAGGGGGGACAGGGGGCGGCGCCCCAAAGTCCGTAGCCCGGCCCCTCGCCCGATTGTCCGGATTGTTTTAGGCCAGAGAGCCGGGGTAGAGCCACGCGACCTCCTCCCACCGGGGGTCGCCACCCACGTCCGGCCTCCCCTCCGTAAAGCGGGGTTCCGTCTAAGGAACCTGTGGGTCGCGCCCCCTTTGGTGGTCGAATGACCGTTTCACAGGGGTCGCCTAAGACCATCCTGCATATCAGATATTTACATGACGATTCATAACAGTAGCAACATTACAGTTATGAAGTAGCAACAAAAATAATTTTCTGGTTGGGTCACAACAGGAGGAACTGTATTTAAAGGGCCGGAAGGTTGAGAACCACTAAGGGTTGTCTTAGGACGGAAGGATGTGCCAAGCCTTAGGGCAGGGTCTGGCAGGGAGGCCTCGCAGTGTAAGCGCCAGATTGTTGAGCAGCAGCACCGGGGCTCGGCCCATCCACTCCCCTGACCTTACAGATGCAGGTCCGCACACACCGGGCCCAGCCAGGGCGGCCTCTGGGCCCTTCGCTCTCTTATGTTACGGATCCTGTTTGGCGACAAGTGATGGATGTCCGCTCTGCCCCCAGGCCTGGCACAGAGAGGCTGCAGGACTATGCACCCTGCGGGGTAGGTGACCTCGCAGCCATTCTACAGGCCAGGAAGGAGGCTCCGAGGCGTTGGGGAAACGATCAAGGCTACCTGGCTGGGCACTGGCAGAATCTCGCACTCAAACCTGTCGCACCCTAGCCGGTTTGGCTCAGTGGGTAGCGCGCCAGCCTGCGGGACCCTTTCGGGTTTGATTCTGGTCAAGGGAATGTACCTTGGTTGCGGGCTCCTGGTCAGGGCATGTGCAGGAGGCAAGCAAACACATCGATATTTCTCTGTCTTTCCCTCTCTTCCACTCTCCCCCAAAACCAATGGGAAAATAAATACCCTCGGGTGAGGATAAATAAAACAAAAACAAACAGTGGAGCCTCAACTGCATGCCTGGCGAACAACTCTGGGCCTGGGCAGTTCAGGCTGGGGATGGGGATGGGGACGAGGGGAGGAGGGAGCAACCCGGAGGCGACTCCAAAGGAACCCTCCTCCTCAAGCCGCCCCTGTGCTTGTGGGCGGGTCGCGGGGTCTCAGCACCCAGTCCCATGCTTGGGGCACCTGGGCCCTGCCGCCGATTGTGGTTGTGG
>NW_005370710.1:2334197-2335682 GCF_000412655.1 Myotis brandtii
CAGCCTCCAGTCCTCGGCTTCCGCCCGCTGTGCGAGCCCACGCAGCTCCCCAGGTACCTGCCTTGCGCCCCAACCCTCTCTCCCTCTCTCCAGTTAGACTATCCCAGTTTCTCCCCTTCCCACTCGGCTCCCAGGTCCCCTTCCTCGGGCCTGCCCCACCCCTTCCTCGTGCTCCCGCTCTCCCAGGCCCGCCGAGCCTGCACCGGGTCATGCCCCTTGCGGGCGGGAATTCCAAATGCTTTTTCTTCTGAGCGCTGCGCTTTCCGCGTCCAGAAAATGGGTGTTTTTCTCCAGCCCCGACCCTCTCCTGTCTGCGGTGCCAAACTACGACCCTTCACAGAGGCCGATGAGCAAAATAGCTACTTACTGTGACTGAGCAACTACCACGCTCCGCAGTCAGCGCTGGGCCGGCCCGCAGGGTTTCACAAGCGCGGCCTCCTTTGGCCCCATCGCCACCTAGGAGCTGAGTGCTCCTGGGTTAGCCCCACTTGCAGAAAAGGATGCCAGTGAGAACGAGAATCATAACGGAAGCCCCTGTACTGGGGTCTTTCCAAGGGCAGACACCCTCACTTGCCGATTCTTTTTCTTCTTTTTAATTCTTGATGTAGGCTTTCATGTCCCATTTTTCAGATGAGGAAACTGAGGCCCAAGACCACACAATTAAGTGAACGGCAGAGAGAAATAACACCTTCGTTTTCCTCGCCCCAAAGCTTGTTCCTAGAGTTCTGGGAGCCTGGGGGGGGGGGGCTTGCCGCTCCCCTGGACCCTACCCTCTCTGTGGCGGCTTTTCCGCTCCACGGGGCAGGCTGCCCTGTGCTCATCAGCCTGGTTTTGAACCGCAGGCGTTGCAGGCGGCAGCATGGCGGACGTGGAGCAGCAGGAGGGCACCATCCAGGTGCAGGGCCAGAGCCTCTTCTTCCGGGAGGTGCGGCCCGGCGGAGGGCAGGCCCCCCGGTTCTCGGTGCTGCTGCTGCACGGGATCCGCTTCTCCTCCGAGACCTGGCAGAACCTGGGCACGCTGCTCAGGCTGGCACAGGCGGGCTACCGGGCGGTGGCCATCGACCTGCCAGGTACTTCTGGGCAGGCTTCTAACCTGGAGGGGTGGTGGGGACCTCCTTGGGGACCCGGGTCTGGGGACCTGGGGGGACTTGGGCCAGGGCCCAGAGCGCACTGCAAGAACTGGAGCAACCCTCGTCTTGACCCGGATGTGCCTGGACACTGCCCAGCTGCTCTGGGTGTTGCCGGGGGCAGTGTCTCAGAGCCTCTGTGTCCTCGTCTGTAACGCGAGATAACCACGCTCCTGTGGGGGTTGGCTCTAGTGAGCATGGAATGATGTCCGCGTGACTCTGTGGCCAGGACCTGACACAATAATTGGGGCTCAGCCCATTGGAAGAAACATGTTTTGACAGAGCCACAGCCCTCGGCCCCGCGGGAAGCCCTGAGAGTGAGGCTGAGTGTCCTGGTGGGTGGCTGAGCCGCTAGCTC
>NW_005370710.1:2335744-2338389 GCF_000412655.1 Myotis brandtii
CGGGGTGGAAGGGACTGCATGGCTGACCTGCTCCCCTCACTGGCCTTGGCTGGTATGGCCTCAGTGCCCAGGGCGGGCCTCCGGGCCCAGGCGGGATTGGTTGACAGTGGGTTGGGCTGAGCTTTCAGGCTCAGGTCTTTCTGGGGGAATGGCGGGACTAACCCATTGCAGGGAGGTAAGGGCAGAGCCAGCCCCTCAGCCCTGTCCTCGGGCACTCACCCTCCGTCCCTGGGACAGGAGCCCCTTGAGCAGTTAGCGCCATCTCACAACCATCTTAACCGCAGGTCCCTTTCCCCCGTTTAACAGCTGGGGAAACTGAGCAGTGAGAGGGCCGAGGGGCCTTCCCAAGATCACACTGATAGTACATGGAAAATTGGGACTTGGGTCCGGCTGTGTTGGACTTCAGGGCCCGATTCTTTCCAGAGCACTGTACTGACGAGGGAGGGGCCTCATGCCGGCCACATATACAACAGTCCCGGCTGCGGCAGAAATAAAGTCAGGCATGCTGCACAGAGAGATCGACCTAGGAGGGCTTCCTGGAGGAAGAGACCCTCCCCACTCACCGGCTTGTCTTGTTTCTTCCACACTGAAATCCCTGCAGGCCTGGGGCATTCCAAGGACGCAACAGCCCCTGCCCCTGTCGGGGAGCTGGTCCCCAGCAGCTTCCTGGCAGCTGTGGTAGATGCCTTGGACCTGGGCCCCCCGGTTGTGATCAGCCCGTCTCTGAGTGGCATGTACTCGCTGCCCTTCCTCACGGCCCCTGGCTCCCAGCTCCGGGGCTATGTGCCAGTGGCGCCCATCTGCACGGATAAAATCAGTGCTGCCGACTATGCCAGCGTGAAGGTACCCCTGTGGGAGGCTGCGATGCCCCTGCCAGGAGCAAGGGAAATCCCTCTGGGAGTGGGGTAGCGGAGGGGTTGCTTCTGGGAGGAGTTGAACCACCAAACTGTACCCTTCTGCTTGACTTAGATTCCTGTGCCAAGCCTTGTGCCAAATTGTGCTGGGACAGACACAAACCCACACCCCGTCCCTTGGGAGCTGGCTCCCCCCATCCCACTGGGTTAGCGTGTCTCTTCCCTCATGTGGGGTGACCCAGGGAGAGACTGAAGAGACGGGGAGGCCGGGGCCGGCGTGGCAGGTCCCCGTTGATGTTGCCTCTTTCCTCTCTCTAGACCTCAGCGCTGATTGTCTATGGAGACCAGGACCCCATGGGCCAGACCAGCTTTGAGCACCTGAAGCAGCTGCCCAATCACCGGGTGTTGGTCATGGAGGGGGCGGGGCACCCGTGTTACCTTGACAAACCCGAGGAGTGGCACGCGGGGCTGCTGGGTTTCCTGCAGGGACTGGCATGAGTCCTAGCTCTGCTGGGGTGGGGGTGGGGGGCTGCTTGCCTTTCTGGGGCTCTCTCTCTCCCTGCACATCAACAGGTGTGTGTGTCTGTGTCTGCCTGGGTGCTGGTCTTTCGGGTCTGTCTGTCTGTCTTTTCCTCTTTCTCTTGCAGTGACACACTGAGGAGGTGAAATCAAGAGAAAAAAAATCAGGAATCAATGGACGTGATCTGGTGGAGGGTAACCCATTAGATGAGCTTCTGCCGTGGGCTCTCCTGCTCGCTCTCGCTCCTTCCTCTGCTCTGCCCAGCCCACCCCTCCTGCCTCCCACATCTGCCCTGGCTGCCCCAAAGGGCCCTCACAGCCCTATCCCACCTCTTAGGCCACAGTACACACATGCCCATATGCATGCTCACACATGTTCCCAAATATGACCCAACCACACAGGTACAGGCTCCTGCTGGGCTGCACACTCAGGTGCACACATGCATGCTTGTCCGCCTACAGAAGCATCCACATAGGCAGCGCCCTCCCATCCATACAGCACCCCCACGTCTGGGAAGGTGGGGACCCAGAGCCCAGTCCTGCAGGACATCCTCAGCCAGGCTTATGGTGTGGCCTGCCCTGAACTCCACTCCCGATCAGAACTGCCCCCCAAAGAAGAGGACCACCCTTCTGACCCTCAGATCACCCCCTTCCCCCTCCCCGAGGCGCCACACCCTCCCAGGTTGTTAGGCCTGGGTCTTCTGAGCCATACCAAGCTGCTTTCCTGCTCCCAGGCCGGGGGGCGGGGCGCAGAGTGGAGGTCCGTGAAATAAAGTGAAGCAATTAGACCCTCAGGCTCTCGCTGCCTCCAGAGCGTCGCCCCTCCCCCCCCCCTTGGGACCGCCGCCACCACGGGCCCCTCCCCCACCGGCGGGACCAGATGGTCCCCTGCCCTTTGTCCACCCGGCCAGATGGAGGGGAAGGGAGATTGGATTCCCCTCCCCACCCCCACACACCCAGGTGCCAAGAGACTCAGCTGTGGGGGGAGGTGGAGGTCAGTGGGACCGGGCTGAGCCGATTACGGGGGAGAGGGAGGTAGATTTGTTCTGGGGGGGAGGGCGGCAGGGGTGGGGGGCAGGAGGGCCTGGGAACAGCCCTGCCTCCGCCGACTCCAGCCCATTCGCCACCAAAGTCTCAACTTCGCCGGCCTCCCTAGCGACCCCAGCCCCCAAGGGAACTCTGGGGGTGGCCTCGGGGGAATCGCAGGCGGGGTGCCGGGGTCACTTCGTTCTCAGGCCCCTCCTCCGGCTGCTCGGTAACCTGTCCGGGGCG
>NW_005370710.1:2339045-2344951 GCF_000412655.1 Myotis brandtii
CAGAACCCACCAGCCGGGGTCCTGGGTTTGGGGGCCTGGGAGGCTGCAAGGAACACGTTCCCTGCCGCACGCGGGCCCAGGCCTGCACAGATGGGGGGCGCTGGTCTGCTGGAGGGGCCCCCAGCACCAGGGAGGAGCTTCCTGGACCCGAGACCCCAGATTGGAGGCCTCATCCCACCTGCTGTTTCCGTCCTTTGGACCTGCCCTGGGTTCGGGTTCTGCCCATCCTTGTCCCCACCTGCCGTTCCCTGCGGTTCCTGGCCCAGTACACACCCCTTCCTATTCTGCAGTCTTCCATGGGGCCCCACGCAGGCCTCCAGGCTCGGAGGGTGTGGAGGTGACAGTGGGGGCTCCCAGGGGTCCCTGGTGCCCGTGGCTCTTCAGCCCCTCAGCTCGGACCTAGCTTCTTGGCTGGAGTCCTTGGGGCTGGGGGGCTTTGGCCGCTCACGCCAGCCTGGCCCTGGTGCCCGCCTGGTCAGGAGGGAGGTGACCGCCTCCTCGCTCCCCTGTCCCAGGCCCGCCATCTTGAGACCTGTGGCACCCAGTGCCCCACCCGGCCCTGCCCCCTGGGGAGTGGGACTGGAGGGATGCGCCCAGGGCCGGTTGCCTTCCCTGCGGGTCCCCACCGGCCCAGGATGCTCACCTTCCTGCTGGACCAACAGGGCCTGTGTCCCCCGGGGCCTCATTCCCCACAAAGAGCCCAGGACTCCCTAGGAGCGGAAGCCTCAACTCCAGCCCTCACTGTTTCTTGGGGTGACCCTCTTTGTCTCAGAGCCAGCACCTGGGACCCGATGCTTTTCCCATCTGAAGGTCCTGGAACCCTCTCAACCTCCAAGGCACCCCCATCCCAGCCCCCACCCCCAGCCTTCATCAGCATGCAGGCCCAGGCTGCCCAAACACAAGGGGATTGTTCTCCTCACATGCTCAGGGCGGGGGGCTGGGAGCAGGCGGCCCACACACCCTGGCAGGCCCAGGCCACAGGGAGGCTTGCTGTGCCCCACCCTGTGTCCCCAGACAAGCGCTGTCCACCCTTCCTACTCCCATCACTGCCCCCCTCCAGCCTCCATCACCATTGCACGGGCCCAGACTTCTTGGGAAAAGGGATCTGAGCTACACGGGCACCCTGAGCTCCTCCCAGCTCTGCCAGTTGCCTCTCATGCAGCCTCACAAACCTGCCCCTTCCTCTCTGGGCCTCAGGTTCCTCTCTGGTGAGGCCCTTCCAGCTGTGACGGGCCCAGCCTGGCGTGGTGAAACCTGCGCCACACCCAGCTGTTCTTCCAGCCCCACTGCCCCTGGGGAAACCCACTTTGTGCCCCCAGAAGCCTCAAAGCCCAGGGCAAGTCCCCTAACCCAGTGACATGCCCGGGGGCCCCCAGACCCCGAGAAACAGCAGGGACAGGGACAGGGCCTGGGCTGCTGAGGAATGAGGCCTGGGCATCTCGTCGGGTCTGTCCTGGCTCTCAGGTGACTCGTCCCCGGGTCTTCTCTCCCCATCCTCACTGCTCCCCTGGGACCCCGAGCCCCCATCTCTGGTCCCTGATGCCCAGGCCCTGCGAGCCGTCTTTCCCCTGCACACTCAGCCCGGTCCTGGCTCCTGCTCTCCGGGAGCCTCCGTGTTGTGGAAAGACTGGTTCGGGAATGCCCAATGGGGGCTCCCTTGAGTTGCAGGCATACCTTTGGGGGCCCAGAGCCCTGAGTGATTCTATCTGACTTGGATGGGGAGAGCTTCACAGGCGAGGTGGCTTTTGACAGCGGGGAGGACGGGCATTTCAAGCCGGGATCAACCTGGGCAGAGGCCCAGAGGCCGGGAGGTGCTGGGTGTGTTTTGCAGCCGGGTGCGTGGGGGATGGGATGGAGATGAGACGAGAGAAGTTGGCAGGGGCCCGATCGAGAAGGCCCTTGAGTGCCTGTCTATGGAGATCAGCCTCGGGCACTGGGGAGCCAAAGATGGCTATTGAGCATCAGAATGAGCCAGGCCCCATGATGGAGAACGGAAGCTAGAGATCTTCCTCAATTTGGGTGAGACAGTGAGGGGATGGGTACCAGTGGGTGGGGCTGTACCACGAAACTGCCCTCTCTGCTGGAGCCCAGTCCCGACCTGGGCCTGCCTCGTTTTCCCTTGGCCGTGTGGACTCCTGGGGAAGGGGGCAGGGGGTGCCTACGGATGCTCTGAGGAGGCTGTCGCATTCCTGGCCCAGCCAGGTTGTCTGAGCCTCCCTTCTCTGCCTGGCACTGAGCGTCCCAGACAGCCCTGGTAGACCCAGGCCGCTCCCCTGCAGGCCCCTCCTCCCCGGCTCTCCTGAGAAGTGGGTATGAGTGGCCATCCTGGGAGGCGGAAAGGCCGTGCGAGGGGTGTGAGGATGCTGGGGCAGTCCTGTGGAGGCCTGGCTCATCAGGAATGGTGAGCGGAGAAGGCCAAGGGCAGGGGAGTCAGAATCCCGCCGTGCCCCAGGTCCAGTGTCCAGCCCCCGGCCGCGCCCTGCTCCGCCTGATCCCCACGCATTCCCCAGCACCACTGGGCGTGGCCGCCATGGCTGCTGTGGGAGTAGGTGGAGGAGGTTGCTAGGTTAGGCGCTGAAGGTGCTGCGGGGAGGCTGGGGGATGAACTTGGAGACTGGACCCCTCTCTCCCCCGCCCAGGTGGGCCTACAAGCCCTACTTGGTCCAGATGCTCTGGCCAGCAGAGCCCAGGGAATCCCCCAAGGGGTGGGCCGGTCCGCGGAGCTGCCTGGCCCCAGGAGCCCTCGCCTCCCCAGGATTGTTCTTGCTCCAGAACAAAGCCAGGGTGGACACTTGATCCCTGCCTGTGGGGGGAGCTGGCTAAGCCCCCAGCCCTTTGATTGGGCAGCTGTCATGAGAGAGAGACAGCTGGGGGGGAGGGGCAGGAAGGGGCAGCCACCATCGCTTACACAGCTGTCACCTCCCCCCCGCAGCCCCCTCCAGCCTGAGTGGCAGGAAGCCAGGGACAGGAGTGGGCGCGGGGACTGGGGAGGGGGCCGGGGAGCAGGAGGGAACCGGAGGTCAGAGCTGGCCTAAGCAGGCTGGGCTCTGCCAGGGAGGCTGCTGACGGGAGGGGCCTGGCGCCCCCAGAGGTGAGCTGGAGGTCAGTGTGGCATGAGGTGTGGCTACCATGTGGGTGGCCCAGCAGGGACCCAGGCTCACCAGGCTGGAGCAGCAATGACTCCCTAGAGCAGGGGTCCTCAAACTTTTTAAACAGGGGGCCAGTTCACTGTCCCTCAGACCGTTGGAGGGCCGGACTATAGTTTAAAAAAAAAAACTATGAACAGATTCCTATGCACACTGCACATATCTTATTTTGAAGTAAAAAAACAAAACGGGAACAAATACTATATTTGTATTTGCATGTGGCCCACGGGCCGTAGTTTGAGGACCCCTGCCCTAGAGCCCCAGGAGGCAGAGGCCAGTGTGTGCCTAGTGGGGCCGCTGTCCTTAGGGTTCCTGGGAGAGTGATTTGGGCGGCCTCTGTCGGGACCCCTTGTTCTCTCCTAAGACAGGGCAGACCTTAAGGGTCCCTCAGAACAGCAAGGACAGAGAGACCAGCAACACACATACACACACACACACACACACACAGCCAGGTGGGTAAGCAGGTCCTGGCCAGGTGGAGGCCTGGCCAAGGTCACCCACCGGATTTGGGGTGGTGGGACTCCATGCAGACCTTGTCGTTTCAGGGCAGGAGCCCAGTTCTGGCTCCATTGCAGCCCTCTGACCCCCGTGTTTCTGGGTTCGAGGCCCCCAAGAGATGAGGTGGAGATGGTCTGAGGACCTGTCGGGTCTCCATGGTTACCACCCCACAGGGGTTCCTGAGCCTCAGGAGATTCTGAAGCCTAAGACCATGGCTCTAGACAAGTTGTCAGTCCTTTCTAAACACGACCCTCATCTGCGAGCCAGGCAGGAGTCTCAGAGGCCACGCCCCACCTTGGAAGAGCCCCCCCCTCGGACCAGGACTCACACTCAGCCCGGACCCGTGACAGCCCCGCGGGCAGCAGGACCACCCGGCCCCACGGGGCTAGTCCCACCGTGCCCGCTCTGTGACCTTGGGCAGGTTACAGACCCTCTGCAGGCAACAGGCTCCCTTGCTGCTCGGGGAAGTCATCTGTCCAGCTGACCAGCATGTTCTGAACACCTTCTCCGGCCTGTGGCCTGTCCCTGGCCTGAGCTCTGGGGACATGAGAAGGCGGCAGCCGTGGCGCCTGCTCTAAGGGACTCCCGGGCTTGGCTGTCCCCAGAAGCAGAGACCAGCGTCACCCCAAGCGCTTTGTGGGGGAAGTGCAGGCGGCCGGAGGAATGCTAGCAAGGGCAGCCAGCGCGAGGCTGGCCAGGATGTCCACGGGGCACTGTCCCTGCGTCCACAGTTGACCTCTAACCTCTGGAGAATCTATGGGCAAAATGGGAATGGAGGGAGGAGCAGGTCGTGGGGCGGCAACAGTTACAGGGTGCTTGGGGGGACAGGGTCACCCCCATTGTACAGGTGAAACAGGCCTGATGCCATGCAGTGGCTTGTTCAGGCTTCATGAGAAAGCCAGGGAGCCCCCTTCCTACTCCATGCCCTTGACCCCTACATCAGGACAGGGTGGGGGCTGGAGCGCTCCAGGCTGGGACCCCCTTTGCCCCATGCCCTCCCGGGCAGGAGGGATTTGCAGGGTTAGGGCTCCGTCTTGGCTCAGACTTGGCACCAGTTGGTCCCGCGCCCTGTGACCCTCCTCGGGGCTGGTCCCCGTGAGCTCCCATCAGGCTGAGCTTGGCTGGAGACAGCCGCTGGGGGAGAGGGATTTCCAGGCAGGATTAAGGCTCAGGATTAAATCAGGGCTTGCCAAGGGGTCCAGTGGGGAGGGCTGGCGACCGGCTAATCCCGGCAGCTAATCCCAGCTCCCCTTTCTCCATCAGTTTCCAAACTTGACATTCCCCAGCCCCCCGAGTCCCTCTCCTACCCATCACCCAGCCCCGGGGGGAGCATTCCCTCCGTTCTATGGGTGAGGACCCAGAGAGGTTGCAGACCCTCTGCAGGCATGGGTCCCACGTGACTAGTTTCTGGTACCGTAGAAAGGGCTCCCGGCTGGGAAGGTGGCCAGCCCGGACACTGACCTCCTCAGCACGTGGGAGAGGGCTTGGGAAACCACTGCTGAGCCCCCGACACCCCCACTCCCCAGGACTGAGTGGACCCTGCTCAGCTGCCTGCAGGGCGCCTCTGCTTCAGGGAGCTAAGGGGGTAGGAGCAGCGTCTGGGGGGCTCCCATCCCCTTCCCCAAGCCTTTGCCAGGCAGGGGCAAGAGGGCCCCTCAGAGCCTTGCTATCTTCACGTCCACTCCCCTTCCGAGACCGCCCATGGCTCCCCGTGGCTGTCCCAGGCAACCCACAGGGTCCCCTCCTCCAGGAGGCCAGGGAGGGGCTCCCTTCCTCAGGACCCTAGAGGCCCCCCAGTTCATGCTTTCTTCCGACGTTTGAGGGCGGGGGGGAGGCTACTCATGGGGACTGTGCTTGGCTCCTTTTAATTCTCATAACTCTTTGGGGGTAGGACTTGGCTTCCCCTTCCTTCTTCCAGTGGGGACTCCGGGGCTCAGATGGGGTGAGCAAGCTGTCCAGGGTTGCCCGGCTCGTGAGTTGCCCACAAGCACCCCAGTCAGTGGGACATTTGAGACTCAGGGTCCCTGTCATCTCTTCTCGGGGAGTTTGGTGAGCCCAGCTCTGGGGTCCCCATGCAAGGGCAGGGGGCCCGAAAGAGCTGAGCTGCTGTCTCACCCTCTGTCACTGCCCCTGCCAGAGCCGGCCAGGCCGCAGCGTGGACGCACCCCCAGGCCGCTGTGGCCCCAGCCCCGCCTGACAGGATGAGCAGCTCAGACGCGGGGCTGGAGGAGGAGCCGGAGCTCAGCATCACCCTCACTCTGC
>NW_005370710.1:2345082-2346971 GCF_000412655.1 Myotis brandtii
CTGAGTTGGAGCTCAGGTGTCCAATTTTCGTGGGGGGCAGGTCGGAAGGAGGGAGGGGCAGGGCTGGGCATTGGCACCCCTGACTCCTCTCTGGTCTGTTCGCAGGAGGTGGGCAGCATCATCGGGAAGGTAGGTGCTGGGTTCTGCTCTGTGTCCCCTCCGACCTGCGGCCTCCGTCCAGGAGAGGAGGCAGCGCAGTCAGCCTAAGAGCCTCCCTCCGTGTTTTTCTGCAGAAAGGGGAGACCGTCAAGCGGATCCGGGAGCAGGTGAGGGGGGGCTGTGGGGAGGAGCCGGGCGCCTGGTGTGGAGGGAAGGGAGACCGAGGGCCTGCCCTCGGGTGGCCGTTCCAGCTTTGCTGGGGCCTGGGAGTGGGGCAGGCGGCCAGGCTGCCGCGAGGAGGTGAGGAAGGAGCCCGCTGCCCGGCGCCTGTCCTGTACCCGCAGAGCAGCGCCCGGATCACCATCTCCGAGGGCTCCTGCCCCGAGCGCATCACCACCATCACCGGGTCCACGGCGGCCGTCTTCCACGCCGTCTCCATGATCGCCTTCAAGCTGGACGAGGTGTGTGACCGGCTGGGTGGCGGCCCAGCTGGTCCCCTGGGAGGACCAGGACTTGCTGGGGTGGGAGGGGAGGCCGAGCCCGGCAGGATTCCCGCATTCCAGTGGGACTGGGGTGGGTTGCCCTGCAGGGGGGAGCAGCAGGGGCCTGCAGGGCCCACCCTCCGTCTTCTCGCCCAGGATCTCTGCTCTGCTCCCGCAAACGGTGGGACCGTCTCCAGGCCTCCAGTGACCCTTCGCCTTGTCATCCCCGCCAGCCAGTGTGGCTCCCTGATCGGGAAGGCTGGCACCAAGATCAAGGAGATCCGAGAGGTGGGGGGGACCACCCCAGAAGTCCCACTCCTGCTGCCTACCCTCGGGGAGCTCTGAGCCTGGGCAGCCCTTCTCCGGCTGTGGGAGCTGACAGAAGTGGCCCTTGTTCTCTGCTTGCAGACCACGGGGGCCCAGGTGCAGGTGGCAGGGGACCTGCTCCCCAACTCCACGGAGCGTGCCGTCACCGTGTCCGGGGTGCCTGACGCCATCATCCTGTGTGTGCGCCAGATCTGCGCCGTTATCCTGGAGGTTCTGCTCGGGGGCAGGAGAGGGGGCACACCCGCTGGGGGAGGCCAGGCAGCCGCCATGGGTCAGGGGCCCCAGGACGTCCGATGCGTTTTCCTGGGGGTCGTGGGGAGGGCCTTGACAACACAGGACCCCTGTGAGGTCGGGGTGGCCTGGCAGGGTCCTGACAGGTCCCCCATTTGTCCTTCCAGTCCCCACCCAAAGGGGCCACCATCCCGTATCACCCCAGCCTCTCCTTAGGCACCGTCCTTCTCTCCGCCAACCAGGTGAGGGGACAGTAGGGGGTCTTGTTGGAAAAGGGGGATTGAGATGGGGGAGGGGATGGAAGGAGGAACTGGGGGTCCAGGGAGGAGTGACTGCCCTGACCTGTCCCAGTAACCCCTTCACCCCGGGGCTTCTCCATCCCCACAGGGCTTCTCCGTCCAGAGTCAGTACGGGGCTGTGACCCCAGCGGAGGTGAGTGACCCCAGCCCGAGGCACCCCTTCCCGAAGCAAGCCCCCTCTGACCTCTGCCCCCTCTGACCTCTGCCCCTCTCCTCCGGCCCAGGTCACCAAGCTCCAGCAGCTCTCAGGCCACGCGGTCCCCTTTGCCTCCCCGAGCATGGTGCCAGGTGAGCAGCCCCAGCAGCAGGAGGCAGGGCAGGTCCCCAGGGGCCAGCAGCCCCTGCCGTGGGCGTGGGGGGCAGGAAAGGCCCGGAGCCACACGCACCCCTCTCTCCCTAGGACTGGATCCTGGCGCACAAACCAGCTCCCAGGAGTTCTTGGTTCCCAACG
>NW_005370710.1:2347071-2348299 GCF_000412655.1 Myotis brandtii
CTGGGCCTTGGGCAGGGCTGAACTCCCACCTCCCCCCAGCTCATTGGCTGCGTGATCGGGCGCCAGGGCAGCAAGATCAGCGAGATCCGGCAGATGTCAGGGGCGCACATCAAGATCGGGAACCAGGCGGAGGGCGCCGGGGAGCGGCACGTGACCATCACTGGGTCGCCCGTCTCCATCGCTCTGGCTCAGTACCTCATCACTGCCTGGTGAGTGTGGGGTGGGGTATGGGGGTCATAGGTCACAGGTCAGGGGGGCCTACCTGCCTGAGAAAGGCACAGGAAGGGTGGGGAGAGATGACCTCTGTGTCTGGGTCCCTCCTCTCCATCACCCCCGCCATGTTGCCCCATCTTCCGCTCTCCATCCATCCCTGGGTCCTCTCCCCTCATCTGCTCTGTGCCCTGGGCCTTCGGCCTCCCCGCTGCTCCCCCCACCCCGTACAATGTCTGCTGTCCTTTCTTCCATCCGTGCCCTTCCCCCTGCCCCATCTTCTCCTCCGTTCCCGTTTCCTGATCTTGCTCTCCTTGTCCCCTCTCACCCCACCGTCTCCTTCATCTCCCCCCATATCCCTCTCTCCAGTCTAGAAACGGCCAAGTCTACCTCTGGGGGGACGCCCAGCTCGGCCCCCGCAGACCTGTCTACCCCCTTCTCGCCGCCCCTGACGGCCCTGCCCACGGCTCCCCCTGGCCTGCTGGGCACGCCCTACGCCATCTCCCTGTCCAACTTCATCGGCCTCAAGCCTGTGCCCTTCTTGGCTCTACCACCTGCCTCCCCAGGGCCGCCGCCCGGCTTGGCGGCCTACACTGCCAAGATGGCAGCGGCCAATGGGAGCAAGAAAGCTGAGCGGCAGAAATTCTCGCCCTACTGAGGCCGCTGAGGCGCTGACGCGGGAGCAGGCAGGACCGCCGGCTGGGGCTGCCCCTGTGCCCCGCCTGCCTGAGGAGCCCCCTGCCCGGGGTCCCACACACCACTAATGCTCTGAAGCATGGATGCACCCTGCCTGGCCCTGCTCTGTGGGGGCCCCTGTGCTCAGAGTGGGTGCAGTTTCTGGCCCAGGGTTCTGAGGGCTGCGCAGTCCCAGGTAGGGGGCTCCACCCCCTCTAGCTCTGTGCTTGGGTGCAGGGAGCATCCTTAGTGCCCCCACTTTGGGGGTCACTCATGCACTCCCCATTCCTTAGGGCTTCCCAGCCTACTGCCCCCTTGTGGGGATCAGGGAGGAGGGCTGGGG
>NW_005370710.1:2348311-2349251 GCF_000412655.1 Myotis brandtii
CATGCTTCTCTCCCCACCTCCCCGCAGATTCCTGCTGCTTCCACGGATAACCCTTTTGACTGGAATGGACTGGCTGGGCTTGGCAGAGGGCCACCCAAGGAGGGGGCACTGCCAGGCCGCTGGGGGGTCCCACGGGGCAGGGCTGAGCTCTCAGCAGCAGACACTCTGTACAGTTTTTTCAATCCCTGTTTTTGAATAAATATTCTGAAACCAGGAAGCTGTGAAACACTGTAGGTGTTGGCAAAACTTCCAGAAAACGGGTGTGGGCAGCCCCAGAGGACCCCATCTGTGAACCCACCAGCCCGGGGTTCTGGGCCCACGGGACCCTCGGGGGGACACGTCCAGCCTCCTGCCTCGAGCACCGAACAGACCCGCTTGTTTGCCGGGCATTGTAGAGGCGGAGAGAGGCGCTCCAGGGGCTTGTCCGGCCTCTTCAAGGCAGATGTCAGGGGCGTCTCTCTCAGTCTCTCCACTGGTTCCTCCTGTTGTGGCCGGAACCCAGACCCGCCCTGCCTGGCCCATCCCTTCGGCTGTGAGCCCTGGGGATCCTGCCCACCTCTGCTCCTTCCGTGGCCTGAGGACCAGCCACCTAAGCTGAGAGGCCCTGAGAGATGGTCCAGGGTGCAGATAGGAGAAACGAAGACTGTGCACAAGGCCATGCCCAGAACCCAGGGTTCCTAGCTCCCAGAAGCCTCTGGGCCTCCCAGGTTGCAGGGCCCCTTTCCCCGTCCCAGAGCCGGAAACCTAGGCAGGAGGCTGGATGGTCCCGGTGATACCACCCCCTTGCTCCGGCCCCCGTGCAGTGAGTCAGATCCCCTCTCCGGTGGCCTTGGGCATGCGGAGGGGCCCCCCTCCTGCCAAGTCCGGCTCTTGATCCGGTGCCTCAGAAGGTCCCAGGGCAGGGCCCTCTGCAGGTCCCCGCAGGCGCTGCAGGAGGGGG
>NW_005370710.1:2350266-2358796 GCF_000412655.1 Myotis brandtii
AAGAGGGCCTCCTGCAGGCCCGGCGTGCGCAGCACCACCACCAGCAGCGCGCCGTTGCCCAGCAGGGCCGCTGCCTCCACGATGGCCGCCAGGATCAACCCCATGGAGCCTGCGACTTCGGTGGCCTGGAGGAGCCCGGTGGTGTTGGCCATCCAGCGCTCAGGCTTCACCCTGAGTGGGGATGCAGAGAGCGAAATGGGAGGGCCCCCTCCCCCCATTCCCATCACCCGCCTCTTGCCCCTCTGGCTGCTCACCTCATAGGCTGCCCAGGCTCTGGCTCCGCTGCCCAGGCCCCCATCCTCTCGGGGGTTTGGCCAGCCCCATGGAGGGGTGCAAGGCTGGGACTGTGGCTCTCTCCGCTGCCCCAGCAGCTCAGCCCCTGCTGGAGATGGTACTGGCTGTCACTCTGATGTGGCCCTTCACAGACGCGGAGTTGGCAAGGGAGGGGCAGGGCCTGGCACCAGCCCCCTGGTCCTAGCAGCTGCCAGCTGCAGGCTGGAGGCTGTGCTGTGAGGGGCCCAGAGCAGGCAGGAGCTGGAGTCCAGAGCAGGACAGTGGAGGGTGGGAGGCGGGAGGAGCCAGCGTACTCCTCTCTCGGGCTCTGGCTCTGCCGGGCCTCTCCACCTCGCTCCTTCAGGCAGCCCTCTCTGTGGTTCTGGCACCTGCGGGTGGCCCTGGTCCCTGGGCAGTGGGATACCATTTCCCTCCGGGATCGATCCAACCTCAGAGTGGTAGCAGCTTCCACGGTTGCTCATCGTTGGGTGGCCTCGCCGTCCCCTGTGAGTTCCGTTCCTTTCCTGGATCTGATTCCTCTTGTCTGGGATTCCGAGAGTGGTTTCTGCTTTGCTGACTGACACCCGCCCTGCAGTCCACTCTCTGCACAGAGGCTGAAGCGGGTCCCTCTAACAGCGGTTCTCAATCTGTGGGTCGCGACCCCTTTGGCAGTCGAACGACCCTTTCATAGGGGTCGCCTAAGACCATCGGAAAACACATATTGAATATATAATTACATATTGTTTTTGTGATTAATCACTATGCTTTAATTATGTTCAATTTCTAACAATGAAAATACATCCTGCATATCAGATATTTACATTACGATTCATAACAGCAGCAAAATTACAGTTATGAAGTAGCAACGAAAATAATTTTATGGTTGGGGGTCACCACAACATGAGGAACTGTATGAAAAGGCCGCGGCATTAGGAAGGTTGAGAACCGCTGCTCTAACAGGTCACATCAGGCCATGACCCTCTCGCAGCCCCCCAGGAGCTTCCTGTCCTCAGAACAGCATCCCCTCTCTGTGACCTCACCCCTCCTCGCCTACCCTACTCCCCACCCGAGCCGTCCTCTTGCGGGTCCTCATGTGTCAGACTGGGTTCCAGCTCAGCACACCCTTCCCTCGGATCTGCCCACGGCTCGCCCCTCACCGCACCCAGGTCTCTGCTTGAGAGAGGCCTTTGGCGACTGCCCGTCTCCCCTGGGATCGCTTCCCCTTCCCATCACCGCGCCTTTGCCCTGCTTTGCTTTCCTTCCTGGCTCTTTGCCCGCCTGATACTGAGCTTCTTATCTGCGCGTGTGCTTGTGTGGAGCCTGTTTTACGGGAGTGTGAGTCCCGGGAGAGCAGGGACCTTGTCTGCATCTTGCTCACGCTTGCGCCCCTGGGACCCCTCACGGGCACACGGTCAGCATCGGGACAGATGTAGGCGGCGGAGACTAGGGCATGGACCCCCAGGTTGGACGCCCTCTCTGCTGGGGTTTAAAGGGCCCAGCCCAGTTCTCCATTATTCAGACAGTAAGCTGATGCCGGGTCAGGGAAGGAATGTGTCCCCCATCACCCAGCTGAGTGGTACCTGGAAGCCAGGTTCTCTGCTTCCCGAGCTGCGTCCACAGCTGGAGTGTGGGCGTTCACCTCCAGGAGGCGAAGCTGGAATTCTGAGGTTTCCTTTCAGAGGGAAGAGAAGGCATTGGTCTCCCTGCTCAGTGAGGCCTGCAGGCCTGGGGCAGCGCTGAGCCACCCGGGCCTGGACCGGGCTCAGCAGGCCTGGCAGGAACAGCGCAAAGAAAACGAGGGGGCGGCGGCCTAGGAGGGATGGGGACCATGGGGGGCTGGAGCGTGCCTGCTCCTCCAAAGTCATTCAACTAAACTTGAAACTGTAGTGTAACTGTTGCTTTTTAATTTGCCAAAAGGCTAAGCCAGAAGCTGGCTTCCCGCAGCAGGTGGTCGGGATGCAGGGCCCGGGGGTGACTCTTCTGAGCTCCTGTTTTTGTATAGATTAGACTTCTGGGGACTATGCAATTGGGACTATGTTAATGTTCTGTGTGTTGGAAAAAATAAGCCAGTGAAGATGAGGAAAAGCCCGCCCAAAGGTGAATACAGTGGGGCCTTGATTTATGAGTTTAATTCGTTCTGAGACATAGCTTGTTAAGGAGCTCGTTAACTCAAATTACTCTATCAACTCAATACAAAAAATCGGCCCTTGAGACAGCTGGTATCTCAAAAAACTCGTTAGTCGGGACACTCGTAAGTCAAGGCCCCACTGTATCAGCAGAACAAAGGAACCTACCTGCATTTCAAATGAATGGCATAACCACACCGAAAGGAAACACTAAGTAACTAATCCCAGCAACATGTGAAACACCTGTTTCAAACTCACTGCTCATCTAAAGACAAAATAATAACCGTGAAGAGCGGGAGCCCCGCTCAGAAAGTGTGCTCAAGGTGGCATGGCATGGCGGTTCTGCATCTCCTTTTCGGGTGGGATGGAGCCAACAAGTAAATGGACTGATGCTGACGGAAACGGAGGTGCGTACTGTTAGAGAAGCAGGTGTGAGTATGGGGCTGGGGAGAAGGAAGGGACCCTGTGGTGTTGGATTGGAGCTGGAGGAGCCGACACAGCACCCGCACCCTCGGGTCTGGGTAGGGTGACCCCCGGTGCTAACGGGCATCGTTCCCGGTGGCAGAGCTGGGCGCTCGGTGTGTGCTCAGCTGGTTTAGAACATGCAGATCTGAGACACGTTGATGCCGAGCCAGGAGCGATGCCGGGTTTGCCTGGCCACGTGCGGGCAGCGGACAGACCCCCAGGTGGGTCCCCAGGTGGCCGCCAGGTCTGAGTGGACGGTGAGGGTCGCCTTTGAAAGCTCAGTGATCAGGGGCGGCGGGTGGTTGCAGTGACGGACACAGATGGACCAGGGTGGGTGAAGCCCAAGCTGCTGTGGGCTGGGGTGGGGGTTCACTGTGGAGAGGAAGGGGGCCCAGGCTTGTGTGGCCGCAGCACAGACAGTCGGGACCTGGGGTGAGCGGACAGTGTTTAATAAACTTGCTGCCTACTGTCCAGCCTCCACTGGCGGTCACACCTCTGGGATGGACAGGCTGGGCCTGGGTGGACGGCCCGGGCGGGTAAGGGGTCTGACACCCTCAGCCTGTGCCCCTCTAACGACACAGCCCTGAAGAGGCTGGGGCATTGTGACCCAGGGATAACGCCAGTCCCTCACTAACGTCACTTTAGCAGGCGAGACTCGGGGTCACAGCCAGGCCAGGGCAGTGGGGATTGGAGGGGGCGGGGACCACTGCCTGGGACACAGAAGGGAGATTTGGGAGAGAGAAGCGGTGACATGGGGGCCGGGTCTGGACGAGAAGACAGACGGCAGTCTCTCCCCAGCAGGGCCTGGGTGAGGGTGGCTCTCAGAGGCCCACCTCCAGCAGGTACCGCAGGCGGCACTGGCTCTCCTGGTAGATGAGGTACTCGCTCTGGGAGAAGGAGGAATGGCTGAACTCGGGGCAGGGCTTGGGCTGGCCCTGGGGCACAGCCACTCGCCGGCCATCCAGCTCCAGCTCCGTGTCCTGGGTGGGATCTGCGTACACAGCAAGGGCCAGGGGTGACCTGAGGGTCCTTGGCCTCCAGGGTACGTTCGGCCACTATGCTCTCCTCTTCTGCCACGGGGAATGCGCACACTTCCCGCCCTGCCCACCTCCAAACCACGGCACAGGCCGCGCCTTCTGCCTGAGTCATCCCCCTCCATTCCTTTGCCTGGGAGACACCTACTCATCTCTTTTTAATTTTTAATTTTTTAATGTTTTTATTGATTTCAGAGAAGAAAGGAGAGGGAGAGGGAGAAATAGGAACACCATTGAGCCTGCAACTCGGGCATGTGCCCTTGCTGGGAATCGAACCTGGGACCCTTCAGTCCGCAGGCCAATGCTCTAGCCACTGGCTAGGGCCACCTACTCATCTTTTGATGCTCAGTCAATGACACCTCCTCTTTGAAGCCCTCCTGGATACCCAGGATGATTGTTGGATGACAAAGGGAATGGCTGCAGGGAGGAAGCCTGCTGCTCCCAGCCCCTTCTCTACTGCCTCCTCCTGAAAGCATCCTGGGCCCTGGCCTCCGCGCCCCCTCTCCCTCCCAGGCCTGCGCAGCCTCTGAGGCCTGGGACTCACCAGGCTCTGTGTGGCCTCGGGCGACGACGCTGTCGAAGCCGGGGGGTGGCTTCTTCAAGCTGTGGTCATCAGCCGTGATGTGGTGCTCTCTGCCCAAGGCCACCTCCCCCAGGAACATGTAGGCGATGCAGTGGGCCCCACATGACATGGTGGTAACTGGGGGACATGGCGGCTCAGGCTGGGCAGCTGGGCCCCCGCCTGACTCCCTGGGCCCCTCACTGCTGCATGCGAACCTCCTCTCCCTGGGCCCCAGCACAAAAGGCTGCCCACGCTTCCTCCTTAAAGCACCCCTCGTTCTGGCCACGCTCCCTCCCATTCCCCCCACTCCTGGGCCCCGGGGCCAGGCCTCACCCCCCGGCTGCCCTCACCGAGGTTGGCCATGGCCTCCCAGGGACAGACGCGGTGGGGGCTTTTCTCCCTAGCTGCTCTGCCACTCGCACCCTTCACCCCTGGCCTGGGACCACGGCACCGCCCCTGCGGCCACCCCGACCCCTCCTTAGGCTCCTCTGCCCCCTGCCCGACCCCTGGGCCCTGGCCTTGGCCACCTCACACCTCCCAGAACTTCTCCCCACATGCCCTGGGCCTGGCTGTCGGGTGGGTGGTGGGTGGTGGGTGGTTCCAATGCCGGCGTCAGCCTGGCTGAGGTCCCCCCGTGAAGACACCTCTGGATAGGAACTTGCGGGTCACTAGAGACCCCTGGGGCCCTTTCCCACAGCTGCTACCCCCTCCTGCGTGTCCCTCACGGACTCTCTCCTCCCCACTCCACCGTCCTGGCCTGGGTGCCCATCCCCATGGCCTGGTGAGGGCACCGCCCGCCTGCAGCCTCGGGCCTCTGCCACCTCCCCATGGCTGCCAGGGCTGGGCTGAGGGCGCCTCACCGTAGCCGGCTGACTTGCTGTTCTCCGAGGCGAAGTAGATGCCCTTGCCCACGCGGCCGCCGGAGTGCGGCATGATGCGCAGCCCGCTGGTGAGGATGGCGGCCACCACGGCCACGTTGGTGCCGTGCCACAGAAGCCTGCGGTTGCCCAGCATGGAGTGGGCCTGGAACCTGTCTCCCTGGGGTGGGGGGTGTGGAACAGGAGAGCCGTGCCCACCGGCTCGGGGGTCCGACTGAGGCCTGGGTCCCCCTGGGCACTCACACCCTCATGCACACACCCACAAGCCCAGGCCCGGTGGAAACGGGTCACAGTGGCTAAGATGATTCAGTCAGGGACACCTAAGCCAGGACACCATCTCCCCGGTCAGGGCAGGGCTGGGGAGGGCTTCGGGGGCTCCCTCACCTCCCCGCCTCGGTTCACTTTCCAAGCGTGCCGTAGCACTGGGCTCCTGTAGCTGCTGCCGGTCTGCTTCAAGTAGGTGTGGATCACCTGGGGGAGAGCGGGAGTGGGGTGCCAAGGGCCAGAGGTATGGGTGAACCCCGACTGGTCCCCCAGTGGCGGGGCTCTCAGAGCTCAAGCCCTAGAGACATGGGGAGGAAGGCCAAGGGCAAGGGACCGTGGCCAGTGGGCAGAGGGACGGTGCCACAGTTAGCCCGGCTGCTCCACGAGGCCCAGCCCACCTTGTACTCAGGCGCCTCTGGGTCCAGCAGCTGGAGCTGGCACCTGAGGAGCTGGTAGTCTCGGTCCAGGGGGTGCGGCACCTCCTCCACCTTCTCCTCCTCCTCGGGGGCTGCCTGCAGGGTCTGGGCCAGCTCGATGTCCGCCAGCACCTAAGGTGACGTACCAGGGGCTCATCCACGTGACCTCCTGCCCCCCTCTCCTCCCACACGACTGGGACCGTGGCCATCCCGCACGTCTGTCCACCTGCTCACCCACCCAGCCCTCTGTCCACTGGCCTGCCCATCCCAGTCCATGGCTGCCTGCTGGGCCACCTGCCCCCTCCTGTCTGGTCCCCCCGCCCCTCCCGGCCTCACCAGCAGCATGTCCTTCTTGGCCCGCAGGAGCTCCAGGGAGTTGATGGGCGGGGGCCGGCTGCGGCCGAAGTTGTGGGGAATGAGGGTGTAGAAGTGGGAGGACAGGTCCTCCAGGCTGCGGCCACCGGCCACGTCCTCCTGGCCTTTCAGGGCCGCCTCCAGGGCCTCCAGGGCCTCGAAGCCCCGAGCTATCTGCTGCTTGCTCAACTTCCCCAGGGGCATCTTCTTCACATCTGGGGGGTGGAGGGAGTGGGAAGGCTCAGCCCGCTGCCACCCCCAGGCCCTGCCCCCCGGCCTGGCCCCGGGGTCCTCACCCAGGTTCATGAGGGCCATGGCGTCACTGAACATGTCCTTGCTGAAGATGTTGGTGATGAGCTTCTGTGTGGGTGCGTCCAGGGAGCAGGGCCGCACCCGCTGAACCACGGTCCTCACGGTGCCTCCGTCCACCTGGGTGCAGAGGGACTGCACCTGGGCAGGGCCAGGCCGAGGTGAGAGGCAGGTCTGGCCTGAGCTTGCACAGCGGGCAGTGGCAAAGCCCAGGGTACTGGGTCGCGTGTCCCCTCCCTCAGCCCTGGGCCCGCCCACTCCCCTGGCGGCCACTTCACCTTCACCACAGCCTCCTGGGCCTCATCCTCGCCTTGCACTTCGATGAGGGTGTACTTGCCGGGCTGGGCCACGAAGTGCTCCCGCTCCGCCCAGCTGTTCTTGGTCTTGTCCTTAAATTTCTTCTCGAAGTCCTTCTTTGCATCCTCCAGGGACGGGAAGTAGCTGAGCTTGGACTGGCCCACCTCTCCCTGCAATTGACAGCCTTCAGGGGTGCCCACCGCACTGCCTCCATAGCACTTGCTAGCCTGCGGTGCCAGGCCCTGTGCTGGGAGCCTGGGATGGTCAGCATCTGTGGCCTCGGGCCTGAGTTTTCGGTGGGACCCTGGGCAGCTGGGGCCTGTGCTGAGCTGGGAGAGGTGGGGGAGGTGGGATCTGGCGGGCACTCACCACGCGGCCCCAGCGGTTCCAGCAGGCGAAGCGCCCGCCGTCCTCCAGTAGCTGGATGATGTAGAACTTGTTGTTGTTGTTCCCGATGTTGGTCTGGTTCAGGGTGCAGTCGTAGTCCCCATGCACCTGGGCCAGGGGGCAGGGCAGGGCAGGCTGGCATGGGCGGCTGCACCTCACAGGGGTCTGACTGCACCGGGCGGCAGAGGAGGCCCTGGCTGGGGAGGCTTGAGGGGGTCATAGTTCTGCCCCCTGGAGTCTGAGGGGACATGGCTCACCTCGGGAAGTGGGGGAGGTTCTGGGAGAACAGGATGCAGCTGTGCTCTGGGGCGGGGACTGAGGGAGACAGGCTCTGGCCAGGGAGGATCTCAGGGGGACACAGCCCTCCACTGTGGGCTGGTCTGAAGGGACACAGGTGAGCCGGCTTTAAGTGTGGTAGGGGGTGGCCTAAGAAGCCCAGGGCCTGTCCTGCGGTCTAAAGAGCAGACAGGAGCCCTGCCAGCAGGCATGGCTCAGTGATTGAGTGTGGACCTATGAACCAGTAGGTCAGGGTTCGATTCCCGGTCAGGGCACATGCCCAGGTTGTGGGCTCAATCCCCAGTGTGGGGCATGCAGGAGGCAGCCGATCAATGATTCTCATTATTGATGTTTCTATCTCCCTCCCTCTCCCTTCCTCTCTGAAATCAGTAAAAACACATTAAAAATAAATTTTTAAAAGAGCAGACAGGAGCTCCCCAGGTCTGATGAGATGTGGTCCTGTCTGACCTTTAGGGTCTTGGAGACGAGGCTGACTTGGGACCCTTGAGCTCCGTGGCCAGAGCCCAGCCCAGTGGGGAGGGGAGCAGGTCTGAGTGTACTTGACCCAGGAGGGCAGGCTCCGGGCCTGGCTGGGGGCTACTGCTTACCTGGGCCCCAGGCTTGCGGCTGAGAGGACACGAGGGGTCCACGCGGACAGTGCGCTTCTCTGTGGGCGCGGCCTTGAGGGCCTCCGCAGTGGAGCGGAAGTTGTCCTCCTCTGTCCCCTGCCGTCCCTTCTTCTTGTCAGGGCCCTCACACTGCGCGGGGGGCTTGCGCTTGGGAGCCATGGCTGGCTGGGGGCACGGAGAGGGCCTTAGGCTTCCATGGCCTTGCACCCCACCTGGCTGGTACAGCACCAACTTGCCCCACCCTGGGTGTGCCCTGTGGT
>NW_005370710.1:2358881-2360168 GCF_000412655.1 Myotis brandtii
TTCCACATTCCCAGCCCCAGCCCACAACCCATTCTCTGTGCCCCAGACATGCCCTGTTCCTGGTCCCGGGGTCAGGCCAGGGCCCTGTCCAGTGTGCCCACTTCGGTCAAGGAAGAGTGGCCCCTCCCCTCTCTGGCTCTCCTGTTTGTCCAGGGGGTAGAGAAAGTGAAACGCAAGTCTTCCCTCCCACTTATGGGCTCCTCCTCCCTCCAGAGCACTCCAGGGCTCTGCCTGCTCCTCCCCCTTCTCAGCTGCCTGGGACTGGCATGGGTGCTGGGCTGAGTCACCCCAGCTATGGAGGAGAACGGGCAGTGGGGCCAGGGGGCAGCACCCCTGGGGTCAGATCTGTTTCTCTTGGGACCCAGTGACACAGAAACCCTCCCCAGTGAGCTCAATAGTTCTGGGGTGCCAGCTGAGGTCCCAGTGGCCTTGAATTGCCAGCGGGCAAGGGCAGTCCCACCCTGCCCCGCCCTGCAGACCAGGGCCATAGGGCACTCACCTAAGAGAAGCAGGGACCTGGGAGAGATGGCGGCCTCCGGGCCCAGTATCAGGACCTGCCAGGGCAGTCCAGTTCTAGGGGCCCGGCTAGCAACCCTCTATCAGCCTGAAGTGTGACTTAGGGAGGGACTTCCTGACCATCGCCAGAGGCGGGGAAAAGCTGGGCTGTGGTGGTGTAGGATTCCAGCTATTTGGTCACTAGGCGGGTGAGTCAGAGGCTGGGTCAGGCCGCTGCCTGCAGCCTGTCCCACGAATGGGTGGACACGATCCCACACTGCCAGGGCCCAGAGGGCTGACACGCCCTTAGGGCTGCTCCCTGGGCCGGGGCATGCCATGCGTGTCCACCGGTGCCCAGGGACCTTGGTCCCAGGTGTGGACACTGCCTTCCTTCCTCCGGGGCTGCCTGGACTCCTCCCCCCCGACCCCCCCACCCCCACCAGCTCTCCAGTGCCAGACTGGCCCACCCTGGTCCCCGCCCCTGACGGGGTGGAGTCACGTTCTGGGACTCGAACTCCGCATCTCTGGCGCCCCCAAGCGTCCAAGGGGCGAAAACACAGAGAAGGCCCCTCCCTCCCTCCCTTTTCCGCCCGGTTCGCCCCTCCTTAGATGGCAGCTGAGCAGTGGTGCGCACGCGCCCCAGCTTCGGGCAGGAAGAGCCCGGCGCGGGAGCCTATGGGAGCTCTAGGGGGCGTGGCCACAGGCGAGGACCCTATGGGTGCTTGGGGGCGTGGCAGAGCCTATCAAAGCGCCCAATGGAGTCGCGGGAGGCGGGGCCCGCCGGGCAGTGGG
>NW_005370710.1:2360271-2363757 GCF_000412655.1 Myotis brandtii
GCGCTCCTGCGGCCGGAATCCGACCCGCAGTTGGGACCGCCGTCATCCCGCCTCCATCCCCTCCCAGCCCCTCCGTGCCCTGCCCGGCCCTTCTCCCGGGACTAAAGCTGGAGTCAGCTGCGTCCCTGTCCGCCGGCCGAATCCTGGGAGGCCTTGCACTTGAGCGGGGCCCAAGGCCTTGCCCAGCCCCAGAGCCCTCGGGAGACCGGAAGGGGCCCTAGGTCAGGGCCGGAGTGGCCGGGACCCCTGACCACAGGAAGGATCGTATAATTCCCAGGCCGACTCCGCCCGGGACCGGGGCAAGTCTAAGGGTGGCGGCAGGATGAACGAGGAGATCTCCAGCGACTCCGAGAGCGAGAGGTGAGCCCTTCTTTCCACGTGGTGGAAGCGACCCCTGAGGCCCGCGCTTTGTGGCAGTCTCCGTGAGTCGGGCGGATGCGGGCCTAGAACCCAGATCTCGGGTCCTTGGCTCAGATTTTGGCTCTAAATCCGGTTTCTGATCCCGAGAAGTCTCATCTCCTTCCCTGCAGGGTCTTTGTGTGGGGAGGGGCCCCCTCCCCCCAGTCCCAATGGGAGACCTCGAGACCTCGCTGGCTCAGGGCAGGGAGCTGAGCACAGGTGCACCGACCTGGACGGGGGGAGGGATACAAGCAATGCCGGCTCGTTCTTCATTCCCTTCCCCACGGATTCCCAGTCAGTGGTCTCCCTCCTGGCGCTCAGCAGAGGCCCGGCACCTGCTTCACTTTTGAGAGTGCAGAGAGGAGCAGGCAGTGGAGACTGAAGGTGTGGGAACGGGACTAGAATTACATTGTGTGTTCAGGGAACAGAGGAGGGGACACTGAAATTGGGCCTGGGGAGAAGTCCCTCGTGGAGAGGCAGGGAAGGCATTCGGGGATCAGCCAAGTCCGGGGTGTAAGTGCCGGACTGGAAGAGGGTGGAGGGCCCGGTGGTGGGTCCATGAAGAGTTGGCTTTTGTGCTGCCCGGAGTGTTGGCCTGTGCACCGTGGGGTCGAGGGTTTGATTCCCAACATACCTTGGTTGCAGGTTCCCAGCCCCGGTAGGGGCACATGCAGAGGCAGGCAATTGACCTGTGTCTCTCATGTCAATGTTTTTCTCTCTCTCTCCTCCCTCCCTCTCTCCCTCCCATTCTCTCTCTAAATCAATGAAAAAATATCCTGGAGTGAGGATTGAAAAAGAAAGTTGGCTTTGGAAATTCTGCTTCTAAAATTGCATTTTGTTGGCCTTCACCTGCTCACAGAAAGACTTAATATACTTTTCTTAGTCCTAAGGTTACATGGCTATGTGTGTACCAAGCCCTTTGCTAAACAGTTTGAAATGTCTTTAAAATGTGTCGTGGGCCCTGGCTGGTTTTGCTCAGTGATTAGAGCGTTGGCCTGTGGACGGGAGGGTCGCAGGTTCGATTCCTGGTCAGGGGCAAGTACCTGGGTTGCAGGTTGGATCCCCGGCCTGGGTCCGGGTGCGTGTGGGTGGCAACCAATCAATGATGTTTGTCTCACTCTCTCTCGCTCCCTCCCACTCTGTCTAAAAATCAAAGGAAAAAGTATCCTCGGGTGAGGACTAAGAACAACAATAAAAATGTGAAATGTGTTAGATACAGAAGCGTTAATGCAATGCAATGCAATGCAATGCTACAGACAGTGACGAGGACAGGATGCACCTCTGTGCACCCACCACTCAGGTTAACAGCGATTAACAGCGAGACTATTTGCAGAAACTTAGAAGTCCCAGCTGCCATTCCTGACGATGCACCTCTGCACCCACCACTCAGGTTAACAGCGAGACCATTTGCAGAAACTTAGAAGTCCCAGCTGCCATTCCTGACTGGAGCTAGGAATTTATTTGGTTTCTTCCTTCTTTTCTCCTCCTCTTTAAAAAAAAATATTTTTATTGACTTCAGAGAGGAAGGGAGAGGGAGAGAGAGAAGAAGCATCAATGATGAGAGAGAATCATGGATCGGCTGCCTCCTGCACACCCCACCCTGGGGATGGAGCCTGCAACCCCGGGCATGTGCCCTGACCTCCTGGTTCACAGGTCGATGCTCAGCCTCAGAGCCACGCTGGCTGGGCTCCTCTTTCTTCTTTTTTGTCTTCTCGCTCGGGTATAATTTGCGGGCAGTGCCGTTCACCTTGCTTCGTGTATACTTCTGTGAGTTGTGAAGATACAGCAGGGTTTCCTCTCGCGCCAGAATCCCCCAGCTCCCCAGTCAGTTCTCCTCCTGCCCCAGCCACTGCCCCTGGAGTCTTGCCTTTTCCAGAATGTCCCATGGGTGGGATCATACAGTGTGTGCTTCCCTTCATTTTCGTTTGTGTCCTGTCTGATGAGTTTGGGTAAACTGGGTAGAAGTTCTGGCCTTGGCTCTGTACTAAGGAGCGTGGTCTGGCCTTGAGGGTTTCCAAGTTCCTTCCTGGGAAAGTCATGGGCAAGGTCATGAATGAGTCCCAGGAACCCGCTGGGGGACCCTCCAGGGACTGGGTATGTGCCAGCGTGTGATCAGGGGGAACGGCTGTCCCGGGTTTTCTGCTTGAGTCCCGTGACCTTCGTCCAGCTCCCAGGAGCGAGTCAGAGGAGGGCTTGTCTTGGGTGACGTCAGGGGCAGGCAAGGAGGGGGAGCGGAGCTGCAGCAGCACGAGGGCGAGCCAAGACCATGAAGCTTCAGTGCCATCCGGTCCTCAGTTGGACGCCGTGGCAGCGAGGTCGTGACAGGCCCCACCTGTCTGCCTCAGGGCCTGGCCGCGGGTCGGGCTGGCTGCTCCCCACGGCTGGGGTGGTCGGCGGTTGCTCCGAGCTGCCTTGCTCGCCGGGTTGGGTCCCCATCCTTAAAAGAAGGAGAAAGGACTAATTCTGTGGCACTTTGGACATCGGACACTGTCGTCACTTGTCATCGATGGTGTAGCGCGTGGAATTCCAGGGCTTAGCATTTTTCTGCAGGATTTTGTGTGCGGAACGTGTCTGCCTGCTGTCAGGGTTGCTGTCGAGACGTCTGAAGCCATTTTGGCTCCTGACCCTTCATTCGTGACCTGCTTTTCTCGGGGGCCTGTGGAACCTTCCTGTTCCCTGCAGGGATGAGGGAGTCACAGTGGCCTCTGGGCTGGGGTCTGTTTTTGCGCTGTCAGGCGCTGGGTGGGCCCTTGCTAAGTCCCCTCTTGTTTTCTGCTGGTGTAAGCACTGCCCATGCGCTGGCAGGGGATGGGAGCGGTGACGGGCAGGGGGAGCAGCCAGTCCTAGTGCCAGCAGAGTGGGGTGAGCCCCCTCTAACCCAGTCCCCGCCCTCAGCCTCGCTCCCAGGAGGACGGAGGAGGAGGAGCAGGAGGAGCTGGAGGAGACCGCGCAGGAGAAGAAGCTGCGCCTGGCCAAGCTCTACCTTGAGCAGCTCCGGCAGCAAGGT
This sequence comes from Myotis brandtii, assembly GCF_000412655.1. Taxonomy (NCBI): domain Eukaryota; kingdom Metazoa; phylum Chordata; class Mammalia; order Chiroptera; family Vespertilionidae; genus Myotis; species Myotis brandtii. The sequence goes on from NW_005370710.1 coordinate 2,363,678, forward strand.
GAGCCCAGAGCGCCTGCCCCTGATGGGTGACTGACACAGGGGCCCAATGGGCTGTCCTGTGTGGGGGGGTGGTCTCATGG
>NW_005370710.1:2363829-2365492 GCF_000412655.1 Myotis brandtii
TTCAGGTAAGGAAAGGGAGGGGGGGGGCAGGAGGAGACACTGGCCCTGCCTCCTCTGTGCCCGAGGCAGCCTGGACTTCCTGGGGGACAGGGCCCCCATGTTGGGGCCCGGGACTGAGGTGGTGGGTGGGGATCGGAAGGGAAAGCCAAGCGGGTCTTGCCCTGGTTTACTGGTCTGTTCTGCCCGGCACAGAGGACGAGAAGGCCGAGGCCCGCGAGTTTGAGGAGGACCAGGTGGCGGGGCGCCTGAAGGAGGACGTGGTGCGTGTGGAGGCCCAGTGGTGGGAGGAAGGGGTGGGCTGGTCTGGCTTGGGGGCCCTCACCCAGTCCTCTCCCTGCAGCTCGAGCAGAGGGGCAGGCTGCAGAAGTCGGTGGCAAAGGAGGTGAGTGGGCGGGGCACTTGGGTGTAAGATGGGAGGGAATTGGGGGTCCCACCTGGGTTGGTGGGCAGATGACCCAACTGGGGACTCAGGCTGCGGGGTTTTGCTCAGGGACATGGTGGGCTTGCAGCCCTGGGTCTGGTTTCCTTCTGGGTGGGGAGATGGGGAAGGGTGGTGTGTGTGTGTGTTTGTGCATGTGTGTGTGTAGATGGGAGTGTGTAGGTGGGGGTGCTTCCCTCCCCCCAGTCGCAGTGACCCAGTCCTGCCTGCCCAGATCCAGGTCCCAGCCCCGGCCGACATTCGAGTCTTACGGGGCCACCAGCTCTCCATCACGTGCTTGGTTATCACCCCCGACGACTTGGCCATCTTCTCCGCCGCCAAAGACTGCACCATCATTAAGTGTGAGTGAGTGCCTGGCGGGGTGCAGCCCCCAGGGACCATCTGCGGGGGCTGGTCTGGGAGGAAGGAGGAATCAGGGCAACCTAAGGCCTGATGGGGAAGCTTCTGGAAGCAGGTGTGTCCCCAGAAGTCTCTGGGTGACTGTGGCAGCTTCTGCCCAGGAGGGGCTCCTGAGCTCCCCGTCACCGTCATTGTGATGGGAGCAGCAGCAGGAGTCGGGGGTCCGTGCTGCGGGGCCTGGACTAGAGGACCCTGTCCCCGGCCTCCTGGGTCCGGCCTCCTCCGCCCACAGGAGCAGGAGAACCGTCCGTCCCAAAGCACTTCCCTCCCTCCTCCGGGGCTGCATGGCTGCCCTTTAGGGTATTGTCCCCACTTCACAGATGAGGAAACTGAGGTGACCTCTCAGGGGCTGAGCCAGATCTGACCTGAGGCCAGGGCTTGTCCAGGGCCCCACGCTGCCCTGGAGGGGGTGGCACCAGGCCTCTCGCCTATCCCAGCCGCCTCTCTCCCCCGTGCAGGGAGCGTGGAGAGTGGACGGAAGCTTCACGTGATCCCACGAGCCAAGAAGGGCGCGGAGGGGCAGCCCCCCGGCCACAGCAGCCACGTACTCTGCATGGCCATCTCCTCCGACGGCAAGTACCTGGTAAGGCTGGTGGGCCCTGGGGCGGTGAGAAGTCGGGGCACACGGGTGCCTGTGGCCACTGTCCTCCTCCACACAGGCCTCGGGCGACCGCAGCAAGCTCATCCTCATCTGGGAGGCCCCGAGCTGCAGGCACCTGTACACCTTCACGGGGCACCGGGACGCCGTGTCGGTGAGGAGTGGGCCTCCGTGCGGGACCTTCAGGGAGCGCCGGGCGGCCGGGCCTGGGGATGGGGTGGCTGAGG
>NW_005370710.1:2366050-2366439 GCF_000412655.1 Myotis brandtii
ACGGCACCGTGCGCGTGTGGAAGATCCCCGAGGAGTCCCAGCTCGTCTTCTACGGCCACCAGTAAGGCTGCGGGGACAGCCGGGCACGGGGGCGGGCGCGCCCATGGGCGGCACCCCTCACTGCTCCTTTCTTAGGGGCTCCATTGACAACATTCAGCTCATCAACGAGGAGCACATGGTGTCGGGCGCCGACGACGGGTAAGAGGTGCCTCCCCCACGGCCCAGCCCCTGGGCCCCTGCCTGGCAGCAGTTGTAACGGGTTGCACAGATGCAGACGCTGAGGGGGGAGAGCTCAGGTCACCTGCTGCGTCCCGGCCGGTGTGCCCTGCCTGCCTGCCTGGCCCTCACTGTGCTCCCTGTCCCCAGCTCCCTGGCCTTGTGGGGCCTTT
>NW_005370710.1:2366674-2376064 GCF_000412655.1 Myotis brandtii
TGCGGCTCTGGCGGTGCGGGGAGGGCTTCCGGCAGCTCGACCCTCTCTGCGACATCCCCCTGGTGAGTGGGCCTGAGTGCCCGGCCATCTTGGCCGCACCCCAAGGTCCCTGGACTGTCTTTCTAGCAGGAGGGAGCCTCCTCTCCTAGCCCGGGGCCTGGCAGAACCCTCCCTGCTCCTTCCTCTCCCTCCCCCCTGGGTGCTGGGTACGAGGCAGGGAGCCCACGGGCACAGGTGTGGCGGCCCGGCCCTGCGATGGGCTCTGTGGCAGTGCCAGGTTGATGCTGAGCTGGGGCACCCACTTGGGTGACCGCGGGGAGAGTGGCAGGTCTGTCAGTGACGTCTGGTGAAGTGCAGAGCTTGGGTCAAGGGTGATGGCGATGGGGTCTCCAGGCCCCACAGCCAGGGGCCTGGCCCTGGGCCACACTGACGTGCTTGGTGTACACTGTCTCCTTAGTCCTCACAAAGCTCTGCCTCCCTGCCCATACGTGTGGAGGCCGTGGCCCCAGCCCAGGGGTGACGGCTGGTTGGGGGGCGGGAGGAGGCGGAGCAGGGGTGGAAGGCAGGTCAGCTAAGGCCAAGCCTCGACCCTGAGGTGCAGGCCGTGGCGGGGGGCGGGGGTGTGCGCTCATCCCTCTGCCATCACCCCCTTTCCCAGGTGGGCTTCATCAATAGCCTCAAGTTCTCCAGCGCCGGGGACTTCCTGGTGGCCGGGGTGGGGCAGGAGCACAGGTAGGAGGCGCCCTGGAGGGGAGGGTGGGGAAGGGCACTGGCTGGCGGCTGGGTGGGACCTGGGGTGGGACTAGGGGCTGCCCCGGCCTCAGCTTCTCCCTCGCCCCGCAGGCTGGGCCGATGGTGGCGGATCAAAGAGGCTCGGAACTCCGTGTGCATCATCCCCTTGCGGAGGGCCCCCAGGCCCACGGCCGCAGGCTCCTGACGCCGTCCCCTATTTAAGTCCTTCCCGCCCGCCCTGCCCTCTTGTATTAAACGTCTTCTCTTTTGGGCCTTGTCTCCTGCACTTCTTGCCTGGGGGGAGGGGTGGCAGGGCCTGGGGAGGGCCACGCTCCGCAGTCTGTCTGCTGTCAGCTGGGGGGCTGCTTGCCCTCCGCCAGGAACTTGTAGACAGGCCCTCGGTGCTCCTGGTCCCGGACCCGGCACCCTCAGTGACCTCGGGGGCAGGCGGTGGGTCTGAGTGAAGCGAAGACAGCCAGGCCTCCAAGTCAGGCTGACCTGCCCCCTCAGGCCAGACCCCCCTGGGGAGGGCGACTGCAGGTGCTGCCTGGGACGGGGCAGTGAGGCTGGGTGCCCTCCAGGAGCCGGCCGGCCGTGACCCTGCGGTGGGTGTGTCAGGAATGTTGGCTCAGGCCCCTGATTTCACCCACTGGATGATGCGCTCCTGCGTGGGGTGGAGTGGGCAAGCAGGTGGCCAGGCAGCTGGAGGTGCCCTGATGTCCCCTCATCCCCTGGGGGGGACGAGGAGTGTTAGGGATCCCTTAACCCAGGGTGGGGGTGGGGTTTAGGGGATGCTGATGGGATTCACTCCCCATGTCCTGCCTCAGAATGAGCTCACTGATGACAAACTTACCTCCTGAGTGATGCCAGCAACACTGAGATGCCCCTAACATGTGAAGCATTTCCCATTGGCACACCCCCAGGGAGTAATGAAAGCTGGGAAGTGAGTGGCTTTGGCGTTGAAATGGTATAATTTCTCCTGCGGCCTCCATCCTCCGCCGTGGTCAGCTGAGGCTGCCTTGCTGGAGTTGGGCTCATACTTTTTTCTTGAAATATATTTTTATTGATTTCAGAGAAGGGAGAGAAAGAAACATCAGTGATGAGAGAGAATCATTGATCGGCTGCCTCCTGCATGCCCAAAGCTGGGGATCAAGCCTGCAACCCCGTCATGTGCCCTGACTGGGAATAGATGTGACCTCCTGGTTCATGGGTTGACTCTCAACCACTGAGCCATACTGGCTGGGTTCTTTATTTTTTAAATGTTTTTATTTCAACTTCATCTAAAAAAAAAAAATCAAGGTATAATTTATGTATAGTCAAATGAAAAATTTTTAAATGGGCAGTTAAATGAGTTCTGCAAATGGATGTATCCCATAATCTACACCTCATCAGCATACAGAACATTTCCATCTTCCCAGAAAGCTCCTTCGTGCCTCTTTCTAATGAATCTCAGCTCTCAGAGGCAAGCACTGCTTGGTTTCCATCACTATATATCAGTTTTGCATGTTTTAAAACTTCATATAAATGGCATTAAACAGTACTTTGTGTTTTGGTTTGGCTTTCTTTGCTCAACATGATGACTGTAAGATACACCCAGGCCGCACCTGAAACTAATACAAAATAATATTGAATGTAAACTGGAGTTGGAAAAAAAAAGACATATCCATGTCAATGCATGTGTCATTAGTTCTTTGCTTTTTATTGTTTAATACGTCATCTTATGAGTATACTAAAAACCCACTCCATAGACATTCGACTCGTTCCCAGTATTTGGCTTTTATGATTATAATGCGACGGGCGTTCTAATGCTCCCGTACAAGCCTTGGAACACACACACACGCTGTCTCCCGAGTAAATCTCCCGAGAGTGAGGGGCTGAGTCATGCAGTGGGCGAAGGTACGCGCTTCCTGTTATCAGAAACAGCCACTCTGACGACGGGCATTCTAATGCTCCTGTACAAGCCTTGGAACACACACACGCTGTCTCCCGAGTAAATCTCCCGAGTAAACCATACCTGGGAGTGAGGGGCTGAGTCATGCAGTGGGCAAAGGTACGCGCTTCCTGTTATCAGAAACAGCCACTCTGATTTCCAAACTGGTGGTTTCTTCTTGTCAGCAGTCGGTTCCCATGTTTTTCCTTTATGTTTTGCCATCGTTAATGGGTACCTTGCGTTAACCCACCGTGGTTTCAATGTTGCCTTTCCCTAATAAGTAAGGGTGTTGAGCAACTTTCCATGTGTTTCGTGGCCATTTGAAGATCTTTTATGAAGTATGGGTTTAAGCCTTTTGACCATTTTTATTGGGTTGCGTGTCTTCATTGTGTTGTAGAACATCTTGTGTTCTGGTTATGAGTCCTTTGTCAGATCTATGTGCTGAAGTTCTCCTCCTAAGCTTGTGGCTTTGGAAGAGTGCCGTCTTGATGAGCAGTTTTAATTTGGACAAAGCCAGTCTATCAATATTTTAGAGTTTGTGCTCTATCCTGTCTTCGTTGATTCCAGGGTCACAAAGGAATTCCCATGGCTTTTCTTCTATAAGCTTTATAGTTTTAGCTTCAGTTTTTGTTTAGGCCTATGGTAGATCTTGAATTAATTTTTTTTTGGTCTATGATATTAGATAAGGGTCAAATTTTTTTCCCCATTGAAAAATGCATTTCCTTTCTGCATGGAGTTATCTTGGTACATTAAAAAAAATCAATAGACTGTAAATGTGAGTCTGTTTCTGGCTTCTCCATTCCGTTTCATTGACCTGTTTGTCTCTTCTTACACACTGAAACCACGCTGTCTGGATTACTGTAACTTGATAGTTTTTCAAGACAGTAAACCATTGTCTTGAAATCAGATGATGTAAATCTTTAACTTTGCACTTCTATATCAAGAATTTTCCAACTGTTTATTGATGTGTAGAAATAGATTTTTGTTTATGGCCCTGTGTCTTTCAATTTTGGGGGTGCTTTTTATTTTATCTGTCATGTTAATTTTTCTTCCCCTAAATGTAATGCAACTTAAAAAAAATACTTTTTACTGATTTCAGAGAGAGCAAAAGAGAGGGGGAGAGAGAGAGAAATATCAATGATGAAAGAGAATCATCAATCGGCTGCCTCCTGCACACCCCCCTGCTGGGGATCGAGCCCACAACCCGGGCATGTGCCCTGACCTGGAATTGAACCGTGACCTCCTGGTTCATGGTAATTGTGTATCTTGATGGTTTTATTTACTTAAACAGGGTCATACTGATCTTTAACTTTTTTCACTTAGAAATGCATCTTGAGCCCGGCTGTGGCTCAGTGCTCGAGTATCGACCTATGAACCAGGAGGTCATGGTTCGATTCCTGGTCAGGGCACATGCCCGGGTTGTGGGCTACATCCTCAGTAGGGGGTGTGCAGGAGGCAGCCGATCAATGATTCTCATAATTAATGTTTCTCTCTCCCTCTCCCTCCTCTGTGAAATCAATAAAAATATATTTTTTATAAAAATGCATCTTGGATATACTTCCACATCAGGACATAGATCAAATTCATTGTTTTCTAACAGCTGCATAGTATTCTAGAGTATGGATGGACTGTAAACTATTAGATCAATCCCCAGTTTTACCAGTTGGGGAGGGTCATCTTTCACACCTTTACGTCAATGGGCCAGTTCTTCTGGTGTCTGGGCTTTGGCCACTTCCAGCAGAAAAGAATGGAGAGACCTTTGTCTTTTCCTGGAGGGGGCTCAGCAATTGGGAGCCATCCTGGTTCCTGAGTCATAGCTGCCCTTATGACATCATAGCTCTCCCCCCCACACACACACACTCTTTCCCCATGCCGTGGCTGGAGTAACAGACCTGAGGGGATTTGAACCATCTACACCCAACCCATGTGGGACCAATGGTAAGAGACAGATGCAGGCTTTTTAGGGGTGTCCCCACAGGATGAGGGGGCGCCCTGACACCTGAATACGCTGGGAGCCCCGGAAGCTGAGGATTGTGGGATACTGAAGGGAGAATCTCTCCTTCCCCCCAACTGCTGACATCAATCGGCTGCCTCCTGCACACCCCCCTGCTGGGGATCGAGCCCACAACCCGGGCATGTGCCCTGACCTGGAATTGAACCGTGACCTCCTGGTTCATGGTAATTGTGTATCTTGATGGTTTTATTTACTTAAACAGGGTCATACTGATCTTTAACTTTTTTCACTTAGAAATGCATCTTGAGCCCGGCTGTGGCTCAGTGCTTGAGTATCGGCCTATGAACCAGGAGGTCATGGTTCGATTCCTGGTCAGGGCACATGCCCGGGTTGTGGGCTACATCCTCAGTAGGGGGTGTGCAGGAGGCAGCCGATCAATGATTCTCATAATTAATGTTTCTCTCTCCCTCTCCCTCCTCTGTGAAATCAATAAAAATATATTTTTTATAAAAATGCATCTTGGATATACTTCCACATCAGGACATATAGATCAAATTCATTGTTTTCTAACAGCTGCATAGTATTCTAGAGTGTGGATGGACGGTAAACTATTAGATCAATCCCCAGTTTTACCAGTTGGGGAGGGTCATCTTTCACACCTTTACGTCAATGGGTCAGTACTTCTGGTGTCTGGGCTTTGGCCACTTCCAGCAGAAAAGAATGGAGAGACCTTTGTCTTTTCCTGGAGGGGGCTCAGCAATTGGGAGCCATCCTGGTTCCTGAGTCATAGCTGCCCTTATGACATCATAGCTCTCCCCCCCACACACACACACTCTTTCCCCATGCCGTGGCTGGAGTAACAGACCTGAGGGGATTTGAACCATCTACACCCAACCCATGTGGGACCAATGGTAAGAGACAGATGCAGGCTTTTTAGGGGTGTCCCCACAGGATGAGGGGGCGCCCTGACACCTGAATACGCTGGGAGCCCCGGAAGCTGAGGATTGTGGGATACTGAAGGGAGAATCTCTCCTTCCCCCCAACTGCTGATAGCAGGAGATGGACCAGCCTGAGAACACTGACGAACACGCGGAAGAGGAGCCTCAGCCGCAGGGGGAGCCCACGGGCTCGCCCCCAGCACCGCGGGCCCTAGAGGCCGAGGCGGAGGTAGGCGCCCTGACCGGGTCCGGCCTGTCTCCTAGGGCCGGTGGCTGGTGTCTTCTGCGCGGCCCAGAGCGAAGGACAGGAACCAACTCCTCCTCGTCTGTCCTCTTCCCCCATTCCTTTTTCAGGCGAACAATGCGAATACAGTTGAGGCAAAGAAAGTGGATAATGCTAATGAAGGACCCAAAAAAGTATGACTCCCCCAGACACACGGCTGGGGGGCGGGGCTGGGTCTGCGGAATGGAGTGGCCCGCACAGGAGAAGGGGCCTGGGGAAGGGCTGCGAGCTTGTGCATGTATGTTTGCCTGTTCGTTAAGATTAAAGTGGGGAAGTGAGGATGGGGAAGAGATGGGCGGTGGAGCTGCGAGCATGTCAAACTCGTGGCCGTGGCCTGGTGTGGAGGAAACTCTTTTTTGGTTAATCTTCACCTGAGGATACTTTTCCCATTGCTTTTCAGAGAGTGTGAGATGGAGGGCAGGAGAGGGGAGGGAGGGAGAGAGAGAGAGAGAGAGAGAGAGAGAGATCATTATTTGCTTCTAGCACCTGCCCTGAACGGGGTAGGGAGCAAATCCCCAACCCAGGTATGTGCCCTTGACCGGGAATCGAACCTGTGCCCCTTTGGTGCACAAGCCAATGCTCTAACCACTGAGGCCCACCGGCCAGGGCTGGAGGAAACTTAATACTGTGGCATGCAGGGGAAGAGCATGCTGTGGACCTGAGTTGGGGTGAAAGATGAAAGGGCAGAATTAGCAAAAGATGCCCCTTCTCCAGGAAGTGGGTGGGGCCTGGGGGGAGGGGTCATGGATCCTGGGCAGGTAAACAGGGTCACCCTTTGACCGACAGCTCATGGTGCTCTTGCCCCTGGCTGGCCTCCTAGAGTCACATGAAACTGGCCGCCAGGGCCGATGTGATCCCATTTTATGGATGGGAACTCCGAGGCTCAGAGGTCAGTGTGTCCATGTCCGTCAGCCAGGGAGGGACAGAGACAGGACACCGGCTTGGCCTCTGGTTCCAGTCAGGGCCCTGCCCAGTGTTTCTGAGGCCGGGAGGAGGAGTGATTACTGAGAGGGAGTCCGGGTCCCTCCGTGGCAAACCCCCGGATCTGAGGGCGGGGGGGCACGCTCTGAACGGCCTCTTTTTTTTTCTTGCAAGATCTTACCATACAAAAGTAGGCCCCCCCCTCGCGACCCAGAAGTGGTGAAGATCCAGGCCTGGTGGCGGGGCATCGTGGTGCGCCGGTCGCTGCTGTTCGCGGCCCTCGGAGCCCTGACCATCCAGCGCTGGTGGAAGCAGATCCGCATGAGGGCGCTGGAGGCGCGGCGGCGGGCGGTGCTGGAGGCCTTCACCCGGAAGGAGTGGGCCGCGGTCAGGCTGCAGTCCTGGGTCCGCATGTGGCGCATCCGCCTGCGCTACTGCCGCCTGCTCCACGCCGCCCGCATCATCCAGGGCTATTGGCGGTGCCGGCCCTGCAGCTCCCGGGGCTTCATTAAGGGCCACTACCGAGTCACGGCCAACCAGCTGCACCTGGAGCTGGAGATCGTGCTGGGCTCGGAGCCCTGCATCGTGTCGGAGTGTATTCCCCTCCCAGTAAAGCAGTGACGCGGTCCGTTCCCCGCCTGTGTGTCGGACCAGCTCCAGGAGGGCAGGGCAGACGGCGGGCACTTAGCGTCTCCTATGCCCGCTCAGAGGAGCTGGCAAGGGTTATCGTCAGAGGGACTTGGAGCCCCTGCCCGGACTGAGCAGAGGCTGGGATTGATGGGGGAGTTGGGGGCACAGGTCTGCCACGCCGGCCGACTCGGAGCATCGGTGTTGGGTCTGCAGAGTGTGACGCCCAAGGCTGTGGGTCATGGAAGCCAGAGGGTGGGAGGGTGGTAACGGCAATGGCAGCACGTTTGCCAGGGATTTTCCCACCCAGGTCTGCTTGGTCTCCCACCCTCATGATTGACAGGAGCCCACCCCCCCCAAACTCTGGGATCCAGGCTCCTGTGGCTCGTAAATGGGCCCCGGTACTCACAGGTAGGGAGACCCCGAAGGAAGAGGCCGACGGCTCCAGGCTCCTGGGCGCAGGTCAGCCAGCAGGGAGCTCACACACGAGGCTGGTCCCGGGGACCAAGAGGGGCGATCTCTGCCCCCGCCCACCGGGATCTGAAGAGTGAACAGAGGCCTTACTGGGCCCATCACACGCGCCGTCCAGGGGTCTCAACGCCGCGCTACCACCTCCAGGCCGCGCCCTGGAAAGCAGCTCCCCGTGGGAACGGGCCGGGTACCACCTAATCTACGTCAGCATCAGAACAAGGACAGTCGCACCACAAACCTTGAACACTGGCAGCCGGGACAGACTGCGTTCCTGGGTGGGGGCCGGTGCATCATGGTGGGGGCGCTGCCTGTCCCGGCCTCGGGGAGCAGACAGGGAGCCCAGGTCCGCACACCTTCCTGCCCGCCATCACCCCGGTGCCTCCAGCCCCGTCTAAAACCCAGGCGTCACCAGGTCTCCTGGTCACATTGCCACTCCCATGTCCGGCACAGAACTTGTCCGTCACATTGCCTCCCACTCCCCGAATCCATCTTCGGATTTGATCTCCCCTGTCTGTCCCCACCTCCCACGGCTGCCTCTGTCCTGTGCGGGTGCTGCCCCTCCCTGCCTGAGCCCCCTGGCCGGGCCATCACCCCCTCCTGTGGCTCAGGTTCCCGCTCCCCACATTGGCCGCTGTCCCGTGTGAAGGCTCTGCTCACCGACGTGGCTGATGTGAATTGCCAGGTGTCCTCCGGGAAACCCTTGCTGGGCTCAAGTCCTGACTTTACCACTGAGGGTGCCCTCTGCCCTGCCCAGATGCGATACCGGTTACCACCGTGCCCGTGAACCCCTCACCAGCCTGGTTCTGACCCTCGGTGCCAACAGGCCCCTGTGTGGACTCCTCTCTGCCAGGGCCCCGTGTGGGGCACATCTCAATGCCAACACCTTCCTCACCCCCTTGGCATCCACACCTGCTCCGGGTCATGGTGGCTCTTAACCCTCACCCCCAGGTACACCTAGGACACCCTGTCCAGCCCAATGCCTGTCAGACGGAGTTGTTCAGGAAGGAGAGAGAGGAAAATGAAAGGATGCGTGGACACTGAGATTTCAATTAAAAAACACAGCGACAAGCCCTATGCAGTGTGGCTCAGTGGATAGAGCGTCACCTGTGGACTGAAGGGTCCTGGGTTCAATTCCATCAAGGGCACATGCTCAGGTTGCAGGCTCGATCCCCAGTAGGAGGCGTGCAGGAGGCAGCCGATCAATGATTCTCATCATTGATGTTTCTATCTCCCCCTCTCCCTTCCTCTCTGAAATCAATAAAAAAAATTTATATCTACACTAATAAAAGAGAAACACGGTAATTAGCGTACGACCGCTACCCTTCCCATTGGCTAATCAGCATATCCTTATGCAAATTAACTGTCAGACAAGATGGCGGCCGGCAGCCATGCACTGAAGCGAGCAGGGAGGCTTGCTTGCTCCAGTGACTGCAGACTCCAACGTTCCCCGCCTCACTTGCCGGCCTCTCAGCTGCAACTCTAAGCAACTATGTACTATGTTGCAAATAAGAAGCTAAACAAAACCCCAGAAACC
>NW_005370710.1:2377408-2388562 GCF_000412655.1 Myotis brandtii
GGGACCCCCCTCCCCACCCCCCCGAGTGCACAAATTTTTGTGCACCAGGCCTCTAGTATATATATAAAGGTGAGCACCCAACTACGGATCACAAGCTTTGGAGGAAACCAGCGGCATGAAAGAGCCCCTCAATTCAACACAAGAAACACGGCAGCCATGAGTGCCCTGAGCAGCCCTTTACAGAAGTGAAATTGGTCTTCTCAGTGGGGGGAGGCATCTTGGTGGCACCGAGCAAACTCCATTAACAAAGCCATCTCTGGCTCGGAGAGGAGCCGCGCTAAACTCACCGTGGCCGTGGTCATGGTCGTGGTCAATGGGCAGGAGGGACAGGATGGAGGTAGCCACGTGCAGGCTCGCGAGTGGGAAGTGCGGCACCAGGAGTCCTCCTGGGGGGCAGCACGAAAGGGCAGAGGAGGGAAAAGGTTTCAAATAGTAGATAAAGCCCTGGTCAGGGTGGCATCCCCCCCCCACCCCCGTGCCCCACAGGGCGCCGCTCCATCCCGGTCAGGGCACATGCCCAGTCGCGGGCTTGATGCCAGTAGGGGGCGTGCAGGAGGCAGCCGATCAGCAATGTTTCTCTCTCCCTCTCTCTCTAAAAATAAAAAATGTTGAAAATAATTTTTTTAAGTAAATAAAAGAACGGAGCACAGACCCAGAAGTTCCCGTCACGGTTGAGTGCGGTTCCCGGGAAGGGAGAGCCGAGCGGAGAAGGGGAGCCCTCCGAGCGTGCAAGGTGAGCCAGATGGGGCTGCGAGCAGGTCGCCGCGGGGTCCCACGACTGATGCGATTCAGTGTCTAAGGGGGGACGTCCACCAAGCACCGCCGCCTTCTCGGCCCAGCGTGGGGCGGGGGGGCCTCCAAGCCCGGAGGGAAAAGACACCGAAGCGCTGAGCGTTGCGCCACCTCAGCTGTCACCCAGGGGACGGGCGTCTTTGTGAGTTCAGTTCCCATCAGGCTTCTCCCAAGTGCTTCTGGGAGGTGAACTGTGACAGAAAACGCGTCCGGAGAATGAGCCAGCGCACGGTCACTGACAGAAGCGCGGAGGATAGGTGCCTGTCTGAAACTCCTTACAGACAGGAGTTTTCTATTCAAATATGTGTATTTCTTTTTAAAAATCCTTCCCAAGGACATGTGTTTAGTTAGTTTTTGCTGTTGTTAATCCTCACCCAAGGAGTGAGGATATATTTTTCCATTGATTTTTAGAGAGTGGAAGGGAGGGGGAAGAGAGAGAGGAGAGAGAGAAACACCGATGTGAGAGGGACACATCATGGTTTCCTCCCACATGTGCAACCCAGGTATGTGCCCTTGACTAGGAATCGAACCGGAGGCCCTCAGGTGTGAAGGCTCTAACCACTGAGTCTGCCAGCCAGTGCGGAGGATGTTTTTGTTTATTTGAGAGAGAGAGGAAGAGGAGAGAAGAGAAGAGAAGAGAGAGAGAGAGAGAGAGAGAGAGAAATATCTATCAGTTGCCTCTGGTACACACGCTGACGGGGTGGCACCACACCCTGGGCATGTGCCCTGATCAGGAATCGAACCCACAACTCTTCAGTGCACAGGACAACGCTCTGGCCCAGCCACATGGGCTGGGGTGCACAGCGGGCATTTAAAGTTACAGGGAATTAACTGTGAGGGTCGGATGGCTACTTCTAGGTCCACTGAAGCTCTAAGCAAGATAACAGGAGGCTCAGAGCGCATCTAAAGGCAATTGCACTCCAAGTGCAAAAGCAGCGGCCTCCTCCGAGCCTACAGAGCCGCTCTCATCTACCCGGAGGGCAGAGAAAGCCGAGGGCCAGGCCAGGACACGTGGCCAACCTCTCACGAAGGTTCAACTCTCCACCAAGGTAGGGTGCTGGGCCCAGATCCGGGCGGGAGAAAGAACGGAAGTCTGACACGTGGGCTGGGATCCCCTGGGTTGATGGCCCCCCAAAACTTGCATTCCCAGGCCCCCCTGGACCCTTTGAGTCTGAAGAAGCGTGGCAGGCCTCCCTGAGTTCACCGGTGGCCACGCGCACAGACCGTGGGAAACCGACGGCACAAGCGACAGAGGCAGCTACACGACACTCTCAGGTGACCCCGCTGTTCCCCGCGCCCCCCTCTCGGCTCAGACCGTGGGCCTACGGGGCCCCTTGGCACCAGCAGACAGAGAGGAACACGCCGGAGCCCGATGTGTGGATTGTGAAGCTTAGGATGTGCGTGCCACCCCAGCAGGCAGCAGCTGAGTGGAGCCTCCCTCCAGGGAAGCCCGAGAGGCAGTGGTGAGGGGAGGTCCTCTCCAGGGCAGCTTCCGGCTGCGCCCACTTGTGTGGGAGGAGATGTGCCTGGGGTCGTTGAAGGGGACCTGGTAGCGGTGGCGAATGTCTACGGGTCAGCTTCCTGGAAACACTGGTGGCTGATAAAATGAACACCCATAAGCTTTTTTTTTTTTTAAATATATTTTATTGATTTTTCACAGAGAGGAAGGGAGAGAGATAGAGAGCTAGAAACATCGATGAGAGAGAAACATCGATCAGCTGCCTCCTGCACACCTCCTACTAGGGATGTGCCCGCAACCCAGGTACATGCCCTTGACCAGAATCGAACCCGGGACCCCTCAGTCCGCAGGCCGATGCTCTATCCACTGAGCCAAACCGGTTTCGGCTATCCATAAGCTTTTTATTAAAAAATTATGTTTATTGATGTCAGAGAGGAAGGGAGAGGGAGAGAGAGAAACATCAATAATGAGAGAATCATGGATCGGCTGCCTCCTGCACGCCCCCCACTGGGGATGGAGCCCACAAACCCGGGCCTGTGCCCTGAATGAGAATCGAACCGTGACCTCCTGGTTCACAGGCCGACGCTCAAGCACTGAGCCACGCCGGCCGGGCCTCATAAGCTTTAAGCACTTCATATTTTCATAAAGTTTGTCCAACTCAGCCTTTTTTTTTTTAAGCTCCACACATCTTTTCACCACCATCAGTTTTTTCACATCTTAGCAGATTCCACTTCAGGGTGTAGTGAGTTGGTGTTTTCTCAGCGTCTCCCACAAATACTTGCCTTGGTTTCGTGCAGACGCCTCACAGAGCCTGGGTCCTTCAGTCACTTCCAAGTTGGCAGCCGCCCCCTTGGACGGGCAACAGCTGAGCGGTATTGGCGACATCTGCCGGCTCGTTAAGAGCCAAGGAAACCCACTCGAAACCATCTGGCTCGCCTTTAATTGACTATTGATTTTATTCCCAGTGTCTTCAACTCCTGGCACTGCTCTCTCACGGAAAGGCTAATAGTGTTAAGTTTATTTTCTCCGGACACAGGTTTTTTCTCTTCCAGTGGCTACAATTAAACATGATTTAATTAACTCGCCACTCGTCAACATCTCCTCTCGCCCGGCGAACGAACGAGCAGTTGGGAAGCTGCTGGCAGACTCTCCCGTCTTTTATTTTCGGGAAGACAGTCTGCTGGGATGAGAGTCAACGCGGAGCGCGGCCACGTTTCATGCTCAGCGCTCTCTTGGGAGCCAGGACCCTGTGGGCGGAGAGAGGTCTGACGCCGTATTGTTAGCGCAGCCGAGTGCCTGCGCCACGCGCACGGTGCCGGCCTTTGTCTTCAGTGAGACCTGCAAGGCCCACGTCCCCCCCGTTTCCAGTTTTGACAGGATGGGTAGGCACTGGCCACGGAGAATAAGCCACAGCCTAGCAGTGCGTGTGGCCCGCCAAACACTGGGTGCTTTGCTGTGTGCAACCGATGGCAGACTGGGGCGTTCTATGGGCCAACTCGTCTTATGCCGGGATCCCTAAGACCCACTCTGAGATGGAAGTTGGCCTGTGCTCTCGTAAGGAAGTAAGGAGTACAATAGTGGGCGAGGAACGAAGCTGACCTGTAACCCCTGCACACTGACCCCAGCCAGTCCTACAGAACGCGTGGCGGCTGCGAGGGCTCGTTCAGAATCGTTCCCAGTTCAGGGGGGGGGGGGGGGGGGGGCGCGGCCTGGCCTTCGTTTTCTCCTGCACGCCTTTGCCAGGGCTGCCGTAACCAAGTGCCATCCATGCGTGGCTCAGGGCAGCAGGCATTGGTTGTCTCACTCTCTGGAGACCAGGAGTCCAGAATCGATGTGCTGGCAGGGCCGTGTTCCCTCTGAAACCGGAGGGGGAGGATCTTTGCTTCCTTCCGGCTCCTGGTGGGGCTTTTGGCGTCTTTGGAGTTCCTTGGCTTACAGATGCATCACTCCAATCCCAGCGATGCCAGGTGTCCTTTCTGCAGTCTGGCAGCTTTTGCTTAGCTGATTTTTAAAGATTCAGGATGGAGGTTTCTTGGATTTTTTTCTTCTTCTAGAAACAATGAGACTCGGAAGCATCAGAAAAGCATGTCAATGCTAGGGTCCATGTTCAGAGCTGAGTCTCTGAGTGAGGCAGGGCTGGGACCAAGTGTTGGCTCCGTGGCTGATCCGCTGGGAGACCAGGGTGAGCCAGGTAAGGTCTCTGCACTTCATTTTCCTCAACTATGAAGTGCAGGGATGTCATTACTCCCTTGATCTTGCCAAGGACATTAGAACGAGGGACTAGACCAGTGATGGCGAACCTATGACACGCGTGTCAGAGGTGACACGCGAACTCATTTTTTTGGTTGATTTTTCTTTGTTAAATGGTATTTAAATATATAAAATAAATATCAAAAGTATAAGTCTTTGTTTTACTATGGTTGCAAATATCAAAAAATTTCTATATGTGACACGGCAGCAGAGTTAAGTTAGGGTTTTTCAAAATGCTGACACGCCGAGCTCAAAAGGTTTTCCATCACTGCTCTAGGCTCTGGGTGACTGATGTGGGTCTTCTTAGAGTGGAAGAAAGGCCTTTTTCTTTTCTTTCTTTTTTTTTTTTACTGTGGCCTTTCGCAATATATGAGAAGCACCTGGCAATTAAACCCCAAGATTGTTAGCTCCTCTGGTTCAAACAGCCCCTCTGTTCAAACTGAAGGACAACATAAACTACTCTCAAGGCTACATTCTTACATACATACCCTCCTCCCTGCTGGTTTACAACCCAGGGATAATTAGTAGAAAGTTCCCTTTCCCCCTCCTCTTCAAACAAACCTCCTGCATTGAGTGCCTGCCCCCTGGTGGTCAGTGTGTGTCATAGCGACCGGTCGTTCCACAGTTCGGTCGATTTGCGTATTAGGGTTTTATTATATAGGATATCGTCGCTTAAATGAATTAAATTCGTTGAGTGGACACCAGCCAGGCTTTAGTGCGTATCATGACGTACTTTTGTGTCCCTGGGTCAGTGTTTGGGGTGGTCTTTGTAGGCAGCACGCCGGCCACTGTGCCAGGAGAGAAAGGACAGGTATCCTAGGTTTTCCTCCAGCGGCTCTGCTGCTGGGCAAGGTCCTGGTGCTGAGTCACAGGTGCCCTTGTGACGTCATGGCTCTCCCCCTTTATCTCTCCTGCCCCCAGAGCTGTGGCTGGAGAAGCTCGGACCCGAGAGGGATGGGAACATCTAGCCCCTGACCATGGGTAATTCAGTACAGATCTGAGGCCATCTGACCATCTAGCCCAAGTCCTGAGCCAGCGTTTAAGGTTTTGTGAGTTGCGTTCAGATCCACCCAAGCACTGCCCAGAGTTCCGGGGGGGCGGGGGCGGTTCTCCCCCAGGTGTGAGGTCCTAGGACAGGCAGGAAGCTGAGCGTGGGGTTGACTTGGCACCCAGTCGGGGGGAGGGCACTTTTACTTTTTCCCGTGGTTTTCTCTCTAGACCAGCGGTTCTCAACCGGTGGGTCGCGACCCCTTTGGGGGGTCGAACGACCCTTTCACAGGGGTCGCCTAAGACCATCGGGAAACACATATATAATTGCATATTGTTTTTGTGATTAATCACGATGCTTTAATTATGTTCAATTTGTAACAATGAAATTGGGGGTCACCACAACATGAGGAGCTGTATTAAAGGGTCGCGGCATTAGGAAGGTTGAGAACCACTGCTCTAGACGCTGATTACAGAAAGTTAGCAAACCTTCCGCATTTCATCATGATCTCCCACTGGAGATCATGCTGAGATCACATTGCTCGAACAGAGCTAGAAGGGGCAAGAGCTAGGAGAAGGGACTCCACCCTCCTTCCGTGGGGCTCAGACTCGACTGGGTTGGGGAGAGCTTCGACCTGTGACATCTCTGGCCCTCGCGGCCCGGTGGAGTGACCCAAAGGCGGATGCCCATGTCATGTGCTGTCGAGAGACGCCAGCGAGTGCACGAGGCACTTCTCAACATGACACCAGGACGGGAGGCATAGACCCAGGGTGTGCCAGGCCGGCGGGTGCATGGCCCCAGCCCCCAGAGCCGGGGTGAGCGGGGACTGGCTGGCCACCCCCCCCCCGCCCCGTCTCCTCCTCAGGCTGAGCGATGAGGGTCTGGCCAAGGTGTGTGCTTGTGCCGGGGAGGGGGCCAAAGAGTGTGAACCCAGAGCCCATGGGGTTGGGAGCTACAAGGTGGGGACTGTGTGTGGGGAATGCAAAGGCCAATGTGCAGGAAGACTGGGGCTGGAGCGTGTGTGTGTGCATGTGTGCACGTGTGTGCATGTGTGACATGTGTGATGTGTGCATGTGTGCACGTGGGAGTTTGTACTGATGTCTTTACTAGGGTTTAAGCTCTTTTAAAAAATATTTTTATTTCAGAGAGGAAGGGAGAGGGAGAGAGAGAATCATGGATCGGCTGCCTCCGGCACACCCCCCACTGGGGATTGAGCCCCCAATTCGGGGCCTGTGCCCTTGACCAGAATCGAACTTGAGACCCTCCAGTCCACAGGCTGACGCTCTATCCACTGAGCCACACCAGCCGGGGCAGGGGTGTCTGTTGCTAGAGGATCGGGGCGCCTTCCTGGAGCACCTGAGGGCGGACACGCGGGTTTCCTAAGTGTCCTGTGTTTTTCCTCCTGACCAGCTTCCTCAGCACCAACCAGAAGGAGGAAGATCATGCCGACCCCTCAGGCAGAGACACCCGAGGAAGCGGCCGCTCAGGCGGCGGCCCTGCTCATCCAGGCCTGGTGGCGGGGCACCCTGGTGCGCCGGACGCTGCTGCACGCCGCGCTCTGCGCCTCCATCATCCAGCGCTGGTGGAGGCAGGTGCTGCGGGAGCTGCCATTGTTGAAGCAGAAGAGGCAGCTGGAGGCCTACACTCAGCAGACGTGGGCGGCGGTCAAGCTGCAGTCCTGGTTCCGCATGTGGCGCGTCCGCCTCCGTTACCTCCGCCTGCTGCAGGCCACCCGCATCATCCAGCTGTACTGGCGCTACGGTCAAGCTGCAGTCCTGGGTCCGCATGTGGCTCGTCCGCCTCCGCTACTGCCGCGTCCTGCACGCCGCCCGCATCATCCAGCTGTACTGGCGCTGGCACAACTGCCCCACCCGGGGCTGCATTCAGGGCAATTACGACCTGACAGAAAAGCAACTGAACCTTCACCTCGAAATCTCTTTGGGTTCGCAGGTCTACAAAATCCATCAGTCCATCCCTCTCCCAATAAAGGGCATGCCAGATCTGTAATTCCCGCGTCCCCGGCTCTGTCAGATCCATTTCAAGGGGGTCGTCGAGCTCATGGCGGCAAATACGGGCGTCTCCTAAATCAGCGCCCAGGCAGTGGCCGGGGTTCTGGGGGGCAGGGTCTTGTGTGGAGGAGGGTGGAGCCCCTGGGGCTGGAGGAGCAGGGCCAGGGATGGATTAGCAATGTCTGCCCTGGGCAGGAGCCTTGGGGCTGCGCCAAGTCGGCCAACCAGGGACACCCCTTCCCCATGGGGTCTGGATAAATGGTATGGTCAGTCATTTTACAACCTGTGTCATCTTTTAAAATATACTCTTTTTTTTTCTTGTCAGTTTTTTTTTAATTTATTTTTTTATTGCTTAAAGCATTACAAAGGGTATTACATATGTGTCCTTTTTTTCCCCGCCCTTGACATTTCCCTGGCTTCCCCTACGCCCCAGTGTCTTATGTCCATTGGTTATGCTCATATGCATGCATACAAGTCCTTCGGTTGATCTCTTCCCCCCCTCCCTCCTGCCCCCCAACCCTCCCCGGCCTTCCCACTGCAGTTTGACAATCTGTGTGAGGCAGCTCTGCCTCTGTATCTATTATTGTTCAAAAGTTTATAATGGTCTCTATTATC
This sequence comes from Myotis brandtii, assembly GCF_000412655.1. Taxonomy (NCBI): domain Eukaryota; kingdom Metazoa; phylum Chordata; class Mammalia; order Chiroptera; family Vespertilionidae; genus Myotis; species Myotis brandtii. The sequence goes on from NW_005370710.1 coordinate 2,385,522, forward strand.
CATGAATGAGTGAGATCATGTGGTATTTTTCCTTCATTGACTGGCTTATTTCACTTAGCATAATGCTCTCCAGCTCCATCCATGCTGTTGCAAATTGTAAGAGTTCCTTCTTTTTTACAGCAGCATAGTATTCCATCGTGTAGATGTACCACAGTTTTCTAATCCATTCATCTACTGATGGGCACTTAGGCTGTTTCCAGATCTTAGCTATGGTGAATTGTGCTGCTATGAACAGAGGGGTGCATATATCCTTTCTGATTGGTGTTTCTGGTTTCTTGGGATATATTCCTAGAAGTGGGATCACAGGGTCAAATGGGAATTCCATTTCCAGTTTTTTGAGGAAACTCCATACTGTCTTCCATATAAAATATACTCTTTTTAAATTGTGGTAAAATATACATAACATTTACCATTTTTTAAAAATGTTTTTTTTTTAAAGTTGATTTTTAGAGTGAGAAGAAGGGAGAGGAAGAGAGAGATAGAAACATCAATGATGAGAATCACTGATCGGCTGCCTCCTGCATGCCCCCCCCCCCCCTGGGGATCGAGCCTGCAACCCAGGCAAGTGCCCTGACCCAGAATGGAACCGTGACCTCCTGGCTCATAGGTCAACGCTCAGCCCCTGAGCCACACAACATGTACCATTTTAAGTAGACAGCTCGTTGGCATTGGTTATATTCACTGTGTTATTGAGATGATCAGCACCATCCGTCTCCAGAACGTTATTCGTCTTGCAGAACCGAAGCTCTAGGAAGCGTTCCCCACCCTCCCCGCTCCCCAGCCCGGCAACTGCCAAGCTGCCTTTGCTACCCGTGACATTCACTGATCAAATGCCTCACACGAGTGGAACCCTCCAGTGTGTGTCCTCCTGTGACTGACTGCTTTCCCTTGGCCCAGTGTCTTCGAGGCTCATCCTGCCGTGGTCTGTGTCCGCATCCCTTCCTTCCTCGGGCTGGCTCCTCTCCGCTCGGTGCAGAGCCCACATTCCGACCGGCCCTTCCTCCGCGGACGGGCACAGGAGGATCTCCCGTCGCTCGGCTGGTGTGAGTCGTTAATGCTGCCGTGGACATGAGTCGCAAAGACCTCTGAGACGCTGCGTTTGATCCTTGTGGGTATGTACCCACAAGTGGAATGGCTGGGCCAGATAATTCAATTTCTTTAACAATATATTTTTATTGATTTCAGAGAGGATGGGAGGAGAGAGAGAGAGAAACATCAATGATGAGAGAGAATCATGGATCGGCTGCCTCCTGCACACCCCCTACTGGGGAACCAAGCTCACAACCCGGGCATGTGCCCTGACCAGGAGTTGAACCGTGACCTCCTGGTTCACAGGTTAATGATGCTCAACCACGGAGTCACGCCGGCCGGGCCATATAATCCTACTTTTAATTTTTTGAGGAACTGCTCTGCCAATTTCCGCGGCATCTGTACCATTTTCCATTCTGTTGGGGGTATTTGAAAGGTAAACAGGAAAGAGAAAAGAAAGGAATCCGAGAATGCAACTCTAGGAAAAGCCATCTGGGCAAGAGGAGAGGGTTGGTAACGGTGAGGTCTAGCCCCACGCCGCCCGATGGAATGGTTAGTAGCTATTGAAACTTAATTTAAATGAAACAAAATTAAAAATTCAATTCTTTAGCTGCACTCCTAGGCACATGTTGCTGCTGTTAATCCTCACCTGAGAATATTTTCCCATTGATTTTTTTTAGAGAGAGTGGAAGGGAGGGGGAGAGACAGAGAGAGAGACACATCATGTGAGAGACACACATTGATTGGCTGCCTCCTGCACATGCCCTGACCGGGGCTGGGGTGGAGCCTGCAACCGAGATAGGTGCCCTTGACCGGGGATTGAACCTGGGACCCTTCAGTCCGCAAGCTGACGCTCCGTCCACTGAGCCGAGCCGGCTCGGGCAGCAGCAGGCACATTTACCGTCCTCCACACCCACGCGTGACTAGTGGCTGCAGCTAGGACAGCACAGAGGCCGACATCACCGCGCTCCACGGAGCGGCCTGTTGACGGTGACCAGAGGCGGGTGGCCGGGGAGCATCCCAAGGGTCGTCAGACACAAGAGTTGGGAGACGGGGAGGGACATCTTGGCTGAGGGTGAATCAGCAGGAACGGAGACAAGGCAGGGGTTTGGGGAATACGGAGGAATCCGCCTGCCGCTCGGCCGTGGGGAGGAGTCCGGGCGAGGATTGTGGGTGCAGATGAAGGGCCTCGAACCCGTTTCCTACCAGTGCCCGGGTTCCCACCTGCCCGTCAGCATGCCCAGTGCCCCGCCCCACAGAGGCCAGCCCCTGCCCTTCCCTGCGGCTGTCACCTGCTCCCAGGAGTCAGCCAGGAGTTGGCGTTTTCCTAGGTTCTGGCCAGAGAGACCCTGTCGGCGTGTCCGGGCACCAGGCTGACAGAGGGGCCCGGAGCCCATTCTCCTGGGCAGAGGACCCCACAGGCTACAGGAGGGGTGTCCCTCACATCCTGGCGGGGGGGGCCTGGGGACTGGCTCTGTCATGTGTCGGCTTAGACCTGGACCACAGTGTCTGTCTGATAACCAAGTCAGCAGCATCCGTTCATTGTTGGTTCAGAACCGGGGCCTCACGGGAGGCAGCGGGGAACCTCACGGGACTTGTTTTCCCGGGAAGAAGAGGCGGCGGCAGGCCCGCGTCCTAACCTTTCTATTCCCCGGGGGTGACCACGCGACAGCACATCAGGTCAGACCTTTACTGGGGACAGAGGCTCCGTGTCCCTGCCCCGCGGCCTCAGGGGTTGGTGATCTCGATGTGGAACTGCAGGTGGGTGGCGGTGACCACGCAATGCCCCCGGAGCAGCGCGCAGGTCTGGCAGTGGTGGCTCTGCCAGTGGCCACGGATGATGTAGATGGCGTTGAGCACCTGGCAGTATCGCCAGTGGACGCGCCACATGCGGACCAGAGACTGGAGCTTGACCACCGCCCTCTCCCGGATGGCGTAGCTCACCAGCGCCTCCCGCCGCCTCCTGTGCAGCAGCTGCGGCAGCGTCTGCCGCCACCAGCGCTGGATGGTCC
>NW_005370710.1:2388625-2396989 GCF_000412655.1 Myotis brandtii
AGCAGCGCCCGGCGCACCAGCAGGCCCCGCCACCAGGCCTGGATCCTCCTGGCCGCTCTGGATCTTCCTCGCTAGGCAGAGACCAAAGACACCTCAGGAAGCCCCTGCCACCAACTCCCGGGACTTGCTGCAAGGGTCTCTCTCTCTCTCTCTCTCTCTCATATATATTTTTTTTATTTCAGAGAGGAAGAGAGAGGGAGAAAGAGATAGAAACATCAATGATGAGAATCATTGATCAGCTGCCTTCTATATGCCCCCCACTGGGGATCGAGCCTGCAACTGGCCATGTGCCCTGATCGGGAATTGAACCAGGACCTCCTGGTTCACAGGCCGATGCTCAACCCCTGAGCCCCGCTGGCCGGGCTGGCCGTTCACTCTTCACGTCACAGTCAGACCCACAGCCCAGGCTGAGCAGGGCATGGAGGGGAGGAGCCAGCTCCTGAGATCAGAGGCGAGCGCTCCGGGCTTTTCTGAATCACAGGAGATTTACGCACCGGGCGTGGGGGCGGTGGCTCCTCTTCTGGTAACATCACATAACAAATCTCTTCCTCGTTCTTGATCTTAATTAAAATCGGATGGCCGTCTTTCTGACCTCAAAATTAAGCGGGAGACATGCACGGATGAGTTAGACGCGGCTTCTCTCTACGGCCTCCCGCTGCCTCAACATCCCCTCTTTTCCCAAGATCTCTGAAGTCCAGGGTGGTTCCCGCCCACCCCGGGCCAGCCGAGGAGGAGACCTGGCTGTGTCTCTTACACAAAACTGAACCCCCATCGCGGTCTTTAGATGGTTCGCTGTCCTTGACGTCTCTGCCCCCCTAGCCTGGCGGGAGTCCTACGAGGGAGAGAGCGATGAGCTCACAATTGCATTATGACACGAGGATTAGGACACCTGCCCTCCTGTCGTGTCTTCCTCAGAAGCAAGCCCTGCCTGCTTCCCTCGCGACAGAGCTGTCCCAGGGCTCCGCGGGCAGGTGGCGCCCGCGAGTGCCCCCCACACCGGGGCTCCCCTCCAGGCAGGCCCACGAATGTCCTTCTCGTGACCGACTGCTGGCGGGGACGTGGGCGGCACCCGCTTCCCACCGGGTGCCGGGTCCTTCCGCCGCCTGGAGAGGAGGATTGATGTTTTCATTTGCGTGGAGTCACACCTCTGGGCCTCGGAAGCCCCGTTCATCGCGGAAGGGCAGCCGGGCTTTCAGTAGAGCCGGACGCAAAGCCAGTGTCCAGTGTCCGTTCCAGGCTGCAGCGGGTCCAGTTCAGCAGCAGGCCAGGTCCAGCCCATTGGCCCAGTGTGTGGGGTCCACGTGGTCCAAGGCCGGGAAGCAGGAACGAGGGAGCCCGGCCAGCCGGGAGTCCAGCGCCACACACCGAGGGGGCCCAGAACACAAGCGAAGCCAAGAGCGTGGTTTCTTTGTCAAGTATCCCGAGTTCCCGGGCGCTCGAAACGGCCACGCCCATTCTGGCCAGTGACCTGTTCCCGGGTGTGACTGACAGCCAAGTACCTTCCCCACATCACCCCGACTTTACTGGGCACGGGGCTCGTCTCCTCCCTGTCCAGCCCTCCCCGCAGGGATCTGGGATCTGCGGGAATAGACCGGTGGCTCCCCGGGGAGTGGAGAGCTGCCCAAATGACAAGCCTTTGACAGTCGGCCTTCCCGGGCTCCTTTCCTGTCATTCATCACTAGGCTAATGACCATGGTATCAGCCCCCGGGGGAGCAGGAGGGACCACGGCAGTTATCTCCAGACAGTTCTAGTGTCTTCTCAGACTTAGCATGTCCTGTCTGCCCCTGATTCGGGTTCCAGCGCCCCAGTACCCCATAGGAAGCAGAGACCAGACGAATCTAGAAAACAGTAAACCAAAGAAGGCTATTGAAATTCCACCCAGAATAAGGCACCACACCCAGGTAGACTCCTACCCAAAGGGTTAAAAACTTACCCATTTAGATATTTCCAATGTGACAAACTATTCAACGCTATTATTAAAGCCTAGAGGCCCAGGGCATGGATTCGTGCACCGGTGGGGTTCCTTGGCCCGGGTGTGTCCGAGGGAGGTTGGCCAGCCGGGGAGGGACTGCGGGAGGGCTCCAGGGCATGTCCGGCTGTTTCACCCAGTCCCAATCGGCCGGACCCCAGCAGCAAGCTAACCTACCGGTCAGAGTGTCTGCCCCCTGGTAGTCAGTGGGCATCATAGTGACCGGTCAACCTGTCAAACGATTGGACACTTGGCATATTAGGCTTTTATATATAGAAATAGACATTCCTGCCCGTCCGCTGTGGCTCAGTGGTTGAACATCAACCTATGAACTAGGAGGTCAGGGTTGGTTCCCAGTCAGGGCACATGCCTGGGTTATGGGCTTCATTCCCCAGTAGGGGGCATGCAGGAGGCAGTGGATCAATGGTCCTCTCTCTCATTGATGTTTCTCTCTCTCTCTTTCTGAAATCAATAAAAAAGTATTTTTAAAAGATGGACATTTCCGTCAAGGCTTCCACCGTGTCAGTGCGAGTCTCGCCAGGATCTTGACTAAGTGCATTGATCTATTGGCGAAAGGCGACCATCATGATGCTGAGTCCCTTCCAAGAAAATGGACTATGCACATAAAACTTTTCACCGACACATAAAACTGTGGACAGAAGGGGCCACATGCTGACCTGACCAGCTCAGGGAAGGCCTGCATGGCCGTCTTGCAAACTCTAAGAACTGAAGTCACCACAAAGGATGGTCTGAAATTAAACTTTAACCAAAAGCAGTGATGGTGGGTAGTCATGTCCCAGGCCGGTATCTTCCCTGACAAGGTCAATCTTTACCGTAACTGAGCCTGTCTGTCTTTTTGCATCTCCGGTAACATACCCTTGAAATGTCAGGGTAACTTGTAACTTCCCTTTTTTTCTGGAGCCCTCAGGGCACAACCAAATGTCCTGGGCACCAGGACAGAGACCACAAAGTCCTTCATTGTTATTGGCATCATGTTAATTGTTGACAGTTAACTATCCTGCACCCACCGAAGTAAAAGAAGTGTGTGTCTATCATTTTACTTTTTATCCAATCCCAGCGGTCCCCCCCCCCCCCCCCCCCCCCCCCACTTTCCTCCCCCACACACACACTCACTTTGCTTTCTCCCGCCTCCCTAACCTATCACCAATGGAGCTCATGTAACCGGCCTACGGCTCCTCCTTTGATTCTAATGCATAAAAATGGGTGAAAACCCGCCATTCTCTGGAGCACTAGCCCAGCCCCCGTTGCGGTTCTGCTTCCTGGCAATTGTCAACAGTTTGGCTCAAATAAACTCACAAAAATTCTTTACAGGTTTGAATGTTTTGACGTTAACAAAACTTACCCTTTAAACTTGTGCAATTCAGTAATTTTTAGCATATTTACAAGGTTGGGCAATTATCACCGCTATTTGTTGTTGTTAGTATTACCACTGTCCCCCCCCCCCTTTTTGTTCCCCTCCACTCAACCCCTGCCCCACGCCAGGCCGTCCCCAGACTATTTTCCGTGTCCACGGGTTGTGCACGTATACGTATGTGATCTTTGGTTAATCTCGTCCCGTCCCCTACACCCCCTCTTCCCCCGCCCCCTGAGATCTGTCCGTCTGCTCCCTGCATCCAGGCCTCTGGACCTGTTTTGCTCATCAGTTTATTGTGTTCATTGCATTCCACATGTAGTGGGACCATGTGATCGTGGTCTTTCTCTGACTGGCTTATTTCGCTGGCACCCCAGTTCCCATGTCCACCCATGCAGTCGCCAAGGGTAAGACAGAGACGCGGGGACACGGAGTTGGAGCAGACCTGGTCAGTGCTTTATTGGGAAGGGGATGCATTCCGTAATCCGACAAATCTGTGACCCCAGAAAGATCTCAAGTTCAAGTTCCAGCTGGTTTGCTGTGAGTTCGTACCTGCCCTGGAAGAAGCCGGTGGTGGGGCAGTTGTGGTAGCGCCAGTACAGCTGGATGATGCGGGTGGCCTGCAGCAGGCGGAGGTAACGGAGGCGGACGCGCCACATGCGGAACCAGGACTGCAGCCTGACCGCCGCCCACTTCTGCCGAGTGTAGGCCTCCAGCTGCCTCTTCTGCTTCAACAATGGCAGCTCCCGCAGCACCTGCCTCCACCAGCGCTGGATGATGGAGGCGCAGAGCGCGGCGTGCAGCAGCGTCCGGCGCACCAGGGTGCCCCGCCACCAGGCCTGGATCTGCGTGGCTTGCTGCTCTTCATCGAGGGGCTTCTTTACCTGTAGGGAGGGGTAGACAGGAAAAGGAAGGGATACTCGGGACCCGGTCCCCACCCACCTCAGCCCCAGGAGGTGCCAGGAAGGGGTCCTGGTCCTTTCTCAGCCACAGCCCCTGCCTCAGTAGTTCAGGGGTGTGGAGAGCGGCCACAGTGTTTGGACAGGTTCAAGCCTCGGACTAATGAGAGGGCACAGTCCTCTCATTGCCACGTGCAAGTCCCAGCTTGGAGGGCAGAGCCCTCCCAGCACAATTATAGCCAACAGCTATGGTTGTGAGCTTGAACCTGTGGTCCAAACATGTGGCCCCACGTGCCTGAGTGATGTGGGCTTGATAGAGTTCAGGTGCATGTAGTTGAGTAGATTAGAATGTTGTAAACATTTTGACCACACCCTTACTTTACCTCGTGGAATCTGGCTTTAAATAAAGACTTGGCTTGTGGGCGCCGTTGCTGTCTCTCCATCAGAGAAGCAGCGTCCTGCTGAGACCCAGCTTTCTTGGCCGTGCTGGCGCAGCACAAGTGGCGCCCAACATGGGGCTGAGTATGCCATGGCCGTGTCGGCTCGCTACGCAGGGGCACCGGTCCCCACCTGTCCATGGGGCTCACCTGCCCTGGTCGTCACCGGGTGCATAGAAAGAGAGCACCATGGTCTCTGGGTCAAAGGGCCAGCGTGTCCCACCTGGGCTTGACCTCCTACCTGAGTGCAGGTGGCTTCCCTTCAGGCCCCGGCCACAGGCTGCAGACATGGCGCCCTTGGCTGGCCTCCCAAGCCCGGTTCCAGCTCCCTCCCCAACCTCCTGTCTCCCTCCATCAAGTCCCAGGGGCCTCCCTGCTCCACACAGTTTGGAGTCTCCCTGGCTTCTTGCTCACGTGCATTCTTTTGGTTCTCACACCTTAAGCGAGCACACATGGGCGCATGCGCCTGCCCACGCTCCCACACGATTTGGGACTTGGGTTCCCCTTTACTTGGCAGTGCCTTCCCCTAACACAGCCCTCACCACCCACTCATGGCCAGGGTTTCTCCTCCCTACAAGCGACTCTCCAGGTCTCACCCCACCTTTCTCATCCCCGGAGGCGCCAGGAGAAGGGCGGAGCCAGGGACGAGTCCCTCCCTGTCCACTCCAGCTCTGGGTAGGGCAACCCCGCATCTGGGGGGCCCGGGGCCTTCTCGGTTTGTGATGGTTGTTCCCGAGGCATCACTCAGCTCTGTCTACCCCTCACAAATGCATCCTGGTTGGATGGCAAGTGCCCTGAGCACCCCATGCTGTGGGCCTCAGAGAAGACGTCCCCTCACGGCTGGGCGACGTGGGTGAGACAGGGTGCAGGCTGGGGTCAGTGTCACCCTCAACGGTGAGGTCCCCACAGGACTACCTTTCGTGCACTGGGTGGGGTCAGAGGGTCTTTTTCCTTCATCTCTTTATTTTTTTCACTCCTTTGCTGGTATTTTTCAAGGTACCCCTGTACCTCTGTGTCTATGTTTTCTCCCTTGAACTAGAGTCAGAGGATAAATGTGTGGGTAGGTGGGTCCTTGACCACCACGTACCCCACCTCCTGCCTGGCCGAGGGACCTCGATGCAGGATGGCATCCTGGGGCCCCTTGAAACCCACCTTCCCCGGCGGGCACCGAGGAGACCGGCTGTTCTGACGCAACATCGAACGCCCATGACGTGGAAATCGGTGGTTCCAATCCCTCGGGTCTCTCATCCCCCAAATTGTCCATCGTCAGGCGCCTGGTGGCCCCACCGCTCTCAGGGGCGTGAGCCTCCGTGGGATCCGTCCACGTGGCTGCATGTTTCCGTGGTTCGCTCCCTTTTATCGCTGAGTCATCCTCCATGGCGTGGATGTGCCCTAATTTGTACCCGCTTGGTGGTCTCCACTCTTTGGCTATTTTCTACTATGACATCTTTATACGCATTTTAGTTTGAACAGGGGTTTTCAACTGCTAGGTTTATACTTAGGAGTAGAATGGCTGGGTTATCTGGCGGTTCTGTGCCGAACTTCCCGAGAGGTCACCGAACTGTGCTCCACATTTTACTTCCACCCCACGCTCCGCTCCTCCCCCCACGCGTGAGACGTCACGTTCATTCAGCCTCACTATCTGCTGTGTTGCTTCTGCAGAGGTGATACCAACAGTGTTTGCCGACGGACGACATGGCAGGTGGTTTTCCATGGTGGCTTCCCTTCAGGGCCTAGCTGGTTTGGCTCAGTGGATAGAGCGTCGGCCTGTGGACTGAAGGGTCCCAGGTTCGATTCCGGTCAAGGGCACATGCCTTGGGTTGCGAGCTCGATCCCCAGTAGGAGGCGTGCGGGAGGCAGTCAATCAGTGATTCCCTCTCATCATTGATGTTTCTGTCTCTCTCCCTCCCTTCCTCTTTGAACTCAATACAATATATTTAAAAGAAGGCAAAAGTCAGAGACCAGGAAGGGTGGAACCCAGTGTTGCTGGGTCAGCTCTGAGTCTGACAAGGACCAGGGCAAGGCCTCTCGGAGCGTGAGGAGCAGTTGTTACCGCTGAGTGAGAACCGAGCGAGAGAGGGCGTGTTCAGAAACTTGCACAGCCGATGGGAATCGTAATGGTATGTATGCTTAATCTATAATTAAAAATACACCTTAGGTTTTATACACCTTTTCCATTTGTTTATGTTTAAAAAGGTGTGTTTTCACGTTTACACCAAGGAATGCTATGCAGCAGTAAAAACGAAGGATCCCTTACCCTTTGAGACAGCATGGAGGCACCTGGAGAGGGTTATGCTAAGCGACATAAGCCAGTCAGAGAAAGACAGGTATTGCATGGTCTCACTCATGTGTGGAATCTAATCAACAAAATAAACTGTTGAACAAAATAGATCCAAAGACATGGAAGCATGGAACTGACTGTCGAATCTCAGAGGGAAGGCGGGGGTGGAGGGTGGGTGGTGGGAAGAGATCAACCGATGAATGCGTATGCATAGATGCATCACCCACGGACACGGACAATAGGGTGGTGAAGGCCTGGGGCGGGGGTGGGTAGAAGGGGTCATTGGGGGAAGAAAGGAGACATGTGTAATGCTTTCAACAATAAAGACTTAAAAATAAATAAAAAAGTAATAACGTAAGTTTAAAAAAATGTTTTTATTGATTTGAGAGAGAGAGGAAGGGAGAGAGGCAAACATCGATTGGCTGCCTCCTGCACACTCCCTACGGGGGATGGAGCCTGCAACCCAGGCCTGAGCCGGAACTGGGAACCGAGCCGGTGCCCTTTGGTGCCTGGACGACGCCCAACCCACTGAGCCACGCCGGCAGGGCCCGTTTATTTTTCTCATAATGCATTTTTGTTGTTTGACGGAAGAATTGGTCTAAGATGGGTCGGACATTTTAAGGAAATGGTCCGTCCCCACAGACAGCCCGAGAGGCAATGGTGCCCAGCGAGACCGCAGGAGTGGAGGCTGAGGTAGGACGCAAGTCAAGCTCGCTGGAGGTCAGAGGCAGGGCCGCCAGCAGGGTCCGCCCCAAGATGGTGTCATGCCTAGCCAGGGGGAGACGGCAGTGGCAGCCCTGTCTGTGTGCAGCGCCCCGAGAATCTGGTCCTCAGGAGGGAGGGGAGGCGGAGCCCGATACCTGCCACTGCCCAGAGGAGAGGCCTGTGAGCCTGGGGCCCGCGGCACCGGCACCGAACCAGCGGGTCGAGCTGCTCCCAGGAGGGCCGGCCACGCGCCTGCCTTCCGTCTGGGGGCTGGCGGAACAGAAAGCTGGTGCGTGCGAGCCGGGAGCCCCAGCTCACGATGACGTGGCCGCGGGACAACAGGGACAACACTCACAGGAGGTGCCCGGTCTTCAGGGTTACAGAGCCCAGCCCCTCCCGGGCAAGTTCAGGCGGCCAGATGGTGCTGGGTCTGGGCGGGGCCTGGTTCTTCGTGGAGGGCCTGCTCGGGCGCCCCGTCCGCTGCCCGTGTTTCCCGGGGGCGAGAGGAGGGGCTGGGCCTGACTGTGGCCCCCGAGGAGGCCTGGGAGACACACCGGCCCGGCCAGACGTTTATTGGGGCCGCAGAGCCACCTACACGGAGAGAATCTCCACGCGGAACTCCAGGTCTTTGGCACCCCCCGGGCGCCGCGCCTGCGGAGGCTGCAGAGCCCGCGGGTCCTGGGGATCCTGCGGAGCCTCC
>NW_005370710.1:2397631-2399339 GCF_000412655.1 Myotis brandtii
TTCGCTGCGCTGCCATCTTGTCCGTGGCCATGGCCACCTCTGCTCGCGCTCTGCGTCACCGTGTCCTCTCCTGTCGGACAGGATGCTTGCTTGCCCCGTGGTCTTCTCGGCTTCGTGGGACCAGGGGGAACACTTTCCAACCAGAAGACCCGGCCGGCAGGTGTGCAGCGCCCAAGGGTGCCCGCGAGGGTGAAGCTCTGCATTGTCGCCCGCGAGGCCGCCGGACGCCCATCCCTGCCACAGCCTCCCTTCTCCCAACTTCCACACCCACCTCTCGGTCACCCACCTCCTCTGGGACTAGGCCGGCCCATCTCCCCTCTCCAGCGCCCCCTGCCCTGTGCCCGCCTTCCCTGTGGGCTGTTTGCACCCCGATCCACATCCACCGATGGGTCGTCTCTTCCTACTTAGCATGCTCGCTCGGGGGAGGGGGCGGGATTTGTGGGGACTGGACAGCAACCCTGAGCCGACGGCATGGGACCAGGGACGGGCCCTCCACTTGCGAGGACCCTGGGTTCCGAGGGGCCATGATTTGTGATTCTCTCCTGCGCCCTGGTCCCCCCCCTCCCCCACCTACCGTCTTCTTCTTCACTGACCGTCTTCTCACCTCCTCCTCTTCCTCCTTGTCGTGCTTCTGTAAGCAAAACGTAGGGGAAAGCACGAGTGAGGACCAGTCCCCGCCGAGTGCCCAGCTCCTCACCCACCCCCAAGTGCTGCCCCCGCCACGGGTGGCTCCCCACCCCGGGGAGGGGCCCACCCCCCCGCCCCGTTCTTACATAGCACTGGTTGCCCATGGCTGGAGGGCAGAGGCTCAGATGTTAACACCCCTCAGGTTGCTGCTCCATTGGGCCTGGCCAAGCCCGGATGGGGTAGAGGAGGGGAGCGGTGATGTCACAAGGGCCCCTGTGACCCGAGGACCAGTCTGCCTCTCCAGGCTCCACGTTGTCAGGTAAGAGGAGGCGCTGCCGCCTTTCTCCTGCGGGAGGGGCCGGGGTCTCTGCTGGAACCACAGTCCCGAGAGCCTGTCCTTCCCCGAGGGGGTCTCTGGCCCGGCCTGGCCCACAGGACCGCGTGTCCGCAGCCACTGGAGCAGCTCCCACGGTGCCGAGGGAGGAGCAGGGGCTTGGCTGTCCCCTGGCCGACCGCGTGTCGCAGCCACTGGAGCAGCTCCCACGGTGCCGAGGGAGGAGCAGGGGCTTGGCTGTCCCCTGGCCCCCACCCCCGGCCACGGCGTCCTTCCTCAGTCGGGGGGCGGGGATGCCCTCCTTTTCTGGGGTTTGCACCGCAGGGTGGAGGGCTCTTCCTGGCCAAGGCACGTACCTGAGTTGCAGGTTCCATCCCTGGCCCTGGTCGGGGTGCATGTGGGAGGCAACCCATCGAGGTATCTCTCTCACATCAATATTCCTCTCTCTCTCTACCCCCATCCCTTCCACTCTAAATCAATCAATCAATCAATCAATCAATCAATGGAACAAATATCCTCAGAGGAGGATTAACAACAAAACAAACAAGCCCTCCCATCCTGCATCTGAAACCTAGGCGTCTGGAGGGCTTTCCCACACGTGAGTCATGACGTGGGAGGCAGGGTCCCCCCCACTGGAGACGTCTCTGAAGTGGAGGCAGGAGTCGTGGTTGAAAGGCCCGAGCCCTATTCAGGCTGCTTCTGAGGCCAGCGCCCTGCGGCCCAGCCCCGCCTCCCAGCGCCTCACCC
>NW_005370710.1:2418877-2421654 GCF_000412655.1 Myotis brandtii
GCTGGCCGCCTCCTTCCCAGGCATCCTCTTCTTCCCACTGGGAGACCAGGGTGTAGCTTCTTCCCCTTTAGGCCCCAATGCGATTTCGTGTCTACACTCCTGTGGCCGTGGCCGTGGCCGTGGCCGGGAGCACTCCCGCCTGTCCCCTCTCCTCCCCGCGCGACTTCGCAGCACCTGCTGATGTGAGGATAAACGATGAGGAAAACGTTGAAATACGCACAAAACAGGACCCTGTCCTGGCGACCTGGCAGGGCTGTTTTTCTCTTCTCTTCTCCACGGATGCATTCAGGCTCAGGCACCCCGTGACCGTCCACGGCAGGCGGCTCTGGGAGGGGCCCCTCCTGAGTCCCCCAGCAGCCGGGTGGCATGCTGAGTCATGAGACAGATTGTCTCCACAGCGGCCTCACCTCTGTCAACCGCTTCCTCATATTTGCTGAACGGCAGCGTGTGGCGTGGGTCACCTTGCTGTGCGGAGGTGCATGCGTCTGGCTGGGGACGCGAGCGCCTGGGGTTCCTGGGGGTGAGGACCCGACATGGGCCCTGCCTGGCTGTGTGAGCCGGGCAAGCCGCTCAGCCTCTCCAGGTGTTTCCTGCTGGGCGGGGTGGCGACAGCAGCATCCTCACTCCTGCGTGGAGCCGCGGGGGGTGGGGGGGGCGCGGGCAGGTGCAGGCCTTGGAGAGGCGCCTGGTCCCATGCTGCTCCGTGCCCTTGATGTTTGTTTATTATTTATTACTTTGGGCACCCCTGCTCTGTGGCCTTGGACACGTGCCCCGAACGCACAGCAAGGCCTGCCGAGCCCACGGCTCCCCCTGAGGGCCCCTCCCCGCTTTGCCCAGCGCCATCCCGGCATCGGCCACATGGCCACCCTTCAGAGGGGCCCTTCTCGTGTGGAAATCCAATCACGTGATCGGTGCCCTGGGCTCCTGGCCATTTTCAAGGTAAAATTCAACCTGTTGGGCACAGTATACAAGGACCCCAGGACGGGGCCACCACGGCCAGCTCCCTCTGCATTTCCAGCTGCTTCCGACCGCGTACACCAGCCCCACCGCACTCGGACCCAGTGTCCAGTGCCCCTCCCGGGTCGGCCTGTCTGCTTCTGTGCAAACCCCACCAGAGGGTGATCCCAAAGCCCCGAGGTCGCGGCTCATCCGCTTTCAACGCCACAGACGCAGTCGGCACCTCCCCTGTCGGCCAGCAGCTTCCCCAGGAGGAGCCACACGTTTTTTGGAAAAACTGTGCCTGTGCCCGGGCTTCCAGGACACCGCTGCCCAGCAGGGGACGGGCCAGGGCGCCCCCGGTCCGCTCAGCACCTCCAGGTTCCCACCTGCAAACTCTGAGCTGTCAGTATTTTACGTTGTAAGCTTACCCGCCGGGTGTGAAAGCTCTCAGAAACGCCCAGGCCTCGGGAAGGTGGGGGGCCCTGGGTTGCCACACTGAAGCCAGCTCTGCCGGCAGCATTGTGACTACACGTTCCGAAGATTAACACAAACCAGCCCACACGCAAACATTACCCTCTAGTGAGGAGGTTTGCTTTTCACAGAACTGTGGATTGGTGCCCTGGCTGGTGTGGCTCAGTGGATAGAGTGCCGGCCTGCAGACTGAAGGGTCCCGGGTTAGATTCCGGTCAAGGGGCATATGCTTGGGTTGCGGGCTCGATCCCCAGGAGGGGGCGTGCAGGAGGCAGCCGATCCATGATTCTCTCTCATCATTGATGTTTCTACCTCTCTGTCCCTCCTCCTTCCTCTCTGAAATCAATCAGTAAAATAAAATGAAATAAATGTGGATTGGTTGTTCTGAAACGACTTCATGTGTGGCCTGGGGCTGAGCACATACATTAATAAGCGAGGACTCTGGAGCCAGGTGTAGAGAGGGAGTCGTGGAGAGTGAGCGGGGTGGTCAGGGATTAGAACGGACAGCTTTCCAGGCCTCCCAGGCACGAGAGAGGAGGAGAGGCACAAGGAAACGTTGGTTATGCTCGCAGGTGCTCAGATCTCCCCGGGGGTCCCCATGTCATGGGGGGCGGGGGCAGGAGCCTCAGGCTTGGGGCAGGTGGCAGGAGATAGCAGGGAAGAAAGGGCTTTGGTGTGGCCTTCACTGGAGTGGGAAAGGCAAGGCAGGGCCGGCCC
The DNA here is from genome assembly GCF_000412655.1 of Myotis brandtii. NCBI lineage: Eukaryota > Metazoa > Chordata > Mammalia > Chiroptera > Vespertilionidae > Myotis > Myotis brandtii. Next base: position 2,421,005 of record NW_005370710.1, read on the forward strand.
AGCGTGGGACTGGCTAGTGGGAGTGGTTCCCCGGACACCGGTACTGGCCCTGGGATGAGGAGAGCAGAAAAGCGATTTCGTCCTGGCGTGCACAGGCCGGGGAGAGGAGGGAGGCGCTGCCTTAGACATTTTGCTAAACTAAAGGATCAAAGGCATGCTCAGGGCTGAGTCCTTTGCTCTCTCTCGGAACTGGCTAGTCCTGGGAGGAGCTGTCTTTCCCAAGCCAGAAAGGGATTATTTTTTAAAAAAAAGATGTCAAAAAATAAAAATAAAAAATAAAAAATAAATAAAAAAAGATGTCCTCTGTCACCCTGGTCAGTGGTTAGGGCATCAGCCTGGGCACCGGAGGGTCGTGGGTTCGATTCCCGGTCAAGGGTGTGTACCTGGGTTGCAGGTCTGATCCCCGGGCCCCCACATTTATTTCATTTTATTTTATTGATTGATTTCAGAGAGGAAGGAGGAGGGACAGAGGTAGAAACATCAATGATGATTGTGGGAGGCAACCAATCAATGTGTCTGTCACATTGATGTTTCTCTCTCTCTCTCTCTCTCTCTACCACCCCACTCCCTTCCACTCTCTCTAAAATCAATGGCAAAAAATATCCTCATTTCCCAGGTAAGAATTTAAAAAAATATATATGTCAAATGTC
>NW_005370710.1:2422004-2428458 GCF_000412655.1 Myotis brandtii
TGCCCCATGCAGCCTGCTGTTTGGTTCTTTGGTCGTCCCTCACTGCTCCCCCTGATGGCCTGGTCGCCCCATGCAGCCTGCTTGTTCAGTCGTTTGGTCATACCTCACTGCCCCCCCTGCCAGCCTGGTCACCCCATGCAGCCTGCTGTCTGGTTGTTTCGGTCGTGATGGCCTCTGGCTTTTTATATATTAGGATTACTTAACTAGAGGCCCAGTGCACTAAATTTGTGCACAGAGGGGGGTTCCTCAGCCCAGCCTGCACCCTCTCCAATCCAGGACCCCTCGGGGGATATCCGACTGCCTCTCACAACCTGGGACTGCTGGCTCCTAACCGCTCGCCTGCCTGCCTGCCTGCCTGATCGCCCCTAACCACCTCTGCCTGCCTGCCTGATGGCCCCTAACTGCACCCCTACTGGCCCAGCCAATCCCTGCCACTGCCTCCAGGCTGACCTGGGAGATGCCCGGACCTGCCATCTGTTTCTCTGCTCCTTCTCAGAGACAAGGACCTCCTGGAGCTGGTCTGACAGAGACGCGGGGACACGGAGTTGGAGCAGACCTGGTCAGTGCTTTATTGGGAAGGGGATGCATTCCGTAATCCGACAAATCTGTGACCCCAGAAAGATCTCAAGATCAAGTCCCAGCTGGTTTTCTGTGAGTTGATACCTGCCCTGGAGGAAGCCATTGGTGTGGCAGTTATGGTAGCGCCAGTACAGCTGGATGATGCGGGTGGCCTGCAGCAGGCGGAGGTAACGGAGGCGGACGCGCCACATGCGGAACCAGGACTGCAGCTTGACCGCCGCCCACGTCTGCTGAGTGTAGGCCTCCAGCTGCCTCTTCTGCTTCAACAATGGCAGCTCCCGCAGCACCTGCCTCCACCAGCGCTGGATGATGGAGGCGCAGAGCGCGGCGTGCAGCAGCGTCCGGCGCACCAGGGTGCCCCGCCACCAGGCCTGGATCTGCGTGGCTTGCTGCTCTTCATCGAGGGGCTTCTTTACCTGTAGGGAGGGGTAGACAGGAAAAGGAAGGGATACTCGGGACCCGGTCCCCACCCACCTCAGCCCCAGGAGGTGCCAGGAAGGGGTCCTGGTCCTTTCTCAGCCACAGCCCCTGCCTCAGTAGTTCAGGGGTGTGGAGAGCGGCCACAGTGTTTGGACAGGTTCAAGCCTCGGACTAATGAGAGGGCACAGTCCTCTCATTGCCACGTGCAAGTCCCAGCTTGGAGGGCAGAGCCCTCCCAGCACAATTATAGCCAACAGCTATGGTTGTGAGCTTGAACCTGTGGTCCAAACATGTGGCCCCACGTGCCTGAGTGATGTGGGCTTGATAGAGTTCAGGTGCATGTAGTTGAGTAGATTAGAATGTTGTAAACATTTTGACCACACCCTTACTTTACCTCGTGGAATCTGGCTTTAAATAAAGACTTGGCTTGTGGGCGCCGTTGCTGTCTCTCCATCAGAGAAGCAGCGTCCTGCTGAGACCCAGCTTTCTTGGCCGTGCTGGCGCAGCACAAGTGGCGCCCAACATGGGGCTGAGTATGCCATGGCCGTGTCGGCTCGCTACGCAGGGGCACCGGTCCCCACCTGTCCATGGGGCTCACCTGCCCTGGTCGTCACCGGGTGCATAGAAAGAGAGCACCATGGTCTCTGGGTCAAAGGGCCAGCGTGTCCCACCTGGGCTTGACCTTCTACCTGAGTGCAGGTGGCTTCCCTTCAGGGCCCGGCCACAGGCTGCAGACGTGGTGCCCTTGGCTGGCCTCCCAAGCCAGGTTCCAGCTCCCTCCCCAACCTCCTGTCTCCCTCCATCAAGTCCCAGGGGCCTCCCTGCTCCACACAGTTTGGAGTCTCCCTGGCTTCTTGCTCACGTGCATTCTTTTGGTTCTCACACCTTAAGCGAGCACACATGGGCGCATGCGCCTGCCCACGCTCCCACACGATTTGGGACTTGGGTTCCCCTTTACTTGGCAATGCCTTCCCCTAACACAGCCCTCACCACCCACTCAAGGCCAGGGTTTCTCCTCCCTACAAGCGACTCTCCAGGTCTCACCCCACCTTTCTCATCCCCGGAGGCGCCAGGAGAAGGGCGGAGCCAGGGACGAGTCCCTCCCTGTCCACTCCAGCTCTGGGTAGGGCAACCCCGCATCTGGGGGGCCCGGGGCCTTCTCGGTTTGTGATGGTTGTTCCCGAGGCATCACTCAGCTCTGTCTACCCCTCACAAATGCATCCTGGTTGGATGGCAAGTGCCCTGAGCACCCCATGCTGTGGGCCTCAGAGAAGACGTCCCCTCACGGCTGGGCGACGTGGGTGAGACGGGGTGCAGGCTGGGGTCAGCGTCACCCTCAACGGTGAGGTCCCCACAGACCTACCAGTGGGATAATGGGTGGGGCTGGAGGCGCTTTCTTAATTTCCTCCTCTTTTGGCACCAGCAAGGTGATATCTTGAGTATCTTCGACTATGATTTCTATAAGTTGGCCTCCCTTCTGTGATCAGAGTCAGAGGAGAAAGGCGTGGGTAGGTGGGTCCTGCACAACCGTGTGCCTTGACCACCACGTACCCCGCCTCCTGCCTGGCCCAGAGACCTCGATGCAGGATGGCATCCTGGGGCCCCTGGAAATCTACCTTCCCCTGCGGGCACCGAGGGGACTGGCTGTTCTTACACAAAATCGAACACCCATGACTTGGAAATAGGTGGTTCCAATTTCTCAGGTCTCATCCCCTCCCAAAATGCTCCATCGTTAAGAGCTTGGTGGTCCCGTCGCTCTCAGTTCTGTACTCCTCCAGCCGAGGCCGGGGCAGGGAGAGAGGAGGTGGGAGAGCACTGTGATGTCATAAGAGCACTGTGATGTCATAAGAGCACTATGATGTCATAAGAGCACTGTGATGTCATAGGGCCCCTCTGACTCAGGGGCCAGGGTGCCTCCCCACAGTTGAGGCCTTTTGGGTAAAAAGACGTGCAACGCCTCTCCATTCTTTTTTCCATAAATACCTAACCCTTGGCTAATGACTCAAGGCTCCCGGACACGAGCCCATTGGTCTAAAAAGTGTACAAAGTTCACTCTTTCCTTCTGGTTGATTGGAAATCTGAATTTGAGACAATTTACTCTCCATCGGTCAGGCACTCAAACACATGGACTTCAGTGAAGCAATGGAACCAAATGATAAGAAAGAACGAGTCAGGAACCACATTCTTAAACAAGTCCTTCTTCACCAAAGGAGATTTACAAGTGGCCGGAAGCACATGGAAAACTGTCCAAGCTCATTAGTCATGAGGAAAAGGAAGGCCAGAGCCACCTGACTCACCTCTAGACAGACCGCAGAATGGCCACAATAAGGAATATTTCCCGAAGAGGTCAACCAAAGGACTTGTATGCAGGCATATACGCATAACCCATGGACACAGACAGTGGGGTGGGAGTGGCTAAGGAGAGGTCAACGGGGGAGAAAGGAGACTTCCGTAATACTTTAAGCGATAAAGAATTTTATATATACATATAGTTTATATACTGAGCCCAGCGGTGTGGCTCAGTGGTTGAGTGTTGACCTATGAACCAGGAGATCACAGTTCAATTCCTAGTCAGGGCACATGTCCGGGGTTGTGGGCTTAATCCCCAGTAGTGGGCGTGCAGGAGGCAGCTGACCAAAGATTCTCTCTCATCATTGATGTTTCTATCTCTCTCTCCCTCCTTCTCTCTCTAAAATCAATAAAAACACTTTTAAAAAAAAGGCATTTTAAAAGGAGGGATCAGGGGTGTATACACTATGACAACGTAGCCAGAATCATCCTTGAGGGGGGTGGTGGGATTCGGGGGGCAGAGTAAATGTTTTGGTTGAATCCCCTGGGCCTGGCCCATCAGCCGGATACCCAGTTACCAACTTCTCAGGAGAGCGAGGAGCCCCCAGGACCAGCCAGGGCCCCCGGCTCAGGCTCCAGTGGCTGCAAACACGCTTCCGTCTTCCTCTTCCTCTTCCTCCTCTTCCTCTCAGGGCCTCAAGGTCACAGTCAGGAGGTGAGTGAGCAGCAGCCACTGCAGGAGCAGGGCCCCCCTCTGCCTGCTCTCACCTCTGAAGGTCAATGCTGAGCCACACGGGCCGGGCAGATCTGGTGTCTTGACCTTTAACTATGGACACCTGGCCTGGATGACTGAGCCCAGAGCGCTGACCCCATCCACAGCCCCTTCCTAAGTGGTCCCTCCTGCGGAATCCAGCAGGTGGGGCTGGGGGTGGAGGCGGACGCCAGGACCGACGGTTTCATGCAGCGACGGAGGCCTTTGCCGGAAGTGGCTGCTCACCAGAGTGACAGTCGTGAAAGGAGCCACCAGGGTCCGCCCCGGAGACTTGTGACAGGATGCAGAGGTCACATGGTTGAGAGCCCGGCCTTCATGTAAGAACCCGGCGGGCACTGCCCGCCCTGTACTCGCCTGGAGTGCATGGGAGCAGTCACCATGGACAGGGGGTCCTGCAGGCATTGGTCACCCGCAGGCCTCAGGCAGACAAACGGGCGACGACAGGCGTGCTGGAGTCAGGGCTAGCGTGGCCGTGCGTGTCCCAGCGGCTCCCCGGCTGGTCAACACCACCTGCGCCCCCAGCCGCAGCCCTAACTGGGGGTCTGGAAATGCGGCTCCATCTCCTGACTATGACCTTGAGGCCCTCAGAGGAAGAGGAAGACAGAGCGTGCTTGCAGCCTCTGGAGCCTGCGCGGGGGGGCCCTGGATGGTCCTGGGGGCTCCTCGCTCTCCTGAGAGGCTGATAACTGGGTACCTGGCTGATGGACCGGACACAGGAGGCCTGGCGGCCGCTGCCCCTCACAGCCGGCGGGGCCCAGGTTCCATTCTGGTCAAGGGCACGTACCTAGTTGATGTGTCGCTCTCTCACCCATGTTTCTCTCTCTCGGTCTCTCCCCCTTCCTTCCACTCTCTCTAAAAATCTGGGAAAATACCCTCAGGTGAAGATTCACATGAAATGGCCACAGAAGGACAGACACAAAGGCAGGCGAGTGGATCAAGGGTGGGGAAGGGCGTCGCCACAGATGGCACGTTCCTCCGGGCGGCAGGCGCTCAGACGCAGCAGCGTTATAGTCGTCAGCGGCCCGCCCACCCCACCTCCCTGGCGGTTTCCCGGGATTTCAGCTGCATCGCCTTTCGTTGCCTCCTCACAGGTGGTTTGGCAAATAGCACTTCCCGTGGGAGCCTGTTTCTGAGGGAGCCTCGGGCCCACCCGCACCCGCACACGGCGGACGCTCTGCTGGGGGCGCTCGCAGCCGCAGGAGTGACCAACCTGTTTCACAACGTTCCCGCCGAAGCCGGGCCGAGCTGCTCCGTTTGGAGTCGCCTCAGCGCATCCTCACGTCTGTCTGTCCTGGGTCAGGCGGGCACTGGGGTGGGGGGTGGGGGATAGACCTTCCCAGCGGGTTACCTGTCTGCTGGGGAGGGATTCACCGACCAGCCTGTCTCCACGCTTCCAAACCTCACCTTTTCCTCCTGCTCGTCCGTCCATGGCAGGTGCCCTCACGGCGGGACATGTCCCTGTGGCCACGGCAGCACTGCGGTCCCGGGCGGGCCTTGGCCTGGTGCCGACAGGATGGCCAGGGAGCAGGTATCCGTTCCCAGGGGCCTCGTGAATCTAACCCCCAGCTAAGCTCAGTGCACCCCCAACGACGCCGCAGCCCCTGCGCCCCCAACGGAGGCGGCAGGAGCCAGAGGGGGGCGCAGAGGCCCCTCCCTTCGCAGCTCAGACATCTTGCTTTCAGGAACTTTCCACAGACACACGCCCGCCTGGGACAGACAGGCCCCTCCCGTCAGCTCCGGGAACCCACACAGGCGGGGAGTCTCCGTTCCCAACGTGAAAGCTGGGAGGGAAGCTGCCGGAATCCCTCTTCCCTGCCACCAGCAGCAACAGCAAGAAGTGACTGGAGCAGGGGAAGAGCAAGACTTAAGCTACCAGCTACGTCTGAAGGCAAGAGGTGAGGGCAGGCCCCCACACGCTGGGAACCCTCCATAAGGCAGCTGGTCCCGGGTGAGAGACTCCAGGGGAGAGGAGAGAGCGGCTGAGAGGTGCTCAGACCTCACCTGCCCGCACCTGCCCGGGGCCAGGGAGCAGGTGGGCGGAGTCCCGGGAGGCGGTGCCTAACAGTTGAGGGCGGGGCTGAAGACTAGGGTGACCCCCCTGACCTTGGGTGAGCGCGCTCTAAAGACCAGGGCCATGGACACAGGCCAGGTGAGCAAGGCCAGCGCAGGAGGGACCTGCCCAGAGGGCGACAAGCAGTGTCTACAGGTGAGTGGAGGGTCGAGCGGAAGACGGGTGGGACCCAGACGCGAGAGGTCGGGCCCCCCAGGCCAGGCCCCCTTTCCTCGCTGCACCGAGGCGGGACGGCACTAAGCGGGGACCTCACAGGCATCTCCGTGTTCTCCCCTGCCCGTCAGCGAGAGAAGGCGGCCGTGAGGATCCAGGCATGGTGGCGC
>NW_005370710.1:2428666-2429178 GCF_000412655.1 Myotis brandtii
CTCCAGGGCTGCTATGAGGTCAAAGCCAGCCACCTGGAGCTGGACATCGAAATCCTCATGGCCTAGGGCGCCCGCCGGCAGAGCCAGGGGGCTGGATCTCTCTTCCAATAAAGATGCTTACTGCCCGGCCGGAGGCTCCGTGGTTGAGCGTCGACCTATGAACCAGGAGGTCACGGTTCGGTTCCCGGTCAAGGGCACATGCCCGGGTGGCGGGCTTGAGCGCCAGTAGGGGGCCTGCAGGAGGCAGCTGATCCATGATTCTCTCTCCTCATTGATGTTTCTCTCTCTCTCCCTCTCCCTTCCTCTCTGAAATCAATTAAAAAACGATTATTTTAAAAAGCGATGCTTCCTGACCACAGTCTCGCCCTTTGGGAATCAGACCCATGGAAGAGGGATTGGCCGCTGACCTTCCTGCTTCCACTCCAAAAAGGCTCCCCAAGCCCTGGCTCCTTGTGCAAACCTGACCAATCGAGCGCCTGAAAGAGACCCCAGGGCCCAGGTCAGGCTCGGAC
>NW_005370710.1:2429337-2431219 GCF_000412655.1 Myotis brandtii
CCCCTGCCCAGGCATCGCCTCTCAAGGAAGGACACAGAGTCTGGCCGAAGCCGAGCAGCCAGGAGGCCTGGACCCTGCAGGCCTGTGTTTGGTAAGGCATGGGATGGGGTTGGGGGGTAGAGGTGGGGGAGTCCCCCCTCGCCCTGCACAGCACCTGGCCCAGAGCCAGGAGGACGGGGCACCCCAGCTGGGTAACAGCAGGACAGGTGCTGCACCTCGCTGGGGGGCAGCCACCAGAGCTGCCCTGCGGAGGCCAGGACGGGCTGGGAGCAGCAGCTGTGCCTGCCGCTCGCCTCCCCCTCCCCCTCCCCCTCCCCACTGCTGGCCCAGCCGGAGAACCAGGCGTAGGGGGCGAAGGGGGGCGACTAGCAGAGGAGAACTAGGGTGGGCTCAGGGGGAAGGTCATTCTGAATGCTGCCACCTCCTCAGAGGCAGCTGTGCTGGCCTCCCCCCCCCAGCCCCTCACCCAGATTGCTTCTGTCCCCTAACGGTCCCCAGAGGCCACACCCTCTGCGGGTCTGCGAGGTGGTGCTGGTGGCCTCAGCTCCACGGGGCCTCCTATTGCCTCTCGGCATCCGTGGCTCAGCCATCTCTGTGTCTGATCTCTCAGTCTCTGCTTTGTTGTCCTCGCCCAAGGTCCCTCGCTCTCAGCCTGTGTCCCTTGGAGGTTCGCCCCTGAACCGCATCCCAGAGGTCCAGGGCCCTCCCCGGGGCTTCGCGATGAACGGCCTTGCAAGGGAGCGGGATGAGTGGGGCGGTGCACATGCCAGAGGCCCTCATGGGCCTCCCGGCCAGCCAGGCTCTCCCTCCCGGGGCCTGTGTGTGCGTGTGTGTGTGCACATGTGCATGCAGGTGCAGTGCATGTATGTGCACATATATTTGGTGCGCATAGACATGTGTGCATGTGTGTGTGTTTGGGGTTCAGGGGAGGGTGTCTCCAGAGCAGGTGTGGCAGGTTCAGGCTCCGTCAACGCCCATCCCCTCAGGCCGCTGCAGTGGCAGTGACGCGGCCAGGCACCTCGCTCTTCCAGGGCACCCCCCTTCAGGAGCTTCCGACACAGCTCCCTGCTCCCCCTCCTGCAGCAGCGAGTGCGGGAACCCGGTGAGGTCTGCACACTGAGCTGAGCGTGAGGGGGATTCTGCAGGACCAGCCTGGAGGCGCCACCCTGCCCGGCGAGGGTTTGTGTCTGACTCTCAGTCTACAGTGGACATCGGCCTCCCAGGGACGCAGAGAGGGCCCATCCTGGGCCCAGCAAGAGATTCTGCTTCCTTTGGGCTGGGAGAGGCCAAAGGCCACAGTCGGGAACCACTGAGCGAGGGCTGTCCCAGCCCAGGCTCTGCACTGGCCTCGGCCCCTGTGGTTCTACCTGGTGATGAGGATGCTGACCTGGGCCAACCGAGGTGACACTGGCCGAATGGGGGGCCTTGTTGTGCGGAGGCGGCAGAGGTGGGGGTGGGGACAGGGCAGGCGCAGTGCCAGCCACACAGGAAGCTTAGACTCAGGGATGGGGAACGGGAGGAAGGGGATCGGGGTGACCTGCGGGTACATTAGCCGGAGAAGGAACATTAAACCACGAAGCAGATTGCTGTCACACAACAGAACCTGTGCGACCACACCGGACAGTGTCCGCCCGAGTAACTCATGTCCTCAGCGTCTCAGCAGGGATGGCCGCAGGGACAGGGCGGCTGATGGAACACTCGCGCTGAAGGCCGCCAGAGGGAGCTGCAGGCTCTGAGACTCAGCCTTGGGGACGACAGAGGCTGTCCTGGCCTCGCGTGTATTTATTTCTCGTGGAGAAAGGATCCAGGATGGGGCGCCCAGGCCCCTGCGGGACCCAGTGCACGCGGTCCCCGAGGGAGGTGCACTCACCTGCCTGCGGCC
>NW_005370710.1:2431375-2433287 GCF_000412655.1 Myotis brandtii
GAGGGCGTGGCACCATCAGCCTCCTTCCGCTCACCGGCGAGAAGGGTGCTGCTGAGTCCGAGCGGGAAGGAGTGGTGATGTCTGAGGTCAGGCTGGCTGCTTTCTGACACGCAAGGCTCCCTCGGGCGGGGCTGTACCGCCCGTGACCGTGGGGAGGAGACCCACGTGGCGTTCAGGAATGGCTTCAGTTTCACGTCAGATTCATCTTCAGTTAGAACCGAGTAAAATTAAATCGTCCTCACCAAAAAGGAAAACAGACATATGGCCTGATCCCACTTTAATGACAGGGTTTCTCTCTGTGAAAACGCAGGGATCTGTCTAGGCGGCTGCTACGCCCGAAATGTCACCGGCGGTTATATTTGAAGGAGGAGGCTTGAGGCAATATTTTTATTTCCTTTTGGTCCTCTGCGCTGCTGCAGAGCTTCAGCGTGGGGTGTGCAAGAGGCAGCCAAGCAGTGATTCTCTCTCATCATTGATGTTTCTCTCTCTCTCTCTCTCTCTCTCTCTCTCTCTCTCCCCCTCTCCCTTCCTCTCTGAAATCAATAAAATATATATTAAAAAAAATTAGCAAGTACAAACACCACCCGCCCAGTTAAAGTTGAACGTCAGGTAAACAACAAAAATGTTGGTCTACGTATGTCGCACACAGGCACGGGGACGTACTTCTGCTAAAGAAGCACCCGTTGTTGGTGTGATGCTCGGACGTAACTGGGCATTGTGAGGTGGGTTTTCCAGTCTTGTTTTCGTTTTTTAAGCTGCTCACCCAAACTTCCCCAGCCTGGCCGGCCTCGGACGCGATGAGCTTGCTTAAAAATGACGCTGTCTCCGGCCTGCACATCTCCCGACGCAGGACCAGACACTACCGTCCGAGGGATCCAGGGAGCTGCCGCTTCTCTGCTGTTGGGTTTCGGGTTCGGTGCCCACTGCCCCTCGGCCACAGGGGGGCAGCGATCCCCTGGCTGAACCCACCCCCACCCCCAGCAGGCGCGCGGAGACTGTGCCTCGGCGCCCTCTGCCGGCGGCTCCTGCCTGCACAGGCGGGGGAGGCCCAGGGCGCGGGCTCCAGGACCCGCCAGGCCCTCTCCTCCCACCTCTCCCCTGCCCAGCCTCTGCCCTCACCGCTCACCTCCTCCCACCTCGCACCAGGGGAACCCCCCCTCCTCTCTGATTCCTTCCTCACACCAAACGCTCAGCCTGGCTCCGCGCTGACCAATGTGGGGGAGAGGGGGCTCCTCCAAGCGGCCGAGCCCACAGTTCCCGGGGCACAGCCAGCGCCCTCCTGCCCCATCACCCACGCCATCCAGGTCCCCCACTGGAGTGCCCTGAGCTCGTGCCCATGTGAAGCTGCTGCTAAGCCCTGGCATTGCCTTGGCCAGTCTGCAGTGGCTCCTTTTTTTAAAATATATTTTTACTGATTTCTGAGAGGAAGGAAGAGGGAGAGAGATAGAAACATCAATGATGAGAGAGAATCATTGATCAGCTGCCTCCTGCACACCCACTACTGGGGATCGAGCCCGCAGCCTGGGCATGTGCCCTTGACCGGACTCGAACCGGGGACCTTTCGGTCTGCAGATTGACGCTCTATCCACTGAGCCAAACCAGCTGGGGCTGCAGTGGCAGCTTTTAAGAGAGGGTGGCTTGTCCTGGCCAGGGTGGCTAAGTGGATGGAGCCTTGGCCCGCAGGCTGAAGGGTCTGAGGTTGGATTCCGGTTAAGGGCAGGGACCTCGGTTGCAGGCTGGATCCCGGAGAGCGGGAGGCAACCACCCGCTGTGTCTCTCTCACAGCAACGTGTCTCTCTCTCTCCTCCGCCCTTCCACTGTCTAGAAAGATCAATGGGAAAATACACTCGGGTGGGAGTGAATAAAAACTACAATAAAATCTTGTTTAAAAAAAGAGAGGGGCTTGCTTATT
>NW_005370710.1:2434424-2436456 GCF_000412655.1 Myotis brandtii
GAGGCTGCGGGGCAGGGAGTGGGCGAGAGGGTAAGCGTCCAGCACTGGGCCTGGGCCCGTTCGCCAAGCCCCGGAGGGTTTCTGGGAAGGCTGGGCACAGCCAGCATCGGCCCCAGTGGGCCATCTGCCCAGGGAGCCAAGGTACCAGCCATGAGGTGATCATGCAGGGGAGCATGTGCACGTGGGAGCGTGTGTGCACTTGTGTGTGCTCACGTGTGTAGAGGGACGCAGGTATGGAGGGCGTGTGTGTAAGTGCATGTGTATCTGTTGGGCACGTGTATGTAGGGGGTGGGGAGTGTGTGCAGGTGCAGGTGGGACGAGGTGGGTGTGTGCCAGGTGTACTGAGGTGTGCACATGTGTGTGAGTGTGGAAATACATGCATGTGTGTATACCGATGCATGTGTGAATACTCTGTGTCTCAGGTGAGTCCTCAGCCACCTGTGATGAGCATGCAAATCCTATGCAAATGTGGGCTGAGTGAGAGCCATTCCCTCCCAGCCCTGCCTCCACCTCCCAGGCAGGTGGCCCAGCAGGTGCACAGCAGCCAAGCCCAGCAGACCCTGGCCCCCAGCACCGCCCACCGTACCTCTGTGCCGGGGGAAGGGCCTTTGCAGGGGCTCTGGCCTTGGTTTCCTGCTCCTTTAACTGTTAAGGTTGTCAGTTCAGACCCTGCTCTACACTCGCAAGCTGAGTGCCCTCAGGCAGGGACTGAACCTCCCTGAGGGTCCGTGTCTGCGTCTGTAAAACGGGAGAGCCACGGGGTTCACTCCAGCTGAGGAGTCGCCGAGACGACCCTTTTCCCACTCAGAGCAGCTCCCTGTGGCCTCTGCAGACAGGCCGCCCTGAGCCCCTCCGAAGCCGGAAGCCACCACCTGGGGTCCACCTGCTGTGCCCCCCTCAGCCCATGCCCGGCCCCGGCCCCTGCCCCCTCTCTGCTTCTCCTTCCCTGCCTCCCCTGGTTTCATCTCTCAACCCAGAGGGACACAGCCCAGGGGGCACCACGCCTCACTGCACGGCTCCGGGGGCATCGGAGATGGCACCCTCTGGAGCTGCGTGCTCCCTGGCCCTCCTCCTCACTCCAGGTCTCCACCTGCACCTCTGCCTCCCTGCCCGCCGTGTGTGTGTGCCTCCCTCCTGGACGCGGGGGCAGTGCCCACCCTCTGCTCCAATCAGCGCCCCCCTCGCAGACTCCTCCTCCACGAAGCTTTTCCTGCCCGGGCAGGTTGGCTCAGTTGGCGCTGTTGGAGCGTCGTCCCATACACCACAAAGTGGCGGGTTCCATTCCCATCCAGGGCTCATACCCAGGTTGCGGGTTCAGTCCCCGGTTGGGCGCATATGGGAGGTAACCATCCATGTTTCTCTCTCCCTCTCTCTCTGCATTTTCACCGGGGCCTTTGTCAACCTACCCCGGGCGGCAGCATTTCCTGACTTGTCTCTGTCATCAATCCCCTGCTCACCCACTAGCCCCGGAGCCCCCGCCCCCCGAACAGAGCCGGGGTCTCCCCTCTTCAGCCAACCTCAGCGGAGCAGGGCAGAGCCTCTGCTCATTGGACACAATTCGCACCCCCGTCCCCCGCCCCTCCCCGACCAGGGGATGGGTCCTCGAGTCCCTCTCACTCCTCCGCCTCCCGGGCCGATTCCCCAGGCCCCCCTCAGCCTTCCCACCTTCCTCGGGGTCCAGTCCCAGCTGGGCCACCACAAACTGTGGGCCGCCGGGGAGCGTTTAAGCTGTGGGAGCCTCCGTGTTGTCAGAAGGTGAACCGAGATCCAGGAAACAGGAGGCCCGGGGCCCCACCCCAGCCTCCGCGGGGGCAGCTCACCCGGTAGTCGCTGGAGGTGACGTAGAAGATGGGCAGGAAGGCCAGCCAGATGATGCAGGTGGTGTACATGGTGAAGCCGATGAACTTGGCCTCGTTGAAGTTCTCGGGGCACTTGCGGGTCTTGAAGGCGTAGAGCGTGCAGAGCGCGATGAGCAGCACGTTGTAGGCCAGCGAGCCCAGCATGCTGGCGTCCCGGTGGTTGCAGCGCAGCG
>NW_005370710.1:2436872-2437202 GCF_000412655.1 Myotis brandtii
CTTGGTGAGCAGGGCTGAGTAGCAGACGGAGAAGGCGGTGCCCAGGCCCAGGCGCCGCAGGGTGCACACGGCGGTGGAGGGCTTGGCCACGAAGACGAAGGTCATGCAGTAGCACAGGAACACGCCGCCCAGCAGGATGTAGCACAGCTCCCGGCCCGAGGCCTTGACCACGGGCGTGGCGTTGTGCCGCACGAAGACGCCCAGCACAGCCGGTGAGGCTGGCGTTGGGCCAGTAGCCCAGGCCACAGTCGGCACAGGTGAACTCGTCCCGCCGGTACTCGTAGGGCTGGCAGGGGATGCAGAGCCAGCAGCACACCTCGCCCGGCTGCA
>NW_005370710.1:2437473-2438782 GCF_000412655.1 Myotis brandtii
GGGTCATCCTGTGCGGAGCCCAAACCCCAGAGCTGAGGCCGGTCCCGTCCTTCTGACCCTCCCCCTCACACACGCACACGAAAGCCGGCCCAGCCCCTCGCAGGTTGGCTGAATGAGAGGCTACAACAAACCCCAACCCTAAGCCCCAAGTAGACCCCAATCTTAAAGCCCAGGCACTACCACAACCTAAAGTCCACAGTGACCTCCAATCACAACTCCCCCAAACCCAGCCCCAGACCTAACCTTCAAACCAGGCCCCAACACACTCCCCCCTCTCCCCTAACTTAACCCCGAGACCCCAAAGCCGACCTGGGCCAAGGTCCAGTCCTGGTCCCACTAAATTCCCCCACTGACAACCCCAGCCCCAGCCCCAGCCTCACCAGTCCTAACAGTGGGAGCTAAACCCCAACCTCAGTGGTCCCCTTAACCACTGAGGGTCCCCCGAATGTGCTTGGCAGGCAGCTCACAAATCACTTCTACACCCCGTGAACCTCAAGTCTCCCAGCCACACTCAGGGGGCAACCCCCTGGCCTTCTGGGTCCCGGTGAGAAATCAGGGTTCAAGCAACAGCTGATGTGCTTGAGGCCCCGCGGGGAAGGGTGCAGCCTGGAGTCCATCAGATCCCTGCAACCCCTAATCTTGCCTCCGGCCTCAGTGTCCTGAACACCAGCGCGAGCCCCCCTCTGTCCCACCACGCCCCGCCGCGGCCCCGCACCCACATCCGCCGGCCCAGACCCCGATTCTCCCATCACTCCGAACGCCAATCTTGTTGGCATGGCTACTCGTCCTGACCCCGGGCCAGGGCTCCAGGCTTTGCCAGCCCCGCACCCCTCCCTGTCCCCCGGAATCCTTCCCGAAGCATTCATGTCCCTCAAAACTGGAACTTGTATTCGCATAACCTTTGGCTTGAGTGGAAAATCAAGGTTAGGAAGAGAAATTTCCCAGGAAAATGGAGTGGCATCGAGGCTCACTCTCAAGCCGCCCTCTTCTGACTCGCGGCCGGTTCGCTGCCTGGGAACAGGCTCGGGGGCTCCCGGTCCCTGCACCCGGCGTGTAAAGAGGCGGGAGCGGGAGGGAGGCGCCCCAGCAGGAACCAGAGACCCTCCAAGTGCAGGGCCAGCCAGACGCCCCCTCTCCAGGGTCTCAGCAAGTGGAGGCTCGTCCTGCCTCCCGGGTCCTCCCTGCCTCCCATCCCTGTCTCGGCCCTGACCCCCGGCTAGTCCCTTACTTGCTGTTGGCTATTTTCATGGCCAAGCCATGGACCCCAACCCCTGGGCCTGCTCCCCTCGCCCTTGGCCGCCAGCAGCCG
>NW_005370710.1:2439425-2441237 GCF_000412655.1 Myotis brandtii
CTGAGAGGTGGCCACGCAGATGTTGCGGGCGCGGGCCTCCAGCTCGAAGGCCTCGATGCCCGTCTCGCCGTAGTCGCCCTCGGACGCCACGGTGGACACGTAGGTCCAGTTGAAGAAGCGGAGGATCTCGGCCATGGCCTTGGCCTGGAAGAAGTCGGGGGGCACCGTGCGGGCAAAGTAGTCGTAGCGGGACTTGTCGCTCAGCTTGGCACTGGTGGACGCGTAGCTGATCTGCGGGATCTGAAACAGCCGCAGGAGGTTGGCCACCTGGGGGAGGGGGGGCAGAGAGGGCAAAGGTCAGAGGCAGAGGTGTCCCCGCAGCTCTCCGACCTCGGGACCGAGTGTTCACGTGGTCGGCCGTGAGGTCACCCTCTCCCCAAAGACCCGGATCCTGTGTGCCGTGGCGTCCCCCACCGGGGACGGGGAGAGGGAAGACCCGGGCCGAGCCCAGGGCCCCGAGCCACCCCTGAGCTCCTCCGCTGCCCCCCTCAGACACATGGCAGTCGCAAAAGTGGGAGCCAAGGGAAGGCCCAAGCCGTGGGCGGGGAGAGGGTGGCGCTTGGCTGCACAGGGAGGAGGAAGGTGCCAGATGGCATCGGGGATGCTCAGGGCTCTCACGCCCTCTACCTGTCTGAGCAGCTAACCTTCCCAGAGTCAATCCCGGTGGGATGATGGGGAAAGAAGGAAGAGGCTTCCCAGGAAGGAAGACCCAGATCTGAGGGCCCCCATGGCCCTGAGAGCCCACGGGTGGGTCTCCCCTGGGCACCGCCGGCTGCCCCACCTGTTTCGCTCCTCAGGGCTGCTCCTCAGGGCTGCTCCTGGCTTCTATCTCCCACCCCTTTCCAATCCGCAGAGAGATGATCTAACACAGTGATGGCGAACCTATGACACGCGTGTCAGAGGTGACACGCGAACTCATTTTTTTGGTTGATTTTTCTTTGTTAAATGGCATTTAAATATATAAAATAAATATCAGAAATATAAATCTTTGTTTTACTATGGCTGCAAATATCAAAAAATTTCTATATGTGACACGGCACCAGAGCTAAGTTAGGGTTTTTCAAAATGCTGACACGCCGAGCTCAAAGGGTTCGCCATCACTGGTCTAACAGATCCCAGGCCCTTGGCTGAGAGCCCCAGGTTCACATCTCCACGTTGCGAGGGCCTTGGCGTATGGCTGCCTCTCTCCAGTCTGTTTCCTCACCTATGAAATGGGTTAATAATAACAGCAGCCAGTACTGACTATGCCCTTCTGACCCGCCAGCCCCCGATACATGCTGGGCATGTATTACTTCATTAAATGCCCACCACAACCCTATGCCCTGTGAGTCCCGCTTTATAAGGGGGAAACTGAGGCACAGGAGAGCGAAGTGGTGCCCAGAGTCACGCAGTGATTGCGGGGGGCGGTGGGGTGTGGAGCCGGGATTCAAACCTGGAGCTCTGACTCCAGAGGCCTGGCTATTGCCTCCTTAGGGCTGTTTAACCTCAGGTGCGTGTGTGGGGTGGGTGGGTGATGGGAGTGTGATGTTTTCCCTGCACAATCTCTACAACTGGGCACCCCCCCCCATGTGACGGGGCACTTTCTCAGTCCCCCGTTAAAAGCCACTCCAAGGAAGCTTCTAGTTCCTCCTCCAGGGCAGGGCAGCCCAGAGCCCTGCTCAGTGGGAATCTGTCTCCAGCCTCAGTTTGAGCAGACCCCCCGCTCCCCAATACCTGGATGGAGACGTCACTGTAGGAGCCGCCGATGACACCCGTGATGGCAGTGGGAGCATCGTCGTTGGTGGCATAGGAGCCGTCGGGGCAGACGTGGCG
>NW_005370710.1:2441585-2443306 GCF_000412655.1 Myotis brandtii
ACAGCCCCCCCAGCCCCAGGTCCCCCTCCAGCGTCAGCACCTTTCTTGGCCGGCCCTCGGCCCCAGCGCCCCACAGCAGCAGCGCCAGGAGTCCCAGCAGTGCTCCCATGGCCCCAGAGCGGGTGGGTGGGCCCCACAGACCTGAGCCTCCAGGGGGTGAGGGCAGAAGCAGCAAAGGCAGGTTTTGAGGGGGAGAGGAGGAGCAGGAGCGGACAGATAGGAAGCAAGACGAGAAGGGGCCCGGCTCCTGCAGAGAGAGACAGACAGACAGACAGACAGAGAGAAGCAGAATCTGAGAGCGGCTACCCCTTCTGATTCGGCCTCCCCCCAACTGCTTCCCAGGCACTCAGGAGCCAGGGAGGGGTGATGTCACTGACGAGGCTAGGAGCACCCGGACACCCCTGGCCTGTCTCTCAGCCCTGCCCTGAGCTGGGGCTGGAGGTGGGCCCTGTGTCTATTCCAGACTCAGCAGAGAGGGCGGGAGACGGCACAGGAGACCCCAGCCAACACCCATCTCACTGCAAATCGAAGAGCGTCCCGGACCCTCACAAACCTCCCAGGACCCCAAGGTCAACAACTTCACAGCAGAGACCAGATGCCACTTACAGACGGGCCCAGTGCCACCCCGAGGCATGGCTTTCCTGGCGGGGCCCTGCTGGCTGCGAGCCCGCCCGGGAAAAGGGTGTTCGTCTCCAGCTCCTAGGGCGGCTGGCGCCCAGGTGAGCCCCAAGGGTCCTACCGGAGCCTCTGGTTCTGCAAAAGCCACCCCGAGCTCCCTCCCTGGGGGAGTAAGAGAGACCCCGGGCACTGCAGTTGGGCAGCCAGGAGGCCCCAGGGAGGGACGCCCAAGTGGCCCCCGGTCCTAAGGCAGCAGGGGGTGTAGATGTGAGGGTGCCTGTGTCCGTCGGGTGGGGACGGCTCGTCTGGTCCGACTCTCACAGCCGTGCTCAGGGCGAGGCTTTCCCACCTGAGCTCGGCGCTGAAGCTGAGACTTTGCCTCCGCTTCCTCTCCAGCTCAGAGCCCAGCAGAAAGTCATGTCTCCGGCCTCCCCACCCTCAGTCAGGGTCCTGTCCCCCCGGCCCAACCCTCCAAGACCCGGCCCTCCCTCTCCCCTCTGCACCCGTCACGTGCCAGCTGCCCTCCCAGACCCCTGCCCCGCACCGGCTCACGCAGTCACGCAACCCGGGGAGCTGGGAGAGGGGGTCTGAGCCTGAAGAAGGGCAGCAACTCGTTCCAGGACCCAAGTCCTGGCCACAGAGGCTGAGCACGGCCCTCTGCCCCTCACCTCCCCAGGGCTGACCTGCTGCTGGTGCCAGGGTGGGGACTGGGGTCCTGTGGGGGCCGAGAGGGAGGGGAGCAGGGACCCAGATGGGGGCTGAGGCCCAGACCTGTCAAGACCACGAGCCTCTTACAGGGGCGCCAGGGACCGAACCCCCAGAGGAGACAGACCCTGCAAGCAGGCAGCCCCCGGGGCCTGGGCCCCAAAATCCGGACAGGGAGCGATCTAGTCCGAGAGGATGAGACAAAGATAGAAGCACAGACAGAAAGACGGACCAAAGGACGGAGGAGCAGGGGAACGAAGCGAGGGACGAGGAAGCGCCGTGCAGGGCGAGCGTTTCCTGGGGAAGGAAGGCGGGACGCCTGGGGCTGTCTTCCCGCTTCTGGGTGCCCCGGCAGGGACGGGGCGCCCCGAACTCGAGGGCCCACGGGACTCTGGGAC
>NW_005370710.1:2443729-2472624 GCF_000412655.1 Myotis brandtii
GAGCCGCGGGCAGGGGGCGCAGGGCTGGGAAGGTCCCTGAGCCCCAGGAGGAGGGCAAGCCTAAGGGTTCCCACCTGCGAGGGCAGTGGGGCTGGCCTGGGGTCGCGGGGTGGAGGGGCAGGTGGGAGAAGGGTCAGGGCTTAGACAGATCTGCCCCGCCCTCACATCCCCCCCCCACACACACACACACTCGGGGCGGGGGCATGTGTCTTCAGCCCCATGTGGGAGCTGGGGCCTGAGTCACTCGGAGGAAGGGATGGGGGGGGCGGTCAGAGGAGGATGGGGCCTCCTCTTCCTTCCTGCAGATGACCTTTAAGCTGCTACCTCCCCCCCATCCCCCAGCCCTGACCCCCACAGCAATCCTCACCCTCATGTGCAAAGCGGGAGGGGGTACTGTAGGCCAGGGACTAGGTCCACCCTGAGGGACACGCTGGTGCTGGCAGGGGCACCTGGGAGGGAGAGGACTGGGGAAGAGGCTCCTGAAACAGGCGGCCACGTGGGAGGGAACGGGCTGGCGCCTGAGCAGAGGGAGGACAGCTCTGGACCCTCCTCCGGCAGCAGAAAGGGGAAGGCAGCCCAGGTACCGGCCTAGGGCCGTGCGGGGGACAAGCTGCAGCGCCAGCCTGTGCTGACGGGCTTGGGGAGGGGCCGTGGGCACAGGCACTAACACGTGCCGAGGAGCACGGCATCCCCACCCGCTCCCCTGCTGCCCTTTCTTCCACAGGTGTGAGCAGAGGCAAGGCTCGCCCAGACACATGCTAACGAGCACATGCCAAGCCCAGGCCCTCAGGCACACGCATCTACGCGTGCGTGGCAGTTGGGGGTGGGGGGGTGTCGGCACGGAAGGACAGGCTTTTGCCTCGACACAGAAACCCGATGCCCCACTGCTCTGGAAAGAACACAGCTGTGAAACAGACAAACACATCAAACCCCAACCAACAAACTCCATGGCTGACGGGAGGCGATGGGGCAGCGGGTGCGGGTTCAGAGCTGTCAGACAGGCTGCGGAGGGAGGCAGGCTGTCTTCCGGCTCCCGCTGCTCTCACCTCACCTTGCCGGCTGGCTCAGGGACTGCTCCCTGGGGTGGGTGAGCAACGGGCCAGGCCTGAGCAGAGCGGTTGACAGCAGCAGGACGCTGAGGTGAGAGGAGCCGCACAGCAATCCCAGCTCGCTCAGCAGGCGGCCACACAGAAGACGCCGGGCGTTAAACACAGCGCCCGCCCCATGGCAGGGCCCCCGACAACGGGCTGCATGCGCTGCACGGTCCCACGCAGCACACGGACACGCAGTTACACACCCAGCCCTACGGAGCTGCACATGTGGATGCAGTCATACGTAGCGATACATGTAAACCCAAACACTGCGCTGTACATGCAGATACAGCCATAACACACAGCTTTATTTGTTTTTAATATATTCTTATTGATTTCAGAGAGGAAGGGAGAGAGAGATAGAAACATCAATGATGAGAGAGAATCACTGATCGGCTGCTTCCTGCAGGCTCCCTGCTGGGGATGGAGCCTGCAACTTGGGTTTGTGCCCTGACCCTAAATTGAACCGTGACCTCCTGGTTCATAGGTTGATGCTCAACCATAGTGCCATGCCAGCTGGGCCATAACACACAGCTTTAAATGTGGACACACATATAGCTGTACACATGGACACAAACATATGGTCATACAGCACGTCATGAATAATAGAGCCACCCCTGAGGCTCGTTCAAGCTGCCCTCTGCCCTGTGTGGACACACACAGCTGTATTCACGCAGACACACAGAAAAAGACAACTGTACATGTCAACACACAACCACACACACAGCGGTCCAGACACAGCCACACACAGAGAGCAGCGTGTGGAAAAAGCCCCCAGTGATGCTCCCAGCAGCCAGCCTCACACCCGGTCACACACAGCCATCCACACCAACACAGCCACCTCCAGCACATCACACCCTCATGCCCACTTGGCACAGCCTCCCCAGCAGACCCATCCATGGTCACACACAGAATCAAAAGCACGAGCACGTGTGCACACAGACGCGGGCGGGCACAGCAGGGACACCTCACAAGCACATGTGCACACGCACACAGGCAGGCACACAGACGCGGGCGGGCACAGCAGGGACACCTCACCTGCGGGGCAGATGCCAGCATGAACACAGGCCCACTCGAGCCACAGACACAAATGCTTCCCTTGCAGGCAGGCGAAGGCAGGCTGTGAGCTCCCCACTCCTGAGCCCGGGGGCACCCTGTGCCCAGTTCCCACACCCCTCGTCCTGCTCTCCAGCAGCCTGGGGAACCTCTGGCACTGCTGCAAGGGAGGGGCAGCTGCGCTGGGGCCACAGAGCAGGGAGTGGAAGGCCTCCCGGACTTCTGTCTGCCCCCCACCCCAGGGTGCTGTCCCCCCTTCCTCTTCTTGGGCTGGGGGTGCTCCTGCCCACCCCCTACCTATCTGCACAGGGCTCCCCAAGGTAGAACACACACACACAAATGCACAGCACAATCCCAGGTGAAACAATAAAGTCTTTTGCTTTATTCTGGTTCCTGGAAGCTCCAATGTGAATCTGAAAAAAGATGTAACAGAGGCAGCAGCCCCGGGCTGGGGGCAGGGAGCAGTCCCTGCTCCTTTGCCCTGGGAGCCAAGAGGGCAGTGAGGACAGGGCTTAGCTAGAGGCCGGGGTCGAAGTCAGGTCCCCTGAGACCCCTGGCCCTCGCCTGGGCCCGGAAGGTGGAGGAGGAGGAGGCTGAAGAGTCCGGTCCGTTCCTTAGTGACTGCAGCACAGAGGAGGGGGCCACGGGCTACTCCTCGCCTTTTTCAGGGGTACTGAGCTCCCGGGGCCACTTGGGAGCTCCCAGGGGCTCAGCCTCAGGGCTCAGCCTGGGCTCCCCCAGGGGTCCCTCGCCCTCCAGGTCCAGCTCCTCAAAGGATGAGCCGCTGGCGCCCGACTCGCTGTAGCTGTGCTCACTGCGGGTGTCACTGTCGTCCCAGCTGCGGCTGCTCACCCCTGGGGACAGTGTGGCCGCCGATGTCTCCCGACTGCCAGGACCCACCTCCAGGCTCACAGAACTCGCATCGCTCAGCGTGTCAACTCCTGGGCCAGGAAGAGGGAGCGCAGGTTAGCCAGAGAGAGGACAGAGCTCACTCACCAGCCCAGCCACTCAGCCCACACTGTTCATGAATAATAAAGCCAGCCCGGCCCAGGAGGCTCATTCCAGCTGCCTTCTGTCCTCTGCCCTCTGCCCTGACCTGCTGCACTGACAGGGCAGAGGGAGCAAGGAGGAAGGGGGGAGGGCAGCCTGCTGCGCATGCCTCTCCCTACCCCGAATTAGCCTCAGCTCCCTGCACTCCCACAAAGCCTGCCCCCTCCCCAACAGTCCATTAAGGATCACTGGGCCCTGAGGTGAGAAGCTGAGGGTAGAACAAAGAGACCAAATTGATGCCCCCCCTCCACCCCCATTTCAGGCTTGGAGAGAGGTTTGTCCAAGGCCAGGGACTGAATGTTACCCAGAAGGCGTGAGGACCGGAGACTGTGCCCTTCCCCCCATGGAGGGCCTCCAAGGAGCAGCCACATGTGGGAAGTCAGCTGGCCCCTGCCTCTGGCCCCTGAGCCTGCCCAGAGGAGGAGGAGGCGACGGGCCGGAGAGCAATGGAGTCCTGAGGAATCCTCTCCTGGCTGTTTGAAGGAGGGTGCTGGGAGGAAGCACTTTGGGGCTCTCTTCTCCTATGCCCGGGTTACCCCAGGGGGGCCCTTACCTACCCCAACCACTGGTGGTTCCTGAGCCACAAAGCAGGAGGGGACCACGAGAGCACCCTGCTGGCAGCCGGGAGCCCGAGACAGTGCTGCACGGGGCTGCGGGGCCCGTCCCCCCAGCCTGCTCCTCCACCCCCCATGCGCTCCAGGCAAGCAGCCCTTCATCTGTCCTGTCTAAGAGCAACCCCTCAATTCATCTCCCAGATCAGAGGCACTGACCACAGCTGGGGTGGCGAGGAGGGCAAGGCTCAGGCCCACCGTGTGCGGACCCGGACTGAGAGGAAGCTGACAGGCCCTCTCCTGCGTGAGAGGGAGGGGCGGCTGTCCAACATCACAGAAGGTGAGGGGGGCAGCGTCCCCAGATCCTGTCTCCATAGTGACGGAGCCCAGAGCCAGGCGCAGCTGGGACTGCCTGGCATTTGGACTTGGCCTGGAACTCTGATTAAGCCTCAGCTGGAGCCCAGGGTGGGATGGGAATTTGGGGTCTGCCCTCCTCGTCCCCTTGGCCCCAGGAAAATGTCCTCTGGGCCCAGGGCAGAGGTGCAGTGAGCCCTGGAGGGACCAGGCTGCTGGCCCAGCGCCTTCTTCTTGCCGGGGCCCCAGTCATTGCTCTTCTGGTACAGGCATTCAAGAGGGAGCCCAGGCCACGCCCTGATTTAGGGGTGGTCCCCTCTGACCTGGGTCAAGACTCCAGCCCCTCACTGCTCTGTAAATAATGATGAGCGCCCAGGCTGCAGGCCTGAAAGGAGCTAATGAGGAGGCCCCATTAAATTCTCCTGTTCTTTCCACGCACTGGCTCTCTGGGGACCAGGGAATGGAAACCTCTCCTGCTCCTGGGCTGGGAGTGGTCAGGGAAGGAGCCCAGGGGAGCCTGGGATGTGGGGACGCTCCTGGCAAAGGGGCACAAGGCAAGGAGTCAACACCCCACCTCCCTCCCCAGGGCTGCTGGGGCAGAGACGAAGCTGCCACCTTCACCCTAGGCCCCTCCTCCGCTGCCCACAGCCAGCGCAAGGCGATCAAATACGCATCGCCTCCCTGGAGCTGAATAATACATCAATGTAATCACAGGCACAGGCAGCTAATCACCCCTCACCTCCCAGCCCAAGAAGGGCCCAGCAGGGAGGCAGGCGGGACAGGCCAAGCCTTGGGCGGCCAGGCTCCCAACCTGCACTGCTATGCAAGTGGCCTGCACCTGGCGTCAGGGCAGACCCTGTCAGAGGGGAGCAGACCCCTCGGCCCCCACACCAGGGAGTGGGCGGGCAGGCTGGTGGGAGGACAGGCCCAGGCGCTAGGGGCGTGGGAGCGCTGGCTGTAGCCAGCTGTAGTGGGTGCCAAGCAGTTCCTGGCAGGTGGTGTTTGGGAGGGAGGTTGGGTAGGTGGGCCAAAAAAAGGGGGAGAGGCAGCAGAGGGGGGTCAAAGGAAGGTCAAGGCACTGCCCCTTCCTGCCTGGGGACTGCCTGGGCCCGCTGACCTTGGGCCACATCCTGTGCCCACAGTAAGGGCATGGAGCGTCTGCCAGCACCACAGGAGGGTGGGAGTGCCCCATGGAGGTAATTAAGCGGCAGATGAAGCTAACTGTGCTGGACGCAGCCCCTAGGGAGTGGACTGCCTCCCACATCCCCACCCCCAAAGCTCAGGCCTCTCCAGGTGACCTTGGCTGCTGAGGGACCGACAGAGGGAGTGTCCTAAAGGGGATGAAGAGGGACAGCCACTCCTCCCGCCTGCACCACTCCCACAGGGGCTGGATCTCCAGACCCACACGAGGCTCCACATTCATGACCAAGGGTCAGAGCCCTGGGACCACTTGGGATGTTCCCAGCAGGTCTCCTCACCCTTGGGGACAGTTCACGGTCATAAGAGGTCATGGCAGGAGGGTGGGCTGAGGACTGGCACACATCCTCTGGCCTGGACCTGGGTCTGAGGGCTGGCTGTGCTGGGAGGGGCCGGGTACCGATCCCCTGGCCCCTCTGCACGCTTTCTGGCTGCTCCTCGGCAGGGAGAAAGCGGCCGGCTCTGGGCGGGGCCGTGTACTGGGGGCAGGAGAACACCTGTCCGCTTACCTTCCAGATCCAGTGCCAACCTTATTTCCTGGTGAGCCCCACCCAGGCCCCCAGTGGCGCCTTTCCTGAGCACTCAGCCCCTCCCACGCGCATCCAGCTGTCCGTGAGCTGTTTCCAAGGGCACTCCTGTCGCACCGGAAGGGAATCAGGCAGAATCTTGTATCTGTGTTGCCAGGGGTAACATGTATGACTCTACACCTACATGGCCCCACGTGTCTGGGAACAGCCAATTCTGCCTGTGGGTCCTGGGTGGGCAGGTCTTCTTCCACCTCGGCCAAGCCTCACCTGGACACCCACAGGCAGCCCACGTGCCCAGAGTGAGGGCTCCAGGCAGGCCCACCTCGCTCCCCTGCCCCTGTACCTGTGCCATCCATCTGGGCATCACTGGCCTCCGCAGGCCCCCGGCCTTTCCGCTCTGTCTCCTTCACCTCGGGCACATAGAAGTCTCCCTGCCGGGCCAGCGGGCACATGAAATAGATCTGGTCTTGCTGGTAGATCTCCAGCCGAGGGTGGGCACACAGCTTCCGCTCCTGCCAGAGAGGGACAGAAGGAGGAGTGAGCCCGGCACGGCCTCTTGTCCCTGAGTGGCTGCTCTGCCGCGGGCCCCAATCTCCCTCAAGTTCCCAACCCCACACTTGGGGGGCAGTGGTCCAAGGACCCAGGAGTCCTTGGGACAATACCCTGGACAAGTGCTCAGAGAGCCCAGGAGCCTGTCACTGTGAATCCTGAGTGCAGGGCTGGGACCAGAGGCCGTACCAGAAACCCTGGTCTCGCAGCCACACAGCCTCGCACCTCACACCGCCACACAGGGGCCCACGAACCATGGCCTGCGGCCAAGCCCTGACTTGCCAGACTGTCTCTCCCAGGACCCCCTGCCCTGACCTCCTCCCCACCCTGGACAATAGTGACTGACCCACAGAGACCAGGAGAGGCCAGTGCCCTGTCCTTACAGACGTGTTACTGACAAATCCCGGACAGGGCTCCAGGCCAGCTGAGCCTAAGCCCCTCTTCCAGTCCCGTTGCCCTGCAAGTCCAGGTCCATGCCAGCCCGAGACTGTCAGCTGTGGTTGGCTCCCAGACCTTCCTGCTCCCGGGCTCAGAGTTTTAGCCGAGGGGGAGGAGCCAGACCCTAGGCTGGAGGGGCAGGCAGGACAAGTAGATCTAACACCAGACATTACTCCAGCTCCCCAGTGGGACCCATGTTCTGAGACAGGCACTCCCCTCCCCTCTGCCTGGACCCAGGCCCTAGGCTCCCCGTCCGTCCCTCGGTGTGGGTGGAAGGGGCACAGACAGATGCCCGAGTGCCCCGAGGCGGGAAACCAGGACAGGGCCAAGTGCATCTGCTCCTGAGCCCGCCCCTCCCTGCAATGGAGCACAATCACCACTGAGATGACCAGAGGCTCCTGCCCTGCCACTGCTCCCCACCAGCCTTCACAACATGGCTATTTATAGCGCCTGCCGGCTCTCACCACGAGCTCTGAAATGAGCCTTCCACTCAGCAGTAATGAGAGACCCGGCGGCCGGCGGGCAGAAGCCACTCCAGGACTCCACTTGTCCGCCTGCTGGCCGAGCCCAGGCTGAGGAGCCCCCTCCAATTAAAGCACATGAAGAGGGGAGAGAGAGGGGGAGTGAGGCTGAAAGTGCCGGGGAGGCCTGTGTCCTGCGTCCCCTGCTCAGACGCAGAGTGGG
This sequence comes from Myotis brandtii, assembly GCF_000412655.1. Taxonomy (NCBI): domain Eukaryota; kingdom Metazoa; phylum Chordata; class Mammalia; order Chiroptera; family Vespertilionidae; genus Myotis; species Myotis brandtii. The sequence goes on from NW_005370710.1 coordinate 2,451,227, forward strand.
ACAGCCGAGCCCTGACTCCTCCAGGATCAGTGAAGGAAAGTCATTATTTTTAATAGTTTGAGCCAATCTTTTCTGCCAACCTGGGTGCTCTCTGGGCCATCTCATGGGCCATGCCCCGAGCTCCTCCCATCTCTGAGTACACGGATGGCTGCCTCGCTTCTCCACCCGCCCACACACTCACTGCCCTGGCCCCCCAGGAGGAGGCTGAGCAAGGGCACTTCAGGCAGCAGGAGCGACCAGGCTTTGGGACCCTTCCAATACCAGCACTTGGGGGGCATCTGCCAAACCTGAGCCCCTCTCGGTGAAATGGGCCGTCACCAAGGCCAGGGTGGCTCCTGAAGAAGGTCCCTGTCCCTTCCTGGTAGCCAGAGGGAAGCAAAGGGAAAAGGGCCCGCGGACCCAATCTGGTCATGGCCTTCACGAGCAGCCCCATGCTCTGGGCATTCAAAGGGTCCACAGGGAAATGCCTTAGTGGCCATCAGTCACCTGGTGGCCCGTCTCTAAGGGGCTGTAGACAGCTGGCTTTTGGGGATGCCCCTGGAACCAGAGCCTGTGCTCACCCAGAAACTCCAAGGATAGTGGAGCCCTACCCCTGCCTACACTTGAGCCTACTTAGCGCCCCTTCAGGAAGTAACGGGGATGTTAAGAGGGAAGAGTGCTCTTCCTACCCTCCTTTCTAAGCTGGGCACCAGGGTGGGCAGCGCCAGGCAGCCACCTTTGCCACCTGCTCTGCCAGCCCCCTCATTGGCAGGCAGGAGGCAGCTCTGTGGCTGCTCTGCGCATCTGCCTCCGCCAGAGAGCCGGGCTCTGAAGTTGCCTGGCTGTGGACAGCCCTGTTGCCATGGAAACTGCATCCTCCATCCTTGCCGTCGCCTTCATCTCAAAGCCATTGGGGAGAACAGACGAACAAGGGAGACAGAGGAGGGAGAGAAAACTGTGGCCTGGCTACACAGCCCCTCCTTCCCTGCCCAGCCCTCCCTCCTCACAGCATCCCGTGCAGGAAGCACCAACTGCCCAAGCCTGCCCCAGGCCTCTGGAGGGGCAGCCTCATACCCAAGCCCAGCCACCACCTGGAGACCCCTGGCACTCCCTGTTGGCAGGAGGTGCGAAGCTCATTGAAACCTCATTGACAGCTCAGCCCCAAGTCATTTTAGCACATGCTGGGCCTGTCAAAATTCAGACGCAGGGGCTTGAGGAAGGCAAAGGCACAAACTTCCAGCCCAGGCCCACAGGCAAGGGTCGGGCTTAGCAATGACCCCGCAGCCTCTCTGTCCACTGAGCAGCAGTGAGTCCAGTGGTGGCTGGGGATGGAGGGTGCAGGACAGGACTAGCCACAGGCCCCGTCCCTAAGTGATCAGGCAGGGGACCAGGCCTTTCCCTCCCGGCCTCTGAGGGAAGAGGGGCTGCTCTCAGGTCCTCGCTGCTCAGCAGGAGCTGTGGCCCAGGCAGCATGTCCACGAGCTGGTGACTATAGGCAATCAGTGAAGGAAGGAAGGGCAGCTGCCTCCCCCTCAGCCAGCCCCTGGGAGCCCTGGGAGAGCAGACTGCCAAGAGCCAAGGACACGAGGTCAGGGCCACGCTGGCTGGTACTGCTGGGGAAGGGGCCTGAAGTCCTCCCGGCCTGGGCACCCCTGCCCACAGCCAGACAGCCAGAGGCTTGAGGACGCGTCACTGGGACATCTGATGAGGCCACCACCCAGGGCAACCCACTCCCACACACAGTCTCAAGGGGCCCATGGGGCCCTCCAAGGTGGGAGAGATGCAGGCTGGCAGGGTGCGCCCCAGCTGACAGAGAACAGTCAGCCAAGCAGGCCCAGGCGCCAGCAGGAGCTCCTGGACACGACGCAGGTGCTCTGGTCCCTGAGACTCACCTCCAAGGTTCCTTCCCTCCTGGACTTCCCACAAGCAGAGACAAAGGGGGGCCTGGGACACAGGGGGGTTTCCGGGAGACCTCACTTCCCACCCCCCACCCCTGCACTCACACCGGCTCCCTCACCAGGAGCGCTGGCAGACAAGGGAAGGAGCAGGGCACCCAGGCCACCACAGTGCCACTGCCCAGCTACCTTGGGGACACACCACACTTCCTTGCCTCAGGAGGTGCTCACGTCCGAGTTGGGGGCAAGCATTCAGCCCACGCAGCGTAGGGCTCCTGCAAAGGGGCTAACCTGGCATGCTGGCCAAGGTTTCCCACAGGCCCCACAGTGCCTCCCCTGAAGTTCTTACTGAATTAGGGGAGGGAGGGTGGAGGGGAGAGAGAACTACCTGAATTACCCTCATCTGATGGTCTACTTCAGCTAGGGTGGGGGTAGGTGAGGGGAGATGCCACCCCCAGGCAACCTAGAAGCTAAGTCTTCTCAGAGCTAAGTGACCGCAAATCCCCCAAAGGACGAGACATTGGGTGCAGGCCCAGGACTGGGTCACACATCTCCTACATGAGCTCTAGACCCAGGAGGGGATGAGGTCAGCTCCTTCCGGCTCCAGACAACCACAGCCCCTGACCACCGGCCTCAACGGGGTGAGGGCCCTGGCCCTCCCTGTTCAGCCTGAGCTGCCCAGTCCTACCCGCCCCTCCACACCAGGCTGGGCAGCCACACATGCCTCCTCTGAAGTTCTTACTGAATTAGGGGAGGGAGGGTGGAGGGGAGAGAGAACTACCTGAATTACCCTCATCTGATGGTCTACTTCAGCTAGGGTGGGGGTAGGTGAGGGGAGATGCCACCCCCAGGCAACCTAGAAGCTAAGTCTTCTCAGAGCTAAGTGACCGCAAATCCCCCAAAGGACGAGACATTGGGTGCAGGCCCAGGACTGGGTCACACATCTCCTACATGAGCTCTAGACCCAGGAGGGGATGAGGTCAGCTCCTTCCGGCTCCAGACAACCACAGCCCCTGACCACCTGCCTCAACGGGGTGAGGGGCCCCGGCCCTCCCTGTTCATCCTGAGCTGCCCAGTCCTACCCGTCCATTCACACCAGGCTGGGCAGCCACACAGCCAGCGCACAGCTGCTGCATCGCACCTGAGGTGGTGGCATCTCCGCACTGCGTGAAGTGAGGCATGCTCATTTTTAATTACACAGACACCGACGTGCACCCGCCTGCACGCAGCGGTCCCTGCAAGTGGGGGCTCCGGCCCTGGAGGCCCCTTAGGCAGCTGGTCTGTATCGCACATGCAAAGTGATGCAAAGCGAGGGGGGAGGCGTAGCAGGGCTGCTGCTGGAAGGTGGCACGTTGTTATTATTCTGCCCGGGAACTTGTGTCAACTTCCCCCTCCCTGACTCCCTCTCATCCCCACCGCGCCTCCCAGCAGCCTCTGGCCAAGAACCTCAACCTGCATGTGGGGCCGGCCATGACAGCAGGGAGAACGTGAGAAGCGCTGGTGAGCTCCCTCCCCTCTGCAGCAGGAGGGCCCAAGGATCTGAAAATGACAAGCAAAGGAGACAGGAGTGCGCGGCTGCCAGGGAGGGCAGAGAGAGGGCAGGAAGGGGTCGAGACTAGACGGTAGCAGGAGCCTGAGCCTTGGCCTAGCTCCTGACAGATGGGTGGCTTCTCTCTGGATCAATCCCCCAACTGTAAGGTAAAGAGATCGAAACAGAGGATCTCAAAAGAAGTGAGGAGTTGGGAAAGATGAGTAAAATACCATCACTTACAGATAAGGCAACTGTATACTTGAAAAACCCCAGAAGAATCAATGGAGACACTACCACAAACATCAAGGCCACTAAGTTCACAAAAGCACAGCCTTCCTGTGCATCAGCCAGACGGAAAGTACAATGGAAGTAAGAGCTGAAGGCGCTTGGGACGCGCTAGCCCCCGGTGACCTAGAGCCTGGGAAGACTGAGAAAGGGGAGCGTGAGGGAGTGGGGCGCTCGCTGTGCCTACTGCTGCCACTGCCTGAGACTTTTCATTTTCACCTCAGAGCCGGCAGCGTGCCATGCAATTTACACCTCTGCTCATATTCCTGCACCCAGGGCCACGAGGAGGGCCTCAGGGGCGATAGAGACCAGGGTGGGCTGGGGCACCGAGGAGCAGGGGAGGGTGATTCGCTGAGTAGGTGCAGGGGACTCCAGCCCTTAAGCACCCCAGAGCCTGGGTGGCTGGGAAGCCATCCCCAGGCCCCGCATCTCAGCCCTGCTCTGGCTTCCCAGGGCCTGTGTGGAGCAGGACCAGAGGGCCGGGGAGCAGGTGGGGGAGAGCCCCATAGGGAGCTGGGGGCGCAGTCCTGGGACCCCACCACTCTCCCTTCCAAAGGTGTGAGGGGAGCCAGGGCAGGCCCACAGCCCCCCCCCCCACCCCCCAGCTGACAGCTGCTCGGGGCGGGCCTGTGCAGTCAAGGACCTGGGCCCACCCCGCCCAGACAAGCCCACGGAACGCTGCTGACTGATTACCCAGCAGCAGGAAGGCTGCTCGGTGCAGATGGGCAGATGGAGCCGTGAAGCCAAGCACCTGGGAGCCAGAGGAACCAGAAAGTGCCAGAGAGCAAGGACAGGTGGGTGAGTGGGATGGAGAGGAGGGGAGGCGCGGAGGGGGAGGACTGGCGGTGGGGAGGAGGCAGCCCTGAAGTCTCATCTCAGGTGGCACCTCTGACCGCTGGCCCCTCGGGAGCCCTCGCCAGGAGGCCCTCCTGACCCTCAGCAGACAGCGGGCTCTCCTGACCCGAGGGCTCTCTGAAGGGCAGAGCTGCTCGGCTCTCGAGGGCCAGCCCAGCCTCCCCCCGGAATCCCGAGCCTTCTGGAGACGAGCGCAGGCTTTTTCCTAAGGCCATCTGCCGGGAGAGGCTGCCTGGGATTGGTAACTGCCCAGCCCACAGCACACCCAGACGAGCCTCAGCCCCCAGGGTCCTGCAGGGCTGCCAAGCGCACATATCCGAGCTGGTATTTTGAGAGTGGTAGCTCCCACGCCCGCCCCAGCAAAGGCTGGCTTTGTGCTTTCTGTCCTGGGGTAGGGGAGTGGGGAGGGGCGAAGCCAGAGAGGCTGGGGAGCAAGCTCCAGGCCTAGGCTGACAGAGCAGAGAGGCCTGGCCTCCTGTGGGTCCCCCCACATCTCAACGTCCAGGGACAGGGCTGGGGGTCTCCTCCTGGTGTGGGGGTGTCTGGGAGTAGAGTCTGCTCCTCTCGGCTAACTTCTTACCCTCGTTCAGAGCGCGGCTGTGGCCTCTGGCTCCTCCTCCCCACCTTCCCGTGTCAAGTCCTGTTCCTGAGGCTCATCTGCTCAGACGCCCAGGCGCCACCCAGCCTCACCTCCTGGGCCCAGACTCTTGCTCCTCCCGACTCAAGCCACAGCGGGTACACAAGCCATCCCATGTCAGCGCCTCTGCCCGACCTGCCTTCCAGCTGGAGAACGCTACCTGTCCTTCAAGGCTCAGCCCCAATGCCACCCCCACCCCCAAGGCTGCTTTGCTGTTCCCTGGAAGCCACCCGCCCTTCCCCATCCACTCCTGCGAGGCAGGGCTAAGCCTGTGGCTGGGGGCTCTGGGGAGAAAGAGTCGGGGCTCGTCACTCGGCCCCAGGTCCTGGCGCTGCCGAGTGCCCTCCTCTCTGGGCTGGGCAGGCCGATTCGCAGGTGGCAGCACTGGCAGGGGAGCTGGCCCTGGAGCTGCAGTGAGGGAGCCTGGGAACAGAGCTGCCTCCGCCTCCCTCAGGGTGGGACATGAGGCCCACAAGGCACCTGCAGCAGCCGCTCTCTGGGCCGTGTCCGCTGCCACGCCTCCCTTTGTGGTGCCTGCCCTTTGCTCTGGCTCCCACCGCCTCCCAGACCACGGGCCAGAACCCCATGGGGAGCAGCACGGCCCTGGCAGTGGGCATCCAGGTGAGGAAGCCCCAACGGGAGTAAGCTTTGGGGTCACCTCTCTCCACGTCTGCCACCTTTGCTGAGCTAATGTGGAAGGGCTCCACGTTTTATTTTGAATAAGGGAAGCCCTCTTGACACCCCAGTGCAGTCATTTACCCTCCAAACAGAAGCTCCCAAGGTCATCTGGCCTGAATACCCAGGGGCAGAGCTACTCCCTCCTCCCGGGTCCAGCCGAGGGGCACCTCAGCACAGCCTCTAGGCTCCCCAGAGCAGGCTGAGAACTGTGGTCTGGGGTCCCTGCCCACTTTCAAGCCGTGGCAGGACAGCCCATCAACCCAGCCGTCCCTCTTTTGTTATTCATTTAACAGCAGTTACTGAGCATCTTGCTGGGTGCATGCTAAACTAGGACGAGGCATATAAAGAGCTGAGCAAAGCTGGTAGCATGTTGGAGGTGTTGGGTAAGTGGCTTATTGCTCAACTGAAAACCTAATATGCAAAGGAGGTCTGTCGGCCGGCTCACTGCACTCTCCAGTTCCTCTCCGATTCTACGGAGAAAGAGCCAGTGTCTGACCTCCAGGGCCTGCCGACTTCCCGGCCAACCAGCCTCCCCTCGGACAATGGCCTGAGCCAGGCCCAGAGCTCAGGGACCTCTCCCACACACTCCCACACAGGTCCAGGCCGCTCGTCCTGTCTGCTCCATGTGCCTGACCTTCTCGTGAAGACGGTTCCAGCCTGCGGTGAACCTGGGGGCCTTTCCCAGTGTCTGGGCTGACACCTGGGCCGCACTTCCTCTGTGGCCTTGCAATTCCAAGGAGGCCCAGCCCCTCTTACAGCTAACAGATCCCCTCCCACGGTCAGGGAGTGCTCTCTCCCACCCTGGAGGGCACCTCCCCAGCCTTCAGTGGATGAGCAGCCTGACAAAGCTGGGCATCTTCCACAGACTGGCAGTCACGCTGCCCACAGCGCTCAGCCGAGGCCCCAGTGGTTTCCATGAGGAAAGGCCGCCCCAGCCCCTCCAGCCCCTCCAGCTTAGCCTGCCGGGCTGCAGAAAGCGGCTGGAGAGCCAGGGCTGCCACACGGACCACAAAGCTGCGATCCAGCCATCCTCCCAGAACCCCCGAGACCTGACGAATGATTCTCTCTGGGTTCCTCACAGTGACCCCCAGGGCCCTCGCTGTCCCACGGGACCAGTCCTGCCCCAGGCTCGCCCCCCTGCGACAGCCAGGGCTTCTGAGACCTTCCCCGCCACCCTGCCTCCTCCTGAAACAGAAGCTCCTGCCATTCCACGTGAAGCACCTCCACAACCCAGCTTTAGATCCAGAGAGAAGTCAGAGAGTCGGAGAACAAGAAGGGCGTGCGCATGTGCGCGCACTCTCTCTCCTCTCTCTCTCTCTCTCTCTCTCTCTCTCTCTCTCTCTCTCTCTCTCTCTCTCTCTCTCTCTCTCTCTCTCTCTCTCTCTCTCTCTCTCTCTCTCTCTCACACACACACACACACACGCTCTCGTGCGCACACGCTTAAAGGCAGCCAGCTGTCAGGGTTGAGAGTCAGAAGAGCCAGAGTCTCATTAGCAGCCTCCTTTCCCTGGTCCCAGAGCAGCGGGATGAGGGCAGGCGTGGGAGGGAGCCTTCTATTCTCTTCTGTCTCCTGGGCTGAGAGACACAGGACCACCCTGTCCACTGCGGGCTGAGACTAAAAGCAGAGCCAGCCCCTTCCTCATCTGCCACCTGGCTTTGTTCCCCAAGACACCAGGTCAGGCCTCCAGAACCCAGCACAGCACCTGGGCCACACCTCCCTGTGGGCAGCCTGGCATCTCTCCCAGCTGGTAGCCAGACCCAGATGCCTCAGACATCACTGGAGAAGCCTCCTCTCGCCCTCTCCCCCGGCCTCCCCGTCCCAGGCAGGAAAGAGGATGGTACTGCCCGCCCCCCTGCTCCAGCCCCTCTCCAGGAGAACCAAACCCAGAGCACAGCTGACGGGCTCCCACAGGGGGAAGAGGGGGCGGCATCGGAGGAGGGAGGAGGAAGAGCTTTCATCAAAGAGGTGACGTCAAAACCAGGCAACCTGTGAAGCTGTCAGGGGCCGGGAAATTTGGACAAAGGCGTCTAAAAATAAACCCCAAACCAGGAAAAGGCTTTGGTGGCGGAGTTGCTCGCCACCACGCCACATGCCACGCAGCCTGTTCTGAGCTCTGGACCCAGAAAGCCTCTTCCCAGAGGTGGGCTGCAGACTGGCCCTTGAGGTGGAGGATGACACAGACAGAACTGGAGGCCTGGTGAGGCCCCACCCAGGAGACATGCTAGGGCAGTGATGGCGAACCTTTTGAGCTTGGCGTGTCAGCATTTTGAAAAACCCTAACTTAACTCTGGTGCCGTGTCACATATAGAAATTTTTGCAACTTTGCAACCATAGTAAAACAAAGACTTATATTTTTGATATTTATTTTATATATTTAAATGCCATTTAACAAAGAAAAATCAACCAAAAAAATGAGTTCACGTGTCACCTCTGACACGCGTGTCATAGGTTCACCATCACTGTAGTAAAACAAAGACTTATATTTTTGATATTTAATTTTATATATTAAATGCCATTTAACAAAGAAAAATCAACCAAAAAAATGAGTTCGCGTGTCACCTCTGACACGCGTGTCATAGGTTCGCCATCACTGTGCTAGGGCCTTGGGCACTGATGTCTCCCTTTCTGCCCTCCCCACCAGCCAGGCCCCCAGCTCCTGCCTCACCCTGACTCTCAACCTCCAGCCCACCCCACCAGGCAAGCCCATCCTCCCCAGCCTCTCGGCTGCCAGCCCAGCTCCCAAAGGAAACCTGTGTGCTGCCTCCTCCCTCCCTGGGCTCAGAGCCCCCCTTCTCCCTCCCTGAGCTCAGAGCCCCCTCCTCCCTCCCTGGGTGCACAGCTCCCTTCTCCCGCTCCAAGGGCTCCTCTAGAACTGTGTCCAAGGTTACTCCTCCGAGAGGCTGTCCCTGACCACTCGGTCCAATGGTCACACGCCTTTCTCACCCTCTTCTTTCCTATTCTGTGCATCCCATTCTTGTCTGACATTTATTACTTATTACTGTCTTCACACCTCTCTGTAAATGCCTATTTCATGCACAGCATCTCCCATCGTGTCCAGCACAGCACCTAACACACAGACATTCCATACATACAAGCTGGATGGATGACTAAGCAATGGCTTCCAGGCCCAAACTGGGGTCACTGCCCTAGCGCCCGAGTTCACAGAATGTTTTAGAGAAAGAAGGATGTGCCACAGGGAAAGTTAAAGAAATCTCTCAGATCTCCTGGTGCTGGCTCTCTGGCTTCCTCCTCTCAGACAGGTCGCCAGCGTTGCCAACAAGCAGATCGGGAGCTGAAGGAGACGAGGCCCAGTTCCGGGCTCAGCAAAAAGGGACATGATCCCATGAGAGGCAGGGCCAGAGCCAACCCAGGGCCCCTGGGCCTGCCAGCCGCTGGGAGCCTCAGGCCCCTTGCTCCGCAGGCCTCCAGCACGATGGGGTCAGGTGGGCCTGTCCATCCTTCTGCGTCTGGAGTGGGGGCTGAACTGAGGACGCCTCTGGTCCAAGCCATAGCTGAACTGACCAGGCCAGGTTTCTGCATGAGCTCCCTATGCTCCTACTAGACACTCCAGTGCCCACAAGGTCTTGGGCATCGAGAAGAGATGCCAGCAGCCTCTGCCCATCTTCCCATTCCACAGGCACCTGCCCCACAGGACCCCAGGGTGCTGCCCTCCCAGCACTCCCTTTCCTCCCAGCTGCCAAGTCCTCCCTGGCTGCACCCACCGCCCCGACACACACACTCCAGGCCTGTCTCACCTTGATGTAGGCATCCAGGGCAGGATGGACGCGGCGGGTAGCCAGCCAGATGGACAGGGCGGTGGTGTAGGGGAAGGTGGCTGTCACCACATGGCTGGGTGCCGGGAAGGAGAACACCTTGAAGCCAAATTTCTGGTAGAGCTGGAGGAGCTCGGAGGAGGGTGACTCCTCGCCTTCACTCAGAATGCTGCCCACTGCACAGCGGCACTTCTCGGGGGGCACCTGGGGAGGGAGAGCAGGGGTGTCTGTGTTGAGCAAAGGAAGGAGGTCCTCAGACCTGGGTTCTGTGCCAGCTCAGGCCTGGCCGAACCACCAGCTCCAAGAGACCGTGCAGCCCCAGGCACCAGGACAGAGAGCACTGCTTTTCTGCTGGGACCCGTTCATGGCCCCGGCCTGTGGCATCCGCTGCAGGACTCACCACCCCTTCAGTCATTCCTCCAGAAGCACGCCAGGCCCCGTGCTGGCTGTAGGGGGCGGCAGGCAGCAAGAGCGCATTGAACTACGGGTTGCTGATGAGACTGTGGGAGAGCCCCTGCCCCGTTCCCTCAGGCCCCCAGGCCTCCTCTCAGCCCACGCCCCATCCAAGGCCCTGCCCCTTCCTGGCTAGGCCAGAGATGGCTGGTCCCCCTCCAAGTCTCTCTGGGCCCCCAGGACCAGCATCCCACTCTGCTCCCCTCCTGCCTCCCACCAACCCCAGCCAGGTGGGTGCCTGTGTGAGTCCCTGACACTTCCCAGGCCTGACTCCAGGCTTGCAAGGCCCAGCACTGGCTTCTCCTCCTGCCACCTGAGTCTGTACCAGCCCTCGGGCCGAGCCCCCAGAGGTATATATGTTTCTGAATCAGAGAGACTAACCACAGACTGCGTGCTCTCAATCCGGGTTTTCCTTGGTCCCCGGATGCACAGGGCCCACTGACCCCTAAATTTAAACTCCACCTCCACTTGCTCCTCTCCCCAGCCCACCTCCTCAGCACCGTGAAGTCCCTGTCACCTGTTCTCGCCTCTGCCCTCCTTCTGGCCTTTCCAAGCCCTGTCCACAAGCCCCTGGGGTCCCTCAGCTCTGCTCCGCCTTTCTGCTCTGGCCACCCCAGCCTGCCCTTGGCGGCTCACTTTGCCGGCACTTGGGCACCGACTCCAGGCTCTCACCTCGATGCAGTCCCTGGGGGTTACTCCAGCTCCCTGTGGCTCTGGTCCCTTGCTGCCCCTTGAGTCCCAGGGCATTAGGCCTGGCTCAGGGCTTTAGTGGCAGGAAACATGGGACAGTGGTCAGGACCACACCTCTGGAAAGAGGCAGGCCTGGGTGTGAGTCCTGAGTCGTGTGATTCCAGACAAGTTCCTTGGTTTCCTGGAGCCCACTCCCTTGATCTCTACGCACAGAACTGTCCTATTAAACACTTTGCATGAGGCCCTAGGCTGGGCCAGCACTCAGCAAATGCGCCATAACTGCTGTCGGTAGGACACAGGCCAAGTAAGTGACCCTTGGCCTAGAATGCCCATCCACCCAAACCTCTGAACATGTACCCCCTCCCTGCCCATCCTTCAGGTTCAAACACCCTCTCAAGGAGCCTTAGGGTGGCTCAGTGGCACCCCATCTCCCACGCCAACATTTTGCTGTAAACTCTTCCTCACATCAAGTCTGCGTAGCAGCACAGTCACTTCTCTGGGCCTGAGGCTCCTCCCACCCAGCCAGGCAGGGGTGCCGGAGATCCCTGCAGTTCCACCTCTTGTCTCTAGATGGTGCCACGGCCCCACTTCACACCCTAAAACGAGGCAGGCCCGAAAAACTGGAGGCTCGGCAGGGTCAGTGCCTGCTGCAAAGCCCACCTTCCCATCCCTGACCCTAGCAGCTGAGCGGGACAAAAGAAAGATCCAATGTAAGTTACATGGACATTTGGACAGGAGGTCACTTCATCTCTCGCAACCCCTGGCCCGCCTGGGTTTGGGACCTAGGTCTTTCCTGGGATCACTTCAGCAGCTCAGCATCCTCCTTGGTCCCCAAAGGCACCAGAATGTCTGTGACAATCCGCTCAGCTAGACGCTCACGGTTCCCCATTCCCCTCCAGGATGAAACCCGAGCCCGGCGTGCAAGGCCATCTCAGTGGCCCACACAACATGCCCAGAATTGCCCGCACACTCGCTGGCACCATTTCTGCATCCCGAGGTGCCCTCAGGGCCCAGAACCCAGTTGGGCAGGTGCCCACTGCATGTCTGAGTAGCAGGAGGGACAAACCCAGGCTCCGGCCCAGCTCGCCTGCCAGCCTCCTCTCACACCCACCCCGCACAGGCCCACACAGCCCTAGCATTTGCAACTCCCTAAACATGCCATGCCCTCCTGTGCTTCCTGCCTCTGCGTAAGCGACTTCCTCTGCCTGGAATGTCCTTCCTCGTCCTACTCCAGAGTCCCTTCTCCTGAGAAACTGCTGCTCACCCTTTAGCTCAACTCTCCTCAAAGCCTTCCATTGCTCCCGCCCAGCAGTCCCTCCTCTGATCCCAGATGCCTGCGAGGGCCCCAGCTGGTGTGGCTCAGTGGATGGAGCGTCGGCCTGCGGACTGAAGGGTCCCAGGTTCAATTCTGGTCAAGGGCACATGCCCGGGTTGCAGGCTCAATCCCCAGTAGGGGGTGTGCGGGAGGCAGCTGATCAATGATTCTCTCTCATCATTGATGTCTCTATCTCTCTCTCTCTCTTCCTCTCTGAAATCAATAAAAGTATCTCTTCAAAAAAGAAAAGAAAAAGGAGGAACTCCTCTCATAGGTCAGTAAAGCAGCCGGTAAGGAGACAAGGCTCCTGGAATCCTGGAGGTGTCTGGGGCACAGGTGCTCCCTTCCTGCCTGAGCATCCCCTCAATTCCACCAGTGAGGACACTTGCTGCCCCTCCCCTGCCCTGGCCAGTGACTCAGATGCTGTTCAGCAAGCTCACCTCCTGCTAAGGAGCCCCAGACTGAGCTGGGTCTGGGAGGAAGCTGAACCGGCACCAGCAAGGAGGTGAGACAGGCCCTAAGACAAGCTGGGAAGTGGCAGGGCTGGTCTCAGAGCAGGGGGGCTCCCTGGGCTCCCAGGCAAGCCAGGCCCGCCTCCAGGGGTATGGCCACTGAGGTGGTAAAGGGCTCAGAAGGTGGGAAGGTCCTGATGGAGAGAAACCCCACCCACTGAGGGAGCCTGGGCTTGCCAATCCCACCTGCCTGCTCCCTTCCTCCCTGTCCCAGTCATTTCTCTGGGTACCTGTGCCCAGAAGAAGAGCTGGGCCACAACTAGCACCAGCAAGGAGCACACCAGGGAGAGGGATACAGGGCAGTGGGACCCAGCACTTTGGGTGAAGGTAGGCCCATTCGGAATCTGCCCTGAAAGCAAGACTAGCAGAGGCTCTCCTCTGGGCTGTGAGGCCCCCCGAGTCCTAGTATGTGAGATGGGGCAAGGGGGTCCTGCCTGAAACCTAAAGCTTCCGGGTCCCAGCTGGCCCCACTGCCCCTTCTGGAGAGGCCTCACAGGACCCTGAGAGGCGAGAATGAAGAGAGGCTCCCTAGAGACCTCACTGTGCTGGAAACTGGACAAGATCGATTATCTCCCAAGAACCAGGAAGGAAAATGATGTCCTCTGGCTCAGACCAAACCCAGGCCCAGGCCCACACCTGCATAACCTCACTGCCTGCCATTCGCAGGCCCAGAGGGCTGCCCGACTCCCCCCTGGCTAGTCGGCCCGGCCCAGAGCTGCCCCAGGTAGGAAGAGCAGGAGCAGGGTCCTTCACTTGCCCGGGTGCCCCCAGCGGTACAGAGCAGCCGCACCTGCCCATGGCTGGAGGCTGAGCAGTGGACTCACTTACCCTCCTGAGTCCTACAGGCCAACACACCAAGCCCCGCAGGTCCCACCTCCCTGGGCACTAGTCAGGAAGGACCTGGGCAACGCCAACCCCCGGGCCAGAGGAGAGGACCTGTACTTCAGGCCGAGGGGAGTGGAGTCAGCAGGATGCCCATCTCCAGAGTGGGATCCAGGTGCTTTCTGGGAACTCCCACCTAGAAGTCTTCCAGGGCATTGTTCACCCCCAAGCATAATCCTAACACCAGGTGTACCTGACAAGGTGCTCACCACCCGCCCAGTTGCTGTCTTCCACACATCAGCTCCTTATCTAAACAGCACTGTGTTGCCCTAGCCGGCTTGGCTCAGTGGATAGAGCGTCAGCCTGCGGACTGAAGGGTCCCAGGTTCGATTCTGGCCAAGGGCACATGCCTGGGTTGCAGGCTCGATCCCCAGTAGGAGGTATGCAGGAGGCAGCTGATCAATGATTCTCTCTCATCATTGATGTTTCTATCTCTCTCTCCTTCTCTCTTCCTCTCTGAAATCAATAAAGAAATACATTTAAAAAAAAAATAAATAGCACTGTGTTGCCCTAGCCAGTGTTGCTCAGTGGATAGAGCGTCGGCCTGCAGACTGAAGGTTCCCAGGTTCAATTCTAGTCAAGGGCATATGCCCGGGTTGTGGGCTCGATCCCCAGTAGGGTGCGTGCAGGAGGCAGCCGATCCATGATTCTCATCATTGATGTTTCCATCTCTCTCTCTCCCTTTGTCTCTGAAATCAATAAAAATATATAAAAATAAAATAAAATAAACAGCACTGTGCAGTAGACACTGTTACCAACGCTGTTTCTGAGACCCAGAGAGCAAAGCTATTCAGCAGAGGTCACACAGCCAGGCAGTGATGGAGTCAGGATTCGAACTCAGGCAGACCAGCTCCAGGCCTGTGCCAACAAGCCACAGCCACTGGGGAGCCTGAGGAACAGGCCCAGGCTAGGGATGGCTTCGCCCTGCGTTGCACCTCTTCACATGCCCAGGCGGCCTGCAGAGGGCAAGGCCAGAGGGAAGTACAAAGTCCAGAGGCACCGGCCCTCAGAGGCAGGGGCGGGTTCCAGGAACGCTAGGCACCTACGAGGGCTGCGGACAGGCCTTGTCCTTCTTATTTAGCCCCTAGAAACAGCCACCCTGAGGCAGGGATTCTCAGAGACCCAGAGGCTCGCCCAGCACAGCTGGCAGCGGGGAAGCCTTGATTCAGACCCAAGAGGACAAGCCCCAAGTCTGCGCCTGCTGTACCTCGCCTCTCCCCCTTCCAAAGGCAGCTCTGCCGCCCTCCCAGGGCCGCCCACATTGTTAACCTGCAGCGGAGCAAAGGCCTGACTCCATCTGAAGAAAATCATCGCAGGGTACCTGGTAGGGCATGGCCTGAGCCCTCAGGAAACGCCAGCCCAACCCACATTCCCACTACCCTTGGTGAGGGGTCAAACCTGGGAAATCCCACTCCCTCACACCTTTCCAGGCTCCATGTGACCTCGGTGCCCCCTCCTCCCTCCACAGCCTCAGCCCCTGCAGACCCGGAGACCAGGCTGACTCTCAGTGGCCCGGGAGAAGGACCTTCAGTGGCAGTCTAGCTACTAAAGGCAGAACCCAAGCGCAACCAGTTCCCCCACCCACTCCATGCCCAGGGCAAGGGCAAGCACCCCTCCCAGGCCTTGGCCAGGTACTGAACCAGCTGCCCCACCTGCCTCAGCCAGGCTCCCCCAAGGGCAGCGGGCAGGTTGCTTAAACCCCAAACATAGCAGTGAAGGTGACAGCAGCAAAGGGTGGGGCAGGAGGTGGACTGGAGGGCTAGGCTGGCAGACAGGACAGACCCATGGCCACAGTGACAGCAGCCCAGCTACTAGGGCCTGTCCACGGGTCAGAGATGGGCAGGATCAAGTGAGGTTCTCGAGGGCCTCCCAGCTCCATTCCCCTCCCCTACACCAAGGCTCCCCAGAAAGGAAAGGGCCATCTAGGAGACTGCCAGGGTCTGCCCACTTCCTGCCATGTGCTCCCTCTTTCCTCCCCCGACCTCCACCAAGACCCTCAGGGATGGAGAACAGAATATCCTTCCTCCTGCCCATAAGAACCACTGGCTCAGACCTTGCAGCTCTTCCCACCTGGAACTCCAGGATACAGGCTGACTGATATGCATACATTAACCTACCTACCTGCCTGCCTGCCGATCTCTAGGATGCACATGCGCCAGCAGCCTCTGATGTGAATGTGTCCGCAGCATTCGCCATGATCTCGCCTTGACGGTGCCCTTTCCTGATACTTCCTGGGCCTATAGCCAGACCAGGTGAGGCCTGTCTGGGAACCAGCCTCCCCGTGGCCAGCTGAGGCCTGGAAGGGGCATGGCTAGGGAGCTGTCAGTGGCTTAGGGGGTGGGCAGCTGTCAGGGCTCAGGCAGGTGGCCACCTCTCAGCGGGTCACTCACTGCCCGACTGACTGTCAGAGCCTGAAATAGTTTCCCTTCCTCCCCACGTCCACAGAGAAGCGGGTCTGGCTCCCGCTGGGCTGAGCTGGGGAGGGAGAAAGAGGGGATGGGACACCCAAACAGCTCAGCCGACAGCCCATCCCTTCCTTCCCTGAACCACACATGCAGGGCCCCACGCTGGCCACTGCTGGGGGCGGGGGCGGGGGGGCAGCCTGGGAGCAGAAAGCTTGGATTCCTAGGCTCCCTTAGGACCGGATGGGGCCTCTCGTCCAGGCTCCCCTGACACCCTCCACTGAGAGGGTCTGAGGGCGGGGCTCCTTGGTCCCCATAGTGCCCCCGTGCCCAGCAGAGTGGCACAATATTTGTTGGTTAGAAGCAAAAAAGTATGAGTGACCTGAGTGAGAGAAGTGCCTCAACTCCTGCCACCTCCTCTGCAGTCTCCTCTACGGCATCAGCAGCGTGGACCCTGTGGCCTCAGGTCCCACAGACAGCCATGAACTCTCAGAGGTCTGGGGTTCCCTGAAGCTTCTGGGATCTCTGCCAGCTCCCCGAGTAGGTGGGGACTAAGCATCCCTGACACATCCAGGTGTCAGGATGTGACCCAACTCTGAATGGGGACCAGGTACCCTAGAGTGACCCAGGCCTGGGGGGGACAGGACCAGAGGGGCCACTCTGACCTATACGTTCATCCTCTGGCCTGGATCACCAGGACTCAGCCTAACCGCTCAGCACACCTCATTAGCATGAGTGTCTTTTCCACCCTTTTTTATTGTTGCTGTGAAATATCTGTTGAGGGCCAGGGGCTGGGGTGAATGCCTCACCTATGCCACTTAATTTATCCCTTGCCAGCCTACCTATGAAGGCAGGTATTTTAACACTCCTCTGCAGATGAGGAAATGAGACTCAGAGAGGTTATGAAAAGCCCAAGATCACACAGCAGGACAGTGAAGAGACGGAACCAGAATCCTGAAATGCTGGCCTCAAGGCTATCTACCCAGGCGATATTCCCAGGCCATGGTCCCCAAACTGGCACCCAAGTCAGGCTGCACCCACTAACCCTGGTGGCCCACAGGGTCTACCACGCTTCCAGGACAGCTGTATGGTGGGCTGTGGTGGAAGCAGTGGCTGGGTCAGGAGGCTATATGGAGAGTGCCACGTGCCAGGGTTCTTCTATCTCACTTTTCCCTGGACCAGCCTCCAGCACAGACCCCAGGTAACCTGCTGCCTCAGCCACGCCCCCTCCCGGAATGAGCCCCTCCAACCCGAGGCAAAGTGCTGCTTCGGGAACAGGTGGGAAGCCACAGGACGCGCCTCCCTCCCACCGAGGCCTTACAGAGGCCGACTGGGCCAGGTGTGGAAGGGGCAGGGACTTACACAAGAGACCGCTGCAGCGGTGGAGGTCGGGCACCCTGCCCAGGAGCTTTCCACGGGCCTGCCCCATCTCACTTGGGTCCCAGTGCTTTCCACTCGCACTTACTGCCATCACCCAGGTGTGTGACCTCAAAACCTTAATGTCTACTCACCCCTCAACCAGGTTATGTCACCCCTCACCAGAGCCCAGCCCAATATCCTCCATGGCCTCTCTGCCTCATCTCCTTCCTTCCTCCACCTGCCACCCAGTAGCTTCCTAAATCGCAGATAGCAAACTGTGCTGCACCTTTCCTTCCTCCCACTGCCTGGCCCATAAACCCTTCTACCCCTTTCTCCACTCCCCGGCTGGGTCCTGCCACACTTCCCCGTCACCTATGTCTGCAGGCCCTGGCTGCTGCGGTTCCCTTAGCCACGAGGCCCTTCCTGGCAGAGCAAAATCCCACTCGGGCAGAAGGCCCAGCTGAAATCTAGCACCTCTCTGAGGCTCCCTGGCAGACGTGAGGCACCCTCCTCCAAACCCACAGCTGTAAGTTCTGTGGGCACCCACCGAGCACCGTGCCTTGTTGGAGATTCATTTGTGTGAACCTGACTCGCCAACCACATGAAGCTTCCTGAGGGCGGGGCCACATCTGCTCATCTCCAGGGTGCGGGTGTAGAGCAGAAGCAGGCACAGAGAGAGCCAGCACACCCTTGTTTTGACTGAATGCCCCAGTGAGGCCTGGTCAGGAGACAATGGGTAGGCTGTGGGCCTTGCCCACGTGAGCTCTCCAGGCAAGGAAACCAGAGCCGGGGATTCCAAATGCCTGGTTTGCCGAGGCTCAGAGCTGGAGGCTGAAGAGCCCTTCGCAGGGGTGCCAGCCCATGCAGCTGTGGCACCGCCCCTGCATTGCAGGAGGCCACATTGGTGAGCCCTGACTCACCGCAGGCTGTACGTACAGCTGGACGCCCACAGGGTGCCAGTGATGCCGGCTTAGTCTCTGACCCCAGCATCTTAGACATTCTGGGCAGCTCACTTGGCTCCACTTGCCCCCAAGGCCCTCTCCAGACCAGGCAGCTTGACATCCAAAGCGATGCCTTATAAACAGGTCAGGGGTTGCCAGAATGACGCAGGGTGGGGGGTGGGATTCCAAGTCCCAGGCCCAGAGCCTACCCCCTCAGGCCTTGAGAACCTGCCGCCACAGCAAAAGAGCTGAAAAAGGGAAGGCACAGAAATACCACAAAATGACCCCAAATCGAGGGCAGGATCTGAAAGGCCTGGCCTTAGAGCACTGGCCGCACATGAGGGACAACAAGAGGAGGAGGCAGCGGACGAAAGCCTGGCTAGGGCCTCCTAGTGGGATGTCCCCTGCACTCTGAGGTCCATAGGTAGCCATGAGCCAGGGGAACGGGACCTGGGCAAGAGGAAACCAGCACACACTCCTAGGAGGGAACAGAAGTCCAAGCTAAATCTGGAGGGAGCTTTGAGCTCAGAGAGGAGGGGTTTGCAAGGCCAACTCAAAGATTTTCCCACCACTTCCTTAGACACTAAAATGCCCCTCCCCCAACAAGCTCTGCCCCATGCCCGTCCACGGGGCAGAAGTCCAGTCAGGGCCCAGAAGGCTCCTTACCATGTGCGGGTTGTCATAGTAGACGGCGATGGAGCGGAGCCTGGGGCAGACACTGCAGCTCTCCGTGAAAAGCCGCCCTGTCTCGCTGTAGGGCCCCACGTGGAACTTGTAGGCCACGGTGACATTGCGGAAGGGGGGTGAGCCGGCACTCACCGCCACCCCAGCCAGCAGCCCTGAGTACCTGGCGAAGGCCAGCAGAGTCAGCAGCAGCAGCAGCGTCAGGCCCCCGATGAGGCCCAGCAGTAGCAGGTCCGACATGGCTCTGTGCTCCCGACGCCGCACCCCAAGGCAGCTGCAAAGGAGACAGGAGAGAGAGGCTGGTAGCCTGCTCTGACCAGAGTGCCCACCTGCCCGCCAGCCGGTTCTGGCCCAACCCCAGCCCTGCCTTGGGTGCTCTGACCCAGGAGGAGGAGTGGCCAGAGGTGTTTACACATGGAGTGACCTAGAAGGGAGCTACAAAGGATGACTGAAGCCACAAGCCTCCTTATTTCTTAACCACAATCACTGAGGCTCTCGGGGCTGCTGTGCCTGGCAGCTGGCAGCCTTGGTCATACTGGGGAGACTGAGTCATAGAGGGCCCAAGAGTGAGTCAGCCAGGGACATACTCCCAGCCCTGACCAGCCTCGTCCGAGATGGACCAGACCTCAGCCAGCCTGCCCTTCCCCCACATGGCCTCTTCCTCCCCCCAGCTAGGCCACACTACCTGCCCAGCCTCCCCAAGCCTCATGGACCGCTGCCAGAGAGGACAAGCAAGTGCCAGGGGCCAAACACTTATTAACAAACAAGGAAACCACGAGGAACAAACAGGAGGGGGGCGGGCGGGGATTTGCCACAGGAAGAGACTCTCCTAGGAAATTCTCCTCTGCTAAGCACATCTGGCCTGAGGAATCTTGCTATCCAGCAAGCTCACCCATCCAGAACCAGAGGACACCAGATCAAAACAACCAAAATCCAGGCTACGCTTCCCAGGCTTGAGCCACCACCAGTGCTTACAAGCTTCAGCCCACTTTTTCAGCCCATAGATTAGAAACCGCCAGGAGGAGGAGGAGGAAAAGGCTGCTGGAAGTGGAGACACACAACAGGGAGAAGCAACAGTTACTCATCCCTGGCCTGAGCGGTTCATCCCATGGAGGAGGAGTGCTGGCCTGCGGGGGGGCGGGGGACACACCTGGGGTCCCTGTCCCTTCCCACCCCAACATCTCCAAGTGTTTAGAATTTAATTTTTATGGTTCTGATCTCCCGTACCAGATAGTTCATAGAAAGGCATCTTGGGAGGGTGTGTGTGGCCGCCTCTTTTTTCCTTTTTGTGTGTATGTCATTTATCTGACAATTCTCCCTCCTCCCCACTGGCCTTCCCCCATTCCTCCTATTCCTGTAATACAAACAATAAAGACATTCATTTCAGGGGGGGAAACACACAGGAGAAGCAAACTATCCAGGAACAGGCCCAGGGGCACCACAGAAGCTGGTGTGTGAGTCCTTCAAGGCAGACGGCCCAGCTCGCCACCCCGGGGGGCGGGGGGGGGGCAGAGGTCTAACCCGAATGTTTGAACTGAGTGGCCTGGGTGGGGGTGGGAGGGGAATCACAGCACAGAGAAGACTGTTTAAAGAGGAAGGGAAGCATGTGACCCCAAATATTTAAAATTTAAAAGTTTTGGGCGCGCTGAACGTCAACACTTGAACCCAATGGGAATCCTAGCTCTATGGAATAACTGGTTCCCTGTGGTTCTGTGTCAAAACCTTCTGCTGAAATACTGTCTTTGGAGTCAACGTGCACACAGAACGTCGAAGCCCCTGGTGTCGTGACGCCGAGGTGTCTCCCACTGGGGTTCGCACCCACGGGGTCCTGCCCCCACAGCCGCGCCATCCTTTGGACGCAATTCCCTGTCCTGCTCAACTGGCCCCGGGTCAGTTTTGCTCCTCCGTTTTCTTTGATGGTGCTGGTGATGATGATGATGATGGATCGCCCACGAAGTACTTAACTAGATGCCAGGCATTGTCTACGTGTCAAAACGAGGCTGCTTCCTTAATCCTCGGAACAAGGCAGGGGCGGCTGAGGACGTCAGTGGTTAGAGAGGAAGACACTTGCCCGAGGCCACACAGGTGCCAAACAGACCGGGACCACAATACAGGCGGAGCGGGCGCCAGCAGCCTCATGCCTCCTTTCCCACTTTCCCTGTCCTCCCTGGTGACAGGCTTTCCAGAAAGGCCCACGCGTTTCACCCACACTGGGCATCTTGGGAGTGACCAGCCCCCTGCCGACCTCCCCTCTGGGCTGGACGCTCCCTGTCCCCTCCAGAAACATAGTTCACACCTTTCTCTTCCTCTCGAGTCCTGAAGGCTCAGAAAAGGGGGGACATGAGCCTGAGGGCCCAGAACTGCCATCAGCCCGGGAAGGGCAGGCGGGGAGCAAGAGACCGAGCGGGGCGGGGGACGGCGGGGGGCTCACCGGGAAAGCCAGGCTCCCTTTCAGTGGCTCATGGCATTCAGCGCGGCTGGGACCCGGCGCTCCGTGCTGCGGGCAGAGAGGGAAGAGGCGCTGAG